>NW_017728886.1:136806901-136833401 GCF_001723895.1 Crocodylus porosus
CCATGAAGTTATTTGTTCACACACACACACACACACACACACAAGCAGTCACAATGGCAGCAGGAAGAAGAGACTCAGTGGAATGGTTGGAGTCCAGGTAGGGAAGAGAAGCAGAGTCCAAGTCGTTGGTTGAAGACATGGTTGGTGTAATAGCTACCAATCCAGGCTAGAAAGGGGTTTTTGTCTAGCAAATGTTATCCACAGGGGAGTCACTGACAGGGCCCTCTGGGTGAATAGGTGGTGTGGCATGGAGCTGGTTCAGTTGGAGAGGGTGTCTCAAGGAGTCAGCATTCACTACCCCTTTTTATGGGGCAGACTACCTCTGATCTCGTATGGGGAGAGCCTGTCCAGGCAAGGTGAGTCCTGTTCCAGAAGGTTCCAGGTGTTCTTACTGAGCACGTGCAGCCTTGGCAGAATGGTGGGTTGCCTCATCTTTTATTTCTTGAATGTTGAGTGTGGTTCCAATAGCTGGGTCATTGGTCCAGGTATTGGTGTTGATGGTTTGGTTATTCAGAGGGAGCTATTTTTAGACCAACTGCCATTGTCTCTCGAGCAACCTCATTCATCCCCATTCATTCAGGAACCAAGTTACATAAGGGGTAGGTGTGAGTCATGGTTTACACAACCGAGCATGGAGATAAAATGGAGGCTTGGCATTACAAGATGGAAACTTGACATGACTTATGCTAACTTACTGCACTCGGCAGGCTTCAAACTTCCAATCCCGTGCTGCCCAGCTTTGGGTGTGTAAGATCGTTTGTCGCTCTGTTCCGTAGGTTGTACAACCCAGTTGTATTGCCCTGGGGTAGTCTTCACCCCAATCTCGCCTGCCAAGACTTTGTTCGTTCTTTCAGTGGTGGGGGTCAACTGCTAGGTCATATCTGGAGTCGGGAATCCTGGGGCGATGGTCTTCTGCGAGGCTCCAAACTCCACTACATGCCACCCTGATACCCAGCCTTGCTGAGTTGCTGACATCTCCGGGCCCAACCCTTGCCTCTTGATGTAATGGGCACTCTGGTGCATATATAAAGGTCTAACCTCACCCTGACTCAAGCCGAGTATGAGATCCTCTATGGCCTTCCTTCCTACCCCTCCAAAAGTGGGAAACAGAACAACAAAATTAAGAAAAACACTACCAGTAAAATCCCTGGCCTCACACAAATGGGCTCCCTGGCCCGGAGAATTCCTCTCCTTATCAGCCCTGTACAAGGCACCCCTCTGTCCAGCTAATATCCCTCCCGAGTGCCGGACGGGACCACTGCGAGTCCTCCCCAATTCAACCCTGTTCTGTCAGGAAGATATCCCTCTTTAGTGCCGAACTGCACTACTGCGGGTCCCTCTGATTCAAGCCCACTCTGTCCCTCGCCGAGCGGCTGAGACTGGTAAGAGATTGTTTCATGCAGCCCTTCCCACTGCTTAGGCTCTCTGTTTCCTGTCGGGGTAGACTCCAGGAGCCTTCCCAAACCTGAGCTGATCCTACCTGGACTGATGGTTTGATTCCCATCACCCTCTCTTCGGAGCCATCTCTGCTGTCGGCTTCTTCATCCGGAGTCCTTGGATTTCCTCCCTTGGCTCCGTCACGGTCAATAAGGGCATCCGCCGCCTCACTGCTGGTGTCTTCCCTCCGAAAGCTTTGAGTGCAGCCTCTTGTCTTGCAGAGGGTTGTTTGGATCCTCCTTGCCCCCAATCAGGGCTCCAAGGGCACCTCCTCTGTCAGCTTCTCTCCAGCTCTCTCCCCGCCTCCTTCACCCGGGCTGCCTTTTATTTTCCCGTGCCAGCTCTGCTCATTACTCCCCGCTGCTGGCCGCAGTTTCAAAAAGATGCGGCTAATCAGCCACGCGGGTCCCGCCGCCTATTCCAGTCTCGCCACTTCATCAGCTGCAGGTAAGGGAATCTCCGTTGCTCTTTACCTTCCTGCACCTTCCTTGTGGTGTTTAGGGTCCCGGGGTTCCCCCTTGGCCCCTTGGGGTCTTTTTTCCATGGTTTCCCTGTGACTCTCACATATATAGGCCTAAAACAGTAATCGCACAATATAAAAGCAGTAAAAAAAAATACAAAACATAATAATTATCACTTATAAAACAGCGGATATCTATATCAAAATAGCAGGGCACTTACTTGTAAAGAGGCGAGAGAAACATAAAGCTTAATACATAAAATAAAATGTTAAAGCTTATCCTACATCTTAGCTCACTTATACTTATCTAGGGAATAGAGAGGGAGAGAAAAATTCAGGAATGGTTGAGGAAGGGGAGGGAATGCATTTTAAAATAAATAATAAAAAAAGAAAAACTGGGGGTTTTGCTACAAGAGTGCATGCATAAAGCCATGAACTCAGGTACTCTCAGTCATTTGCTGGTTCTTCCTTGTTCTTTACTGATTTCAGCACAATCTCCAAGGTCTTCCTTCTTTTTTATCTCGTGATGATAGCTGGTGGACTGCATTTTATTCTTCTTACACAATGGGCTTTAACACTATGTCTTTGTTTAGAAAACTGCTTGCCTAAGCATTTGCAAGGTTAGTCTTAATATATTATCCTGCCTTGTGACCAGCAGCTTTGCTGAGATACAGATTAAGGTTAGTTTTAATTTATTATCCTGCCCTGTTCCAGCTGCAGATCCAATGTTCCCCAAAATCCAAATTATTGTCACCCTAACACCAACTAGGCACATTTTTCATGAGGCTCAGGCAGCAATGTGCCATGGCTCATTTTAGGCACAGTGCCATGACTGTGCTTCGCCACCTGAGCCACATGGAAAACGTACCTCACTTGAGCCACATGGAAAACCTGGCTCACCCTGCACAGCAAGAGTGCCTTTGCACAGGTATGCTAGTGGACCGTGCTGGGCTGGGTCCTGCTTTCTGCTTTCTCTCCGCACACACTGTAGGTCTGGCAACAGTGTATGGGCTCATGGAGGCAGGACTTAGCCTGGCTTGAGACCCCGGTCTCTATGAGTGGCGTGGGGCCCTAGGTAACAGCCTGAGCATCCTGGGACCACCTGAAAGTGCACAGTCCCATGACAAGTGGCACAGACAACACTGGGTCTGAGGCAGCTGGGCCCACATCATGCCACTGTGGGCTCTGGCTGCAGTAGGCCCTGAGTGCCCAAGAGCTGTTGCTGCTGTGGGAAGGGGCAGGTTGTGGACCTTGTGGGAGTGGGGTCTGTGGACTCTACAGGGAGGGCTGTGGCCCTGCAAGGGGGAGCTGTGGGCTCAGGGAGGGGTGAGGGGCAGGCAGCTCTTATTTTTCTATGACAAAAACCCCAAAAGTAAATGCCAAAGCATATAGATATTTAGAATGTATTTTATTATGATGATAGAGACACTGATAAGCTTACAAATTGCTTAAACTTGTAAATATATCAATAAAACTTTGCCCAACTGATCCCTCTCTATATAGTGGCATTTCATTTTAATAGGGGAAGAACACTATCTTGGGTATTTTAAAGAGCAAATTTTGGTTTCTTACCAGAGAATTTGCAATTTTTAAATAGGGAACACCAGGATTTCTGCTGGTGAGACAAATGGTGAGACCTGGGCAGAGGAGCATGTCCGGGGGCAGCACCGGGCACTTAGCTGGAGGGCAAACAGTGTGGTTAACCTCTTTCCTGAAGGGAAATGCCATTAGAAATCATGACTGGTTATTTCTGCAAACTATGTGTATATAATATAATATAATATAATATAATATAATATAATATAATATAATATAATGTTCACAGCAATATCCTCTGAGAAGTACTATAGTATTTGTAATTACCTTCATATTTTTGGTACTTATACCATCCTTAATGGGCTCTAGTCTGATATATTGGTTTATGCAAGAATTTTTCAGGAATGTATTTCCCATACTTATATTCACATGTTGTGAAAATGCCATGTTAAAGATAGTACCCAGGCTGAACTCTTGCAATTTTTACCAGTACATATAGTTAAACAGCATGGACTAGATTGAATATTTGCTCCAAGCCCTTAAGGCAGGGCAGCACACAGTTTTATCATGCTAAGAGTGGATCTTTAAGTTGACCCAGCACCATGGCATTTACAAAGAACAGAATGATGGCAATATTACCTTTGACTTGATTCCCTACCAACAGGTGATCAATATTGCCTCAGCTGTGCTATTTGTGCACTGTTTACTATTAACAAATATGTAAGGTTATTTTGTAATATTAACTGTTCTGTTATTTAAAAGTTACTTTAAAATTATATTCAGAAGTCCCATATGCAGAGTGGGAAAGGAAGACATTATACATGTTTGAGCATGTTTCCCTTGTTCTTCTTTTTCCCTGCTCGTCATGGAATAAATAGTAGCATGGTATAATGGATTTGGTGGTGGGTGCACATTCTTTATGGAAAGCTGTGGCATTTTTCACTACAATTTACCATCTTTCCCTTCACCAGCAGCCCTTTACTCCCTGTAGATCCTTAAAACAGCATGTGTTTTTGGCATAACAGACTCGTTTTAAAATGGTTTAGATGTAGCTTGCACCATTTTTGTCAAATGCATGCACTTCACCAGATGGGACAGTTGGGTCCCAGATGATTAAAATATTACTGAAGAAATTTCAGAAAAGGAAACTGGTAAAAACAACAGATTGTAATGTAATGCATATTACAATGATTAATTTCACAATCAGCTAATAAGGAACTTTTGGATGTCTGTCAAAAATCTCTAACATAGATGTTGAACCTAGTGAGATAATTTAGACTCCATAATTGTTAACTTAGATAAGCAGGTTGTCCAAATTTATCTTATTTTAGACTTAGCTTCTCACTTCTACCTTGCCAGATAATACTTTTTCCAGTTAAAATAAACCCTTTTAATCATATAGGGAAATGTTCCTTTGAGTGACATAATATCTACTATATCATGCATAAATGGTAAACGTGTATTCCAGAGAGGTCTAGAGATGCAGAGATGTTTATATTTGTCAAGAAGATCATAAAACACTTTATTCTTTAGTTTTCCTGATTTTATATATATATATATTATATCAAAGAATGTAGACATCTTTAAAAAATGTTATAGTTCAACATATAGTTGCATAAACAGGAGAGCATATCATAGATTTTTTTTCTTATTTCTCACAACGGAAGAGTAAAGAATAAAGAAGATCTTAAAGACTAGATTAATTCCTGCATTCTGCCTCCTCGCCACTGGCTTCACCTGATTTGCTGTCCTAATTGCATTGAATTGTAAATATACAAAATGCACAAATCAAGCTTGGATTTCTACCCTGAAAACTTTAAGCATGGGATGCATGTGGGTTTAGAATTTAGAGCCCTGAGATTCTATCCTAGTAATTCATATATGCTCTTGAAGTTTGTTTAGTCACTGAATCTTGTCTTTTCTGTCTTTGATGATAGCCTGAATTCTGATTTGGAAGTTATACCCAGTTTTATCTTCTGTCACTGGCAATTGCAGCTGAATGCTTCAAAATCAATGTTTTTTTGTTATCTGTTTCCTATGCCATAACACCTCTGTGACTCAAGGTCTTCCTCAGTGTGTGCCTGATGAAATGCAATCCACATCCTGCCTATAACTGCATTATTTTTGATAGGTCTCTGATCTATCATGCCCATCTGTTAAAAAGGCTGCCAAAGTCTAGGCCCACAACAATCAACTTGGCAGGCTTGCCAGATCTAACACTAACTCTCTTCAAACATCTGTTCTTGGTTCCTCCTGTTTATCAGCAGAATATTTAGTTTGAAACTGGATCTGCTTGTCCCATGTTTGACTGGCTCTTCAACTACTTAGGTATTCATGTTAATAGGAATCAAGGGTGAAATGGTTACCACAAAATTAGTACAAGGTCCAGGTTGAAAATTTTGCCTTTGATACAAATATAACTTTTCCATGGAGATCAGAAACATTGAAATCAAAGGTTTTACGTTACCCTATAATAGAGTTAGCTATATAATTCAAATTCAGATTTCACCACAGCTTAATTCATTTAACAACCATGACTCCTTCCAGATCATGGTGCATGTGTGAGAACTCACCCAGTCCTTTGACATATGCCTAGGCAGATGTATGGAGGAGTGGAGGCTTCCCAGACCTTGCATCCCCACTTTAGGTCACTGAGACAAAATCTGAAGACCAGCCTGAGGACAGATATTTGGTACCTCCCTGGCTGTAGTTGTATATATATATCCAGGAATTGAATTCTGGTATCCTGTGTGATAGACAAGAATTCTACTGCAGGGAACTCCCCACAGCTAAACTGGATAATCAAATATGGGGTTTTGTTTTGCATTGGTCACTACAGAAAATTCAAGAAATGAGCCACAGAGCTTCACATAGTCTGTGCATGCCCCCCCAGGAAGAGAAACAGGTTTGAAGAGTATCTGTTTAAAATATTTCTCATGACAGTTTGTTATTATGGTTGGGGGAAAGGTAGTTAAGCTTTCAGGAAATGTGGAACAGAATAGGAAAGCTGTATAGGACCATCAACTTTTGAGGCTGTAGGTGTCAGGAATCTATATATACTAAACATCCCTTTTATGATCAATGATTGAAGCAGTAGCATTAACCAGCAGTGAGCAACCAGGAAACAAACCATAGGTATTGACTTGGAGCACCAAATACAGGAATTAAGGGTCAGGTGGAAGTCTAAGAAGGGTCAGGGCCACCTTGAGGGATTGGCCCCATGGGAGACATCACTGTTGTTGGGTGAGGTGCTGTTGAATCCACTGTTGCAGCATCTTGGTAATGAAGGATTTGGTGGCACTAGACAATGGAAGCAGCTGTAGGGGGCTGTGAAACAGTTGCTCCCTGTATGCTGGTTGTATTGACTACTTCCTCCACAGCAGAGGAACTACCTATGATTGGGGTGTTGGGGTGGGAGATGTGAAACTAATGTGCTCAAGGTGCAAATCTTACCAATTATGCTTCCTGGATAAAGTAATATATTTCTCATTAAGGCTGATAAAATATAAGCCTTTAAAAACTTGGAGTCCTTGATGACCTGAACTGAAAATAATCACTTATAAAAGGTAAGTTGGAGGATCTTTTTTTTTTCTTTTTAGCTTTGTAGATTGAACACACATCTGGACAGTACAGCAGCAATCAACCAAGTTGCATTATCAGAATTATTTTAATAACACTCAACATTTTTTCAGTGTTTGTGTTACTGATATTATTTTGCCAGTTACAAAATAATCAAGTACTTATTATATACTGTTTTCATCCTGGAAAATTTGGGGGGAAAAAAAACCCACCCACTTAATTCTTTGATATAAAATTCTATCTGTGTTCTTCTTGAAACCTGTGTTTTTAGCTGTTTAATGCATATTCTGGATGCTGCTTACCTCAATGTGGAGGAAAATTTGAATATTTAATAATGTTAAATCTCTCACCCAGTTATGTCAAAGAATGGAAACCTGTAAATAAGGCATACTCTTTCTTTTAAGATTTTATACTGTAAAACTATTTAACCATTCACAGAAGAAATGTTCCTCTTAGAAATATTTTAGAAATTCAGGAGTACCCAGATGACCAAATGTACAAATTTTGCCCAGGATACAGAACTAGCTAGTTATGCTGCTGGTACCTTTGCATTTGTATTAATAAATGTATGTGAACAAATATGAAGTATCCTGTGCTTAACACACATAAATGCACTCACAAATATCTAGATAGGAAAGAAAATGTAACTATCAAAAGAAAAATCTAACTGTTTCCTAAAGGAGTAGTAAAGAGTGGAATACCGAATAAACACTAATACAAGTAAGGGAATTAAAAATAAAAAAAAGTCAGCTTCTTGCCCAAGGAGATGAAATCCATCAGTTTCTTTTGTGAGTCTGGATCTTAAACTTCCTGCCTATTGGCAAGACCTCTGCCCCAAGGGAATAGTATTATAAAGTATCCAGATATTGTGTACTTACATAAAGAAAAGTTCAGAGGTTCAGAGAATACACTTCTAAATCAGTCCACTTTCAAGGTAACTTTATATGCATATAAGAAACATTGTGTTGGGCTATCCTTTTGTCACTATCAGGCTGCATGCAATTTTACCATCCAGTATTTTGCCCATTTTAAACTCAGTGTTTCTTTCATTGGAAAAAAATCTGGAAAATCATAACTTTCAATGTAAATAGTTTGTGTATTGACATGTTAACTTGTAATTTTCTAACTTGAATCTTATTCTTGTATTTTTCCTATGTGTTATGAAATCTATGTCGTTACATTGTTCTTCTTCACATGTTTATCAGTGTAGATTTCATTATAGGTTCATAGGTATTTCATCTCTTAATTGGGAATCTTTTTGGAGAAGCTATGCAAGGGACATTGGTAACTCCTCATGCTCCCATGTAAAGCCAGAGAGTGTGTAGGAGCCACAAACCTCTCTCAGTTCCCTCTTGCTGCCTGTGAAATCAAGTAAATAGACAATGTGTTATTTAGTACTCTGATGTATTCTTCATTTCTTATGTAATCCTCTGAAGTTCTACTTCTAAAATATTACTTCTAACTGGGCACAAACACAATCCTACTTTGATAACTCCACTCTATGCTGCCACATAGGGCAGGATATGGAACCTTTATCAAAAGAGCAAAAAGGCTTGAGACGCATGACAGTTCATAAGGAAAAGGCTGAACTACAAAGCAATAGAAAATTTGTCTTCATGGTGGTTTCTGAGTTCTAGTCACTTTTCTTGTCCACTCTGATTTGCGCAAAAGAAAATAAGCAGCTCTATGCTATGAGCATATGCAGACTCCTTGGGTACATGAAGACTAGGGTAAGATCAGTCTAAGTGAAGATCTCTATATACATTTGGCAAGGTTAGATTGCTCAGACAATGGCCTACCTAATTGAACTTTATTTCACATAGAAGGTGAGCTTTGTAGATCCAGCTAACCTGTGCCTGATCTTTGGAGAGCAGCCTTGGGCTTGGGAAAGCCCTGTTACTAACCCCATCCATTGTGTTTTCTTTTCCTATTTCCCCTATGGACCTACTAGCCCCTCCCCGCCACAGACCAGCTACTCCTCCTGTGAACTTGCCATTTGCACCCAATCCCACCAAATGCACCCAATCCCACCAATCAACCCTCATGAACCCAATAGCTCCCCATCACCTCAACTTAGATTAGGTTCTGGGTGAAGCTCACAGCACTAGTGAATGCTGTCTACTCCCTGTGTATACAGGCAGGACCCAACGTACTATCATGTCGCTTGAATGATTGTAGATAGGGTCCTGGGAATGTCTGCACACAATATCAAAGTACAATCCTGGAGTTTACAACCCTCTACTTTTCCTACCCTCCTCCTGCACCAGGACCAAGCTATCTTTAGCCCACTGACCCCTCCACACCTGCATGGACAACTCCTCCCCCCACCATGGAGCCACTATTCCCTCTGATCCCACCAAACCTGTCTGCTGTTCCCGAGCCTGCCCTGTCCTCCTCCCACCCCAATTTACTTAGGTCAGGCTCCCGGCACTGGGAAACATCTGCACAATCAGAAGTCAATCTACGATCATGTGACTTACAGTAAATGACATAATTGTAGATTGGGTCCCAGGAACATCTGCATGTGACCTTAGATATGTCCTGATGTCCAATTCTGTCTTTATTTGGAACTTTATGCTCTCTTGTGGAAGAATGAGCAATCACAGGACATGCACAAAGCCCATCAGATTCTGCTTTCAGAAACAATTCCAAGCTTCTGCACGAGTTACCTGTGCAATCGCAATTAAATCCAAACTGGTTTCAACATCTTAAAGATTACTGAAGAATATGTAGCTATCTTTCCTCCTCTTCACTTCTTCATTATTTGAAACTCCCTCAAATTTAGACCACACTGATAGTGTGGTTAAATAATATGCTGTTTACTGGGGGGATGGGGGTTGGGGGTGGAGTTCTGAGTTGTAAGACATTAGAGGAAAAAAAGTCTGACAATAATTTTTGTATTACTTGTCTGTAAACCTTACCTCAGTTTAAATAATCTATTTGATTCATTTATAGCTACCAAGGTAATGTCATTTATCATTTACAGATGTTCTACAAGTTTTCAATCACATAACACTATTCCTGTCCAAGTCCATTTGAGCTCATTAATTAATTAAAGACTCCATTATGATTTGGTTTCTTTCCAACCTATGGGAACATTACTGTTTGTTATCTTCATATTAGTATGATTATAAAAATATTCAGGTAATGGCTGGCTAGGTGGAATTGCTCTGTTGACGGGTTACAGTTAATATTACAGCTAATAGAATGATGGTTTTGTCATTAATGCTGATATGGTGTCCTCACTGCACTTTTTCTTGGTATATAAGAGACAGCAGGGGATTTGATTATGCAGGTTGTTTTCCTAGTTATGTACATGATGCTGATGGTTCTCTGAATTGGGTATTCTAGTTCTGTTTTGGGATTTATATAATGTGTTGTTTGTTTGATTATATATCAACAAATCAAGCATCATAAAGACTCAAGACTATCATGTCAAGAACAAATCTCAAAATATTTAGAAAAGATGTGGCTAGTGCTATCTTAATTTTAATTTACCAGGGGGAGAAAATAAAGCCTGCTCTTACAATTCTTCCAGTGATCAATGTTTTAATTATCTTTACATTTTTCTTGCCAATTAATTATTACTATATATCTCTTTACACTTGACTTTTATATGATCTTTATGATTTTATTTTCTTTTTAATATAAAAGCTCATGCACATGCATATACACACACCAGTGTGACTTCTTATCAGTCAAATTGTTATAAGCTTGGACTGTTTTAACTGTAGTAAATTTAAAATATTGGGGAGAAGCAGAGGAATGAGACTGGCCATCAAAATTAGCTTGTTTGTTTGTTTTTTGTTTGGGTTTTTTTTTTTTAGATAAGTGCTGCTTTTGAGGGGGAAGTTTTTCCTTTGGATTTCACAAGAAGCAACTTTATTCAGTCTCCTTCTCCTGCGCCAGTCCTGGTGTGGCTTCTAAGGGGCAGGCCTCTGGCTTTGAGACCTGACTCTTCTCTGTCCCTTCTCCTAGCCTTGTTGATTTCCCAGCTTCAGGGGTGAGTGGTGTACTCCCATTGCTGGGAGACTACAGAAGGTGGTGTGCCAATCATGTGCTTTATGAGGTGCCCCTGTGGTTGAGAGTTCACAGCCATGGGGATTTGCTTCTTACTGGTGCAGGGGGGAGCCTGGGATTAGACTCCCCCTGAATTAACAATAAGATGTTATGGGATCCAATTTGCATGTGTGGCATGGAAGGAAGTGTGATTGTATGGATCAGGCATTAGATTCCATTATGCCTTTACCTGCACATGTAGAGGACCCCAGCAGTACTCAGGAAGTTAGTCACTCTCATTTATGAACAAAAAATATATTTCCATAACTAGTCTTAGGTTATCATAATGCATTTTCCTGAGCCTACTCAAGGTGAAAAATGAAGAGAAATGAAATGTTTGTGAACTCTGCTTTATTTCTCCAGCATGAGAGAACCGTTATCTATTTAAATATTATTTGCCCTATTCTTACTAGGATCTCATTATGTTTTTGTACAATACAAATAAGAGCTGAACTTTTTTGTATTTTGTTCATTACTTAACTAAGACGTGATGAAATCAGTATGGCAGGGAGGGAATGAGAAGTCTGTTGTCAGATTAGTGAAAATAGCCCTTCCATCCTGATTTAGAGGTTTGAGTTTATAAATTTATAAGTGAAATGAGATTGTCAGTTTAAGACTTGGAAGAGTTTTGATTACTCATATAACCCATATCCTTTGGGTATCCCTCTGGCATAGTCTACAAGACAGCATTCCACACACATCTACATGTGCTAAATGCGCTTTTCCTAATGAGCATTAAATTTAGTACTTCAAATTTCAGGTATGAAATGAATGTGCATTAGCCTGCCCTAATGTACAGTACTGAAAGAGCACATTTTTTTAAGTGACACTTAATGCGCAGTAGCCTATTTTACTGAGTATTAGCATAATTGCATGGGTTTTTTTATGGGACATTTTAATGTGCAGTAAAATAGGCTATTGTACAATAAAGCAGAAGTGTATGCATGCTGTCTGCTAACAGAATTTTGATAATATCTACCCTCAAAGCATGTCTTCAGGGGCAAAACCATCCAATCTCTCCTTTCAATGTACAGTTACTGCACATCCCTTATGAACAAAATACAGCTACTTTTGCTGTCAGAAGGGACATCACAAGTGCATACACTCCCATCCCATCTGCTGGTTTTATCAGTCCTTTTAGAAACTGGTGTCTTCTCAGGGTACATGGATGTGTACGTCCTATGGTGGGTTGGTAGTAGTGGCTGCTGTCTCCTGCTAGAATTTCTGCCAGCAAAACCTGGTTAACATAGACAAAACCTTAGACTTAGCACATGCAGGAGATTTTAATCTAACTCTGAGACCAGGCATGAGTAGCTGCATCTTTTACGTCTCAAAATCCTTATTAAAGAAAAAGCATGTCACCTTCCGTTGAAAGCAGAGGTGGAAAGGGAATGAAATTAACAGCCTCAGAAACCATAATCATTCCCTTAGATAAGCCTTCTAATTTCTTAGAAGGGATAATGAGGGTAGGGAAAAGCATTAAGAATCTTACTTGACCTGCTTTCTCTGCTACTTTTCCTGAGTGTTTTCTGACAATTTACATGTGCTTTTTTCTGGGTGCAGGCAGAAGTGACAATTTTTGCCCAATCTGGCTACAGGATGTAGTCTATAGCTATGAACAAACAAAAATGCATGACTGCAGACCACTTAAAAAATGGACAATCGAATGAAACCTTCATTGCATGAGGTGTCAGATGAAGATGTTTCAAAATATAGCAACTTCTGCCTCCCAGCCTGTCAGTGTTTTTATAACAGGAAGGGGGAAAGGGATCAGAGGAAGTTTAGTCAGTGGGGTTTTCAGCCCCTTCTAAAGGGTGGTGTGTGTATGTACTGGAGCAGCTGGGGAACCTTGGGCTCATCTACAAAAGTTGCTAGCACTGTGCTCAGTGCTACTATGCAGTTGCCTTGCCAGGCACCAACTGCAATGATGCTACTGTGCTGTAGTAACAAGCTCATTGCTACTGGGAAAAAACACACAGTGATGGTACTGTGCAGTAACACCATGTATTGCACAGTCATTAAAGTAGCAATTTCTCAGTCTGCTGTGCATGTAGATGCAGCCTCCTAGAATGAGCTCCCTCTTCTCCCTTTCCCCCCTCCCATTCTTAAAACAACACAGACTGGCAGGGAGCTGAGCTGGTAGGGAGGAGGGGCTGTTGCTAGGAGAAACTGGCTGAAGGCTGAAGCCAGCAGCTATATTCCTCCCCCCTCTGGAATGAACAGTGAACTTCTGTTTGATTTGGGGGATTGTTGTAACTCAGAACACTTCCTGCAAAGTGTTTTGATTTACAGCAGGGAGCTGCACTTCTGTCTGCATCCTCTATGTCCTTTCTATGAGGCATTTAACCTGAGGTTATGGAAACATTATACACACATTTAAGACTATGTCCCTGTTACTGTCCATGTGGAAACATGATAAAACACTCACTAGATCAGAAAAACAAGAAATGAGAGTGTAACAATGAACTTCTGAATAGAGTGCATAGGGAGTGTTTGGTTCTAGGCATCAAAGTGGCCAAGCACATTTAAAAGAAATCAAGGAGGAAGAAGGTCGGGATGACTAAAGAGCCATAAACTAAAGATATTTAGTCATATTTAAATGACTAAAGATCAGAGATCAGCAACCTTTTATGGCGGTGCGCTGGATTAATCCAGTTTGGAACCCAGCCACCGGTACCACTTTTCTCTACTGCCGTTGTGGGGAGAACACCTGCTGCTTCCGCTTTTTTCTGCACCTGCCACTGCCACTTTTCCCTATGTTGGCCAGGAGAAGGCAACTTCTGCCAGAGTCCCCTCGCTATCCCATTTCACCAAAGTCCCATGTCCATGGGCCCAATAAAAAGGCTTTGCAGGATGAATCTGGCCCATGGACCATAGGTTGCCTCTTCCTATTCTAGAGGAGAAATATGTGAATTCATCAAGTATGCTTTCCACACTAGGACCATAATTCCCTCTGGAAGAAACCTTCAGATCAAGGACAGCATTTCTATAAAGCCTACTTCGTTAGTCTTCTGGCAGCAACTTTTCCCCATGTAATTGTCACTGAACGATTAAAAGGTGAAATTGAGGGATTAGCAAACATTCCAAGTATTAACAAATATTTTCTTTTCCTTGATTGTATATTGGAGTTTTCATCTGACATTTTTATATGTTTGTTGCAAATTTATGGCCTCCCTATCTGACAATATTGAGTAATATTGTTAATGTACCTAGGAATTCAGTTGATAGAATCTCTTTTTTCTTTCCTTCCCTCCCTCGCACTCCTCCTTCCTCCCCCAAGGTTTACATTTGTAAGCCATTTGTAACTGTTGTGGTAATTTCATATGAACCTGAAAGGCTAATACTAAACATTTGAGATATGGACAAAGGAAAGATTCAACTCAAATGCAACTCAGTGATCATCTTAGATTTTTGTTGTACATTGTACTTTGAACTGCTCAAATGTTGGTCAGTGTTAGTACTAGCTCAAGTTGTGTGCAGTCACACCTTAAGGCTAAACACCCATCTCTGACTGTGCACCATTTGCACAACTGTGACTTGCCACTGGAGGGGTGGCAAGCATGGGTATGACTAGGAGCTACAGCTGTGAATTGCCACTGTAGGGATAGTGATCCAGGACAGGCGTCTATCCCTGCTCTAGGTGGGGGTCTGGGAGAGATGGCTTGGGTTGGGGGCAGGATGAACACATTAAGTTGGGAGGTGAACAGTTAATGAGTGGGGGGTAGGTAATGAAATGGGAGGTGGAAACAAAAGGCAGGTTGGGGAAGGAAGTGAAATGAAGAAAGTCATCCACTGAAGAATAAAATAAAAAAAGTTTTTAAAAAAAATTTTAAAAGAAGGGGAAGAAGAAGGGAATTAAAAATGGTCTCATGTTTTAGAATAATGGTAATTAGGTGTTGGGGATACTGCTTATGCTTCCTGGGGTGTCTGGGAGGTGAGAGCAGTGAGGAAAAGTGCTTTTGGGGGAGCTACAACACCTATCCCATGAAGGAAACCCCAGCCCATGGGGACCTGATCCAGACCCCTACCTTTTTTTTCCCTCTTCTCCCCAGACCCAACTCTTGGACCCATCCTTGCTCTGTGACTTGGTTAGCTGGCATTTTGTCAGTAGGCTGTTTGCATTGGGTTACCACCCCCCTGGGGGTAGGAACATCACACTCCAGGAGTAGAAGTGGTAGTTCACTTCGTGTCAGAACTTCCCCTTGGGAAGTAGAGTTTAGGGGGTGGAAAGTCTGTCCACAAAGAACCGGAGAGTGGGGACACTGCAATTTAAGCAGCTCATCTGTAGGGAGTGACTACGTTTTAATGCAACATGAGCTAGGTAACATGGATTAGAAATTAACCTTCTCTGGAGTGATGTAATTTAAATTGCTTAAAGTGTGGTTAAAATCATTTTCAGGTGTTATTGTGCAGACAGTCTAGGAAGTTAAGAGATCCACGAGCTGTCTAAAATTAATGTATAACAAGAACCTTAGACTTAAAATAATTGAGAGCTGGATCAGGAATAAAGTGTAATTTATCCATAGACAATCTTATAATCTTGAAATTTTAACCATAAATCAAAGGATAGTAGATAGCAGTATTATATTAATTTAGGAGACAGATGGTTATTCTCATTTGTGTCAGAAAGTACTAGTCTTCTGAATACTCTTGATAAATCAGTCCTTAGAACTGGTCCTGAGGAAGTGTCACCGAGAAATCTTACTACTTTTTAAATCAGTATAGCTAATCTACCTTTACATTTGTTTGTAGCTATAATTTATGGCACCAAGTACAAGACCCTTTTATATGGTCTTTTGTTAGCTAAACTAGTTTTATAACAAGATAGAAATTTAAGAACAATTTCCTCATAGACAGAGGCCCTAAGAATACTATTCCATGTTATATGAAATACTACAGTTCACCTCAAATTTTGTTTAAGGTTTTTTTCAGCACCGTCAACTCATTTGTCATTTCAGTCCCACATAGCATCCTGAGCAGCAGTTAAATAAAATGAATATTCTGTTCAATTCTATCTAGAAATTTGTATTAAATTTTAAGCTTGAAATACTTAAGAATATTAGTCATAATAGTTGTTTCAAATGAGAAATTTACTTGGAGTATGTATATATGGAATCCTGTCATTGATTTATGGACTCAAATTTCCATAGAGCCATTACTATGTACAGTTGATTACTTTTTAGAGTTGCAGTTCTCAATTGCCTTGCTACATTTTTGATGGCCTGTACCAGACTGGCTGAAAGGCTGCTATAAATTTGATTTCTTGCACTCAGATTTTTGTCTTCTGGTATAACCCAAGTACTACAAGTCTGATCAATCTCTGTCTATCCATCCTTCCAGAGAAAGCAAGCAGATAAGTAAAACTTTTTTTTCCAGCCAAAGTAGCAAGAGGAAGCTTAAGGCTGTGAAGTGTGATTGTATAACTGTGAAATTGAGCATTAGAAGGAAGATTAAGTCAGTGACATAGGCTTTGCATTTAGTTTGTGACAGTTGTGGATTTTTGGCCCAGTTCCTATGAAAGTACTACTAGCTCTTCCAAGTTAAGAGTCTCCATTTCATCTACAGGTTCATTGTTGGTCCAACAGAGTAAAGGTGTGTATGAGGAAAAAAGAGGTCATCTAAGTCCTGTCTCAGATAGTTATAAATGATACATTGCAGTTTTAAAAATCAGTAGAGAAACTACATATAATTATTAAAGGAAGTAGAAGGTTGGGAAATAATGTGATCAGGAATCATTGCTGCTAAAGGACTTCTCTACATGGTACATGTACTGTGCAATTACCTGGTTAATTGAGCAATTAATTTAGACTGGTTACACCTGCAAGATAACTATCTCTTCATAAAAAGACTCATCCAGCTATGAACATAGAGTTGGAAAAGGTGCAATAACTTTATAGCTGGTTTCTGCCCAGCTTTAATTTGCATGTGTAGCATAGTTGTGCCCCTTCAGCTGGGAGTCCCATCTGCTGACAGGACTCCTAGACTCAGGGGTGCACCATGTGCTGTGGCGGCTGGGAGTCGTGCAGCTAAGGGGACTCTCAACCATGGCACTGTCCCATGGGCTGCCACAGGTGGGAATCTAATCAACTGTGGGACTCACAGTACTGGAAGTAATCCTGGCTTTCCCTATACCAGCAGTAGGGTGTGATAGGATCTAATGCTGGATCCCATGATTGCGCCTCCTGCCATGTGCACTAGATCCTATCATGAATTTGCCTGAACATCTAGAGGGGCCCTAAAGAATATTGGACTGTATTCCAACATACAAGATATTAACATTTCAAAATTACAAATATTTTGATTATTTTTGTTCCTCAGTGTCCAAATGGATTGTATGCTGACCTGTGGCTGCTCACAGATAGAACTAGTGTTTTGTCATGTGGCTCAGTCTGAGTGGCTAATCATGACTCCACAGCTGAAGCACATCTGAGAGCACATGCCTTTGGGGAATATTTGCTGTTCTATAGTAAAAAAGAATTGTCAAATAGTAAGGTGGTGGAGCAGTGGTAGTGGTGAGGGTTACAAGAGAATTGTTTCTTTGTATGTTTGTCTTTATGTTTGTTTATGTATATTACTACTTGATTGCATGTGAGACATTCAGCAGATATGTTTGATGGCTAGAAAATGATATTTAGAGGTTTGCTTTTGGGAATTATTTTGTAGGTAAAGTAGATAGTGCATTAGAATAATGGTCCAGGACAACAGCAAGGGTTAATTGGTTTCTAAAAGCCTGTTTGTGACAGTTTCCTTTAAGGCCCACTGTGTCTGACACAGGTAAGCAGCAAGCAGACACAAAGGCTGGGAAACTGAAGACATGTACCACATGTACCACAGTTTTCCATACCATGAGATAAGTGACTCTGCAACATTGACACCAGGTCACAGTGCCAAACTGCCCTTGGGATTTCTAGTTTTGGTAGATGGACCAAATTAGGAAGAGACTGGTAAAAGTCCAGATTAGGATGCGTGAATGTGGTGAGTTTGTAAAATAAAGGAATATGCTGTAGGACAGAATGTGGACAGTATGACGACCACACAGGCAAACCAGTCAAGGATGCACAGAGATGAAGAGTCATCAAAGGGGGAGAAAGAATAAAAAGGGAGGGATTTCAGAGCAGCAAAGGGTCCCTGAGGTCTCCATGGACAGAGGGCACACCACCAGCCCATCTCACCTAACCCATTACTGAGGGGGTTGAGCCTCAGCTTGTGATCTCCAGGCTGCTGACATTCAAGAGAGAACCTCGGAGTGAAACTTGCATAGTGGCCAGAAATACCTTGACTCTGTCCATCTCTAGGACTGGTAGATATAGATCTGTTTGCATTATTCTTATCTATTATTACTGTGTATCAATAAAATTCAACTATTATCAAATGGAATGGTCACAGTCAGTCTGAGGGTTTTGGGTCCTCCCATACAAGAACTTTTAACACGTACCAACACATTGAATACAAATAGTCACACCGGTTAGATTTCTCAACTGACAAAAGAAGGGATGACTGTAAAATGAGCTCTTCTTTCTGTTATTCCCAAAAAGTGGCCTTTCTATGTGAGAAAAGAAATGTGTTCATGAGATAATATAGGGAAAAATATATAGGTGCTGTTTTTACTGGCTAGCACCCCCTTATTGGTTAGTTTCTTTGTCTGATGTTCTGACACCTTCTGTAAGTAGGTAGGTAGATGTAGGTAAATGTAACTAGTTATAAATGTAACCCTTCTATATTTTTTCTGCCTTGGTACAGTACAAGGACATTGTACCCAGGCTTTTCTCCCACTCTGAGTAGATCTGGTTCAAAACATTTCAACAGAATACATTTCCATGTAAAAACACATGCTCACTGAAACTTAAATATTTCAGGATAATTTGTTTTTTCAGTTGAATTTTCAATAGGAAGAAGTGAAAATAAGTATTGTACTTTTTTCTTTTTATATAGCATCATTAAGAAAAAACTGCTGAAGACCATCTTCCATTTGAAAACTTGTCTAACTTTATCCCAACCATGCAGTCGGTCCATTAAGAGAGATCACTCAAAAAATCCTGGCCTCTCACATAATTCTTGGACCATCTTGGACCATCACTCCCACACTATTAAAGAAAACTATCCTTTTACACTAAAAGTATTAAATGTTATTACATTGAAAATTATTTTAATAGCATGCTGATTGTTACAGTTTATTATGCTACGTTACAGAATGTTTTGACATTCTAAATGAAATGTGTTGATAGCTCCAAATGTGTGTGTGTGTATATATGTATTCAGGATTTTGTTATGCAAGTAATTTCTAAATTTTGGGCTTTGTTTCAATATGAAATGCTGGAATTTCCTACTGAACGGGAATTCCATTTTCTACCTTCTCTAGATATGAATAAGAGCACATTCTAGATTGATGCCCTAGTTTTAATTCAGATCATTAAGCCGCTCCTTACTTCTTTCTTATGCCAATAGATCCAACTGAATATCAGTCCACATGTAAAAAGTATGTGGCCTTTTTTCTGTCTGTTTTGTGTCACCTTTTACTAATTGGAATTTTCAATATTTTAATCCATCATTTGATTTGTAAATTCTGATTTCTCAAAATCCTATTGTTTCTTGTCATTCTTTCTGGAGAAAAGCATTTTTCATGGAAGAATTTCAATTCATCAGTGATAGAAATACAAACACTGCATTGTTATCATTTAAAAAACCATTTTTTGTAAATGTCAAAGACTAACTCAGTAAAATGACACATAGGAAAAAATGTCCACGCAAGCAGTGGACAACAGGTTCAACAAACATTGAAAGTAAATGTCAATTATCAAAGCCAACTGAACTCTTAAACAGTTTGATTTGAGATAGGCAGCTTGACTTTAACCATTTTTTCTAACTTACTGTGTTTAATATAAATCATGAAAACATGATACATTCAGAGACTAATATGTATTTGTATAACATCTTTGCAGTCTTGAAGAATTAAAGTAAAGCCTAAACTTAATAGAATGGCAATTGATTTGCTTGGTAAAAAAAAAAAAGTTGAAATAGTTATACTTAATAACATGGGGTCACACATTTTGGATTAGATGCGAGCTGGAAATGTGCCTAATTTCGAGTACTTAAAGCAGGATCCCCCATGGATATCCAGGGGTCTAAAAAACCCACAGGGGAAAAAAAGTGGAGCGGAACACACCTGGGTAGTGTACACCACTGAAAAGCAGAACTGGGCTACCTGGAGCCAACCAGGCTTTACCCAGTAGGATGACCACAACTGTAGCCCTGAGAGGTCTGCAGGACCCCAGGTAAAGCTGCTGGGGCCAGCACAATGCTGGCCAAAACCTCCCATACCCAACCCAGGATAACTTGCTGCGTGCCAAAGCACATGTGGTATGGGCATTCCCCAGAGACAAGTAGCTGTGGTGCAAGGTGTGTTGCTGCTAGTTGTCCCCAGGGAACCAAACACCTGCACTCATCTGGATGTGGCCAGTGGTATTTAACATGAACTGGAAAAATGGGTGAGTAACAAGGTGGCCTTATTTCTGGATAACACAGAATTATTCAGTGATAAAGGCCAAGGTGGACTGTGAGGAACTACAGAAGGATCTGGCTCAATTAAGCAAATAGAAAATTAAAAGGCAGATGAAATTCAATGTAGATAAGTGCAAAGTGGTGCACCTGAGCAAAAAATAACCCAAACTGAACCTACACTATGACAGGCTCTACACAAACTGTTAAAACACAGAAAAGAGATCTGGGAGACATTGTGAGCAATTCACTAAAAATATCAGTTCAATGCTTAGTGGCTGTCAAAAAGGCAAACAAAATGTTAGGGATTATTAAGAAGGAAATTGTAAACAAAACAGCAAATATCATTATGCTCTTTTATAAATGCATATTGCATCCACAGTCTGAACAATGTGCCCAGTTCTGGTCCCCACACCTTAAAAAAAAGATAGAGAAGAACTAGAGAAGAAGCAGAGAAAGGCAACAAGGATGATTAGTAGTATGAAGGGACTTCCATGTGAGGAGAGATTAAAGAAGCTAAACCTATTCAGTTTAGAAAAGAGATGCTTGAGGGGGAACAAGATAAGGGTTTACAAAATCCTAAATGGGGAAGAGTAAGTAAAGAGGAATTTATTACTATCCCTCAGAATGGACTACTGTCTTTCAGAATACAAGAACTAGGGTGCTCAAAATGAAATTAGTAGGTAATAAGTTTAAAACTAACAAAAGAAAATTCTTTTACACACTATGTAATTCAAGTTGTTATGAAAATTAACAGTTTAACCATTTTCTGGAAGTTGACAGTTTAATCCTTTATAAAAAGGATTGGACTAATTCTCAGAGCAAAGGGGCATCACTAGCTATTGAGCATGGGAGTTAGGGGCACAGCGCCTGAATTAGAACTTCCTAAACCTTAAATGATGGAGGCTGCAAGTGAGAGAGGAACATTGGAAAAAATAAACTGTGGTCATTAGAGGTGCATTACAGGTGCACTGATACACTGGTCCAATATTGGATTGGAACCAATATAAAGAAAATTGACTTAATCAGAAATCAGCCTTTTTTGCCTGATGTGTGCACAGCCACAATGAAGATGGCTATACCCTGTAGTAGAGGAATTGTGTAGATAAAAGGGGCGGGGTTGTAGCTCTCTATGTTAAGGAAAGCTACATGTCCCTGCAAGCTGATATTAGAGACCAGGGTGGATGACTGGAGACCCTATGGGTTAAAATCCATGGGGAACACAGAACAAGGGACACAATGGTATGAGTCTACTACAGACCTCTCACCCAAAGTCAGGAGCTTGACCAGAAGTTCACCCAGGAACTGGCTGAGGCCGCATGCTCCAGGACCATGGTTGTCATGGGTGACTTCAATTACCTGGACATCTTGTCAGAGGATCACTCAGCAAAATCTGAGTGGTCGCAAAGCTTCTCTCATATGTGGATGACCTCTACCTGATTCAAGAAGTCTACAGGCCAATGAGAGGTAAAGCACTGCTTGACCAATCGGTGACCTAGTGATCAATAGGAAGCTGAGTGACAGCAACCACGAGCTGATCACCTTCACCATCTGCCGTGAAGCTGGCAAGTCAGTCAGCAGCACAGAAGTCCTTGACTTCAGGAAAGATGACTTTTTGACAAGCTTAGGAGGCTTGTTGGTGAAGCCCTAAGGGATCCCAGGGAGAGAGAAGTTCAAGAAGCATGGTTGCTCCTTAAGGGAGCGATCCTCAATGCACAAGCTAATTTGATTCCATCTCAGAGGAAAGGCAGCAAGAGGGTATAGCAGGTCCCCTGGCTCTGCAGGGATCTAGAAGACCTCCTGAAGCTAAAAAGAAAGGCCTACGAAAGATGGAGGATGGGATTCACCTCCAAGGAGGATTATTCTGCACTGGTCCGATCCTGCAGGGAGCAAACCAGGAAAGCCAAGGCTGCAACTGAACTCCAAGTAGCTTCGAGCATCAAGGACAATAAAAAGTTCTTTTTCAGATATGTGGGGAGCCAGATGAAAAGTAAGGGCAACATTGGACCCCTGCTGAACCAGATGGGGCAACTGACAACTGACGCCCAGGAAAAAGCCAACCTATTAAATGGGTACTTTGCATCTTTCATCAGTCCCATGGGACGCCCATGCCCACAACGGCACAGGGCAGTCCGGGTGAGGGAGATCCCCTGCCCTCCATTAATGGTGACCTCATGAAGAAACACCTTGAGAAGTTGGATACCTTTAAGTCAGCCGGCCCTGACACTCTACACCCCAGGGTACTAAAGGAACTGGTGAGCATCATAGCCCAGCCTCTGGCACGGATCTTTGAAAATTCCTGGCACTCTGGTATACTGCCCGAAGACTGGAAGAAGGCCAATGTGGTGCCTATCTTCAAGAAAGGGAGGAAAGTGGATCTGGCTAACTATAGGCCCATCAGCCTGACTTCTATCCCAGGGAAGCTCTTAGAAAAGTTTATTGAAGAGGCCATCCTTAATGGCCAATGCCAACATCCTAAGGAATAGCCAGCATGGGTTTGTTGCAGGTAGGTCTTGCTTGATCAATCTCATTTCCTTCTATGACCAGGTGACCTATTACCTGGACAAGGGAGAAGAGATTAATGTCATATATATTGACTTCAAAAAAGCCTTTGATCTGGTATCCCATGATCACCTCTTGGCAAAGCTGGCCAATTGTGGTTTGAGTCAAGCACGATCCACTGGTTGGGAAATTGGCTCTGTCAGGGGCACATGAACAGAAAATGGTAGACTTGGTATCTAAGGGATTTATGCCCACATCTCCTACTACTTTGAGTACCCTAACCCAGTGGTTCTCAACATTTTTTTATACCAGGATCTATTTGTAAACATTGATGACCAGTCCCAACCCAGTAAATAGTTTAAGTAGAAAACAGCTGTCTGGCCCTGCGAGTGCCACTCACCCCTGAGCTGCTGCTCTCAACCCCACCCCCGAATTGTGTGAGGCAGGAGGTGGCTATGTGGCGGGGGTGGGGAGGGTATATGTGGAACATGGGGAGCACCAAGAATCCCATTGCAGGCTGGAACTCTATCTGTTCAAGGAAAACCCAGACCTTTCCACATTTTTCTCCTTTAAAGGAGAATCTATTTTTAAAGTTCATTTGCCACCTTTTTGTATATTCTTGTGACCCAGTTTTAAGTTGTGAAACATGGATTGAGAAATGCTACCCTCACCATCAAGGTGTAGATTCGATTGCCGGCCAAGTCCCTCACCCCTTCTTTGGTGTTGACTTATAGGACAGCAAAAAGTGTGAGAGGCATGAGACCACGAGAACATACAAGGGGTGCATGATTCTAGTGAAGTGTGATTGAGTAAAGGAGACAGTGCTCAAGAGGGGTTGAGTCCTTTATTCTAAACTTTGCTTCCAGGACTCTTTATGCATTTCACACTGGAAATCCATGCTTAAAAATCAAAAATATCTTATGACAGAAGAACATCCTTGAAATCCTGAAACAGATGCATATGTCTCACTGTGTCCAGCATTTGTATTGATTAATTTGGGGCATTTCCCTTCTAGTCAATCTGGATAGCCCTTACAGGCACCCAAGTCCTCTTCATTGTAAAGGAAGCATAGGTGCAGAATCCTACCAATTAGGAATCTCCTTACTGGAACAAAGTGCCAAATTTTAGGCATTTTGAAACCCAAGAAACCCTAAGAAATCATTAGGATCTAGCCCTACCCTCAAGCATATCTACTACTCTTTCCAGCTTGGTATCACTCACAAACTTGCTGAGGGTGCACTCCATCCCACCTTCCAGATCTCTGATGAAAATATTGGACAAACAAACAAACACACAAAAACCCAAAACCAACTCCTGGGACACTCCTCTTGATGCCAGCTGCCAACCAGCCTTTAAGCCTGATGATCTAGCCAGTTTTCTATCCACTTTACAGCTTATTCATCCAACGTCTACTTCCTTAGCTTGCTTGCAAGGTGCATTAAGTCCACTATACTCCCCACATCCACAGAGCCAGTCTTATTGTCATAGAAGGGGATCAGGCTGGTCAGGCATGATTTCTCTTGGTAAAATTATGCTGACTGTTCCTAATCACTTTCTCCTCCAAGTACTTAGAAATGGATTCCTTGAGGACCTGCTCTTCATGATTTTTCCAGGGACTGAGGTGAGGCTGATTAGCCATAGTTCCTTGGATCCTCCTTCTTCCTTTTCTTAAAGATGGGCACTATATTTGCCATTTTCCAGTTGTCCAAGACACCATGAGTTTTCAAAGCTAATGCCCACTGGCTCTGCAATCACACTGACCAACTCTCTCAGCACCCTCGGGTCTATTGTGTGTGGCCACTTGTACATGTCCAGCTTTTCCAAAGAGTCCCTAACCTATTTTTTCACTACTGTTGGCTACTCACCTTCTCCTCAAACTGTGCTGCCAGGTGCAGTAGTCTAGGAAATGACCTTGCCTCATGTGAAGACTGAGTTGAAAAAGCCATTGAGTATTTCAGCCTTTTCCAAATCTTCTATCACTAGGTTGCCTTCCCAAATCAAAAAGGGACCCACACTTCCCTGAGCTTCCTTGTGTTGCTGACATAATTGTAGAAACCCTTCTTGTTACTCTTCAAATCCCTTTCTAGCTGCAACTTCAGTTATATTCTGGCCTTCTTGATTTCATCCCTACAAGCCTGAGCAATACTCTTATACTCCTCCCTACTTGTTATTCCAAGTTTCAATGTCTTGAATGGTTTCTTTTTGTCTTGTATCTCATTGAGGAGTTTTCTGCTAAGCCAAGTATGCTCTTCTGCCATACTTGTTAGTCTTCCTGCCTGTTTGGATGCTTCATTCCTGTGCCCTCACTGAAGTTCTGGTCTCCTTTCCCCCTCAGATTGGCCTCCCAGGGGATCCTGCCTATTAGTTCTCTAACTGAATCAAAGCCTACTTTTTTGAAGTTTAGGGTCCATACTTTGCTACTGTCCTTCCTTCCTTTCCTCAAGATCTTTAACTAAATCATCTCATGGTCACTGCTGTCCAAGTTCCCATCCACTTCTATATTTTCCACCAATTCTTCCCTACTTGTCAAAAGCAGGTTAAGAAGACAAAAGTCCTTGGCATGGCTGTTCAAGGACTCCTGGTGCTCAGGCCAAGTCCCCGAGGACTGGGAAAGGGCCAATGTGGTCCCTATTTTCAAGAAGGGGAGGAAGGAGGAGCCTGGCAACTTCAAGCCAGTCAGCCTTATTTCTATCCTGGGGAAAGTCTTTGAAAAAATTATCAAGGGCCACATTTGTGAGAGTCCTGCAGGGGAAGTGATGTTGAGAGGTAACCAACACGGGTTTATGCCAGGCCGATCCTGCCTGACTAACCTGGTTTCTTTCTACAACCAGGTAACAAAGAGCTTAGATGTGAAGGAGGAAGTTGATGTCATCATCTTGGACTTCCAGAAGGCCTTCGTCACACTGTCCCACCCAATTCTGGTGGGCAAGCTGAGGGACTGTGGCATTGACAAATGCACAGTCATATGGATGGCAAACTGGCTCCAGGGGTGCACCCAGAGGGTGGTGGTAGATGGGTCGATGTTAACCTGGGATGGTGTGGGCAGCGGAGTCCCCCAGGACTCGGTCCTTGGGCCGTTGCTGTTCAACATCTTCATTAGTGACCTGGATGAAAGTGTGGAGAGCACCCTGTTCAAGTTCACTGATGACACCAAGCTGTGGGGTAAAGTGAATACACTGGCAGGCAGGGACTGCATCCAGGTAGACCTGGATAGGTTAGAGAAGTGGGTGGATCTGAACAGGATGTGGTTCAACAAGGACAAGTGCAGGGTGCTGCACCTGGGGAGAGGGGACCAGCATTATGGTTATAGGGGGCTGACCCTCTAAGCAGCACACAGGCAGAGAGGGATCTTGGAGTCAGGACTGACTCAAGGATGAATATGAGTTGCCAATGCAACAGGGGCATCACTAACAGGTCCAGAGAGGTCTTGCT
>NW_017728886.1:136833871-136866398 GCF_001723895.1 Crocodylus porosus
AGGTCCCTTCCCACTCATTCATTCTATGATTCTATGATTTTTTTGCATACACCACCCACCTACACATACACAAAGCCAAGTTTCTAACTTGGGTGGTGTGGGGTGTATGTGTGTGCTTAGGGTACTTGGGATACCTAGGATGCTTGGTGACTATAGGAGGGGGAATCAAGTGTCAAAAGTCTCCAGAAGGAGGGAAAGGAGGGAGATGGATAGGGGTTAAAATGAGAGACTGAGAGTGCCAGGAGTGAAAGTTGCTGGGGCTAGGATTAGAACTGGCAGACTGGAGGAGAGCTGGGGTTACTTAATGTCAGGTGACCTCAGGGTTACTTGAGCTCACTGGTGCAAGGGAAAAAGCCCAGCTGCCAGGAGGAGACAACCAGGAAATAGAGAGAGGCAGAAAGCTGGGAGATCAGGGTGGGAAACCAAGGCAGAAAGCTGGGAGATCAAGGGGCAGATACGTGGTAGCAAGGAGGAAACAGTCAGGAAACACAAAAATCCCACTCAGGGTTTCAAAATAACAAGTTTATTAAACACTACACAGCCCCATGAAGTTATTGGTTCCTACACACACAAACACTCACAATGGTAACAGGAGAAAGAGACTCAGTGGAAGGGTTGGAGTCCAGGTAGGGAAGAGAAACAGAGTCCAAGTCCTTGGTTGAAGGAGGCAGGGTGGGAAATAGCTACCTATCCAGGCTGGAAAGGGGTCTTTTCCAGCAGGTGTTGTCCAGAGGGGGTCACCGGCAGAGCATATGGATGGATAGGTAGTGTGGCATGGTGCTGGTCCTGATGTCCCACTGTTCTGTCTTCACTGCCCCATTTTATAGGGGCAGACCCTCTATGACCCTAGATGTACTGCCATCGTCTCTCAAGCACCCCCATTCATCCCCATTCATTCAGGAACCAATTTACATAGGTATGAGTCATAGGTTACAACATACTTACACAATAGGGCACAGGGACAACATGGAACAAGATGGAAACCTGACACATAAAATAGATACTTGACAGCACTCATGCCAACCCACATTGCAAGGCTAAATCATAGAACGCTAATATGAAACAATAAAAATCCATGCACCAATTATAGGAATATAATATAAAAATAGTAAAAATCAATACAAACATAACAGAACACTATTACAATAATAGTATACAAGAACTTAGCTTACCTAGTATTACTTGTTATGCCTTATAAGGGACAGAGAGGCCAGAGAGAAAGTCAGAAATGGTTGGGGAAGGGGAGGGAATGTATTTTTAAATAAAAAAGAGAAGTGGGGGCTTTTGCTACAGTCTCTCCGACACTTTGACCAGGAAATTGTTCCCAACATTCTACAGAAAACTTCCTGGATTGCCCATGCACTTCTGTATTGCTCTTCCAGCAGATGTCAGGGTGATTGAAGACCCCATGAGAAGTGGAGCCTGTGATTGGGAACTTTCCAATAACTGTTTTAGAAATCTTATTCACCTCATCCTCCTGGTCTGCTGTTCTATAACAGAGCCCACCATGACCTCACCCTTGTTGCTCTCCCCTCTGACCCTAACTTAGAGACTTTCAACAAGCCTATCTCCAGTTTCATACTAGAGGTATGAGGAATCATATAGCTCTTTTATGTAAAGGGCAACTCCTCCTCCTCTTCTTCCCTGACTGTCCTTCCTGAACAGTTTATACCGATCCACAACAGTACTCCAGTCATGACAGCTATCCCACCAAGTCTCTGTTATTCCAATCACATCATGTGTGAAGATTTTCAGTTCTTCCTGCTTGTTTCCCAGGGTCCATTTATTCATGTACGGGCCTCTGAGATAACTAGTCAATTGCCCTATTTCTTCATCAAGAATGAGAAGCCCTCCACTCTTTCCCCCTCCTGCTTGCTTTTCCTTCAGGTTGCCCGCTTCCCCATTTACCACAGGGCTTTGTTCTTCATCCTCTGTGAACCTAGTTTAAAGCCCTCCTTACCAGGTGAGTGAGCCTGTCTACAAGATGCTTTTCCATCTCATCCTATCAATCCTTCTTCTTGGAAGAATATTCCATGGTTAAAGAAGTCAAAGCCCTGCTTTGACTTCATCTGCATGACAGGCGACAACATCTGCACAGCCATTCATTTATCTGCAGGGTGTGTCTGCTTCTCCTTGGGTGCTTCCACTCAACTAGAAGGATTGAGGAGAATATCAAGTGAGACCTTGTCCCCTTCACCCTTGCTCCCAGAACCCGGTAGTCACTTTTGATCTTCTCAGGGTCACCACAGCAGTGTATCGTTGTTGCTCACATGGAAGAGTAACCTGGAGGTAGTAGTCAGAGGGCTTGAATGAGTGTTGGCAATCCTTCCATGACATCTTGGATCCATTCTTCAGGCAAGGAGAAGACCTCCTCAGATAATGTGTCAAAATGGCAAATGGAAGCTTCCATCCGCTGCAAAAGGGAGTCTCCAACACCACTACCACCCATTGCTTCTTCTTGGTGGCAGTGGTCTTGATCCTTCTAACACTGGGGAGGGCTCACCTGGCCTCTTCTACTCATGGAATGTGCCCTTTCTCTGCTGTTGCTGGGGCTCCATATCTGTTCTCCAGGCAAACTGCTGCAGGTGGAGATAAAAACACCTGCTTCCTGCCAAAGGTCACAAGCTTCTATTATCCACCTTCCTGGGTGTACTTGTCATAATCATTCTTTACTGCTGCCTCTGGCAGTCCTTTCTCTGAAGTCTTAGAAGTCTCCTCCAGCATTGAATTGATGAACATTTCTTCAAAAATATCTTGCCACAGTGAATTTGTCAGTCAGCTAGGGCCCAGCACTTCTAAAAGCAATTTCTTGAAAGGTACTGCTCTCCCCCAATAGCCAAATAAGTCATTCCTATAATTTATCATAAAAATCTGTATATTGGTGCTAAATTAGGAAGCTACAGATATGTTGGTCTGAACAAGCCCTAAAGGAAACAAACTGTTGAACTCTTAAGATGCACATTACTATTTGAAATTTTGAAGTATAAATAGGTCTTTGTGCAGGCAAATTGTATTTAAAAGTAATTGCACAGAGATGAAGCAACAGCTGTCTGTAAGAAAATGTTAAAGGTTTCCTCAAAACAAAATAATATTTCCACGCCATGATCAGAGCTCAGCATGTGTTAGTAAACAAATAGTTGCCCCTTTAGATGAAACTGCCTTTTTTCCTTGTCATTCTTATAAATGAGTTGATCTTTTTTTAGATTTTATGGTGAGTCAATTTATGTTTCTTGTAATTATCACCATAAATATTAAAGATACCTAGTGTGCAGGGAGAAGTAAGGAAAATAGTGTGAGACTGTAGCAAACATTACATTGTTTTTTCTAAGAACTAACTTAAGCAAAGGAATTGAATGTTCAAACTCTAATCCAATTCCTAGAGCCATTTCTACATGGCCTCTTTACTGACCTTGGAACTTCTGCCAGGAAAATAAGCTGTTTTTACTTGTTCCTACTGTGGGAGTATGAAAGCAGCAGTGAAAGAGTAGGAGGGACCTAAACTGTTTGCTCATCTCCAATGCTTAGGAGTGGGAGTGAATGTATGGGGCTTTTTCTTTTTTTTTGGCAGTGAGCCTGGGGTCAGCAGAGAGGTGGTACAGATATGAGTTAGAAATCTGTGATAACTCTGGGGAATTAAGGAAGGAGGTCAACTATCATTCTATAGCGTTAAAACTTGATGTCTTTGTAAAATCATTGCTGCACACTATCCTGTAGGGGAGGTTGACCTCAAAGCAAAGTTTAAATTGTTAGGTGTAGTGGATTTGGTACAACTAAGTAAATTGCAGCAAAAGTGAGGACAGATGGAAATTCATTAAACAAACAAAAAAAGAAGTATATTTGTCAGTTTCTGGAAGACAAAACCATTATTGCAACTATTACCACTAAGTTTATACTTTCTTCCTGATTGGATGCAACCTGACTTGCATTTTGACCAGAACCAGAGTCCTTAGGAACTGCTTGTCAATAAACAGTGATATAGCTGCTCCGGAAACCTTGTTACATTTATACACTGGTTTTAGTTTTAGTTATTTTAAGAATTATTTTATGGCTTTTTTAGGGACCTGTAAGTTAATAAGCTATGCCCAGGGTTTTACAAGTGGAGGGATTCAAATAATTTATTTCAATAAAATGAATGAAAAAAACCCCAATAGTGTTCTTATAATGTACATAGTATAGTAACAGCTGAAAGTTTTAGCTGAACTCTTTTTAAAGAAAACAAAAAAATAGTGATCTGCATTAACTCTTGAAAGGCCAAGACACTACACTTGCTGAGAGGTTGCTCCAACGCATTGTAATTACAAGTCAGTGGAGGAGACTCTATCAATCATGGTAATTACCATGCTCCATCACAGTCCAGTGTCAAATGTATCAGCGTCCCCATGCAGAAAAATGGTGGCAGGGGCATTTTAAATAAAGGTCATTCGAGCTTAGTTAAAGCACCCCCCACTACCATTGTTCAGTATGGGGATGCTGATACACATGGCACTCTGGGTGTTTTAATTAAATTTAATGTAATTAAAGCACCCCCCACATTCCCAAAACACATCTATAAATGCCGTTTGTGACTAATTGTAACAAGGTTCAAGAGATCCTGTTACTTTAAAGGGAAAAAGTGAAGGCTGCAGTCAGAGACAGCAAGCGAGCAAAGGCTAGTTGTAGGAGAGCAAGCAGTAGGGGAAGCTGGAGACAGGGGGTATGTGTAGACGAAACTGGGGTTTACTTCACCCTAAATTGAAGTGGTGTTTTTTTTTTGTTTTTTTTTAAACACTGCTTCAATTTAAGACTAAGTAAACCCCTGTGTCATGTACACCTGTGTCTTACCTGCCCCTCCAGCTGTGGGGAGGGGAGGGCAAGCTGCCAGAGGGCAGAGAGGTCCTTGGGCTGGGGGGAGGGGCTGGTGCTTCCTTCCAGAAGGAGCGGGGGAGATCAGGATCACCGCTTTTTTTTCCTCCTTCAGTGGAGCCTGCCTTCCTGGGCTGCTGCCAGGCTGCCTGCATGGGCTGCTTGCACAGCCACTGAGCTGTATGGAGCCTGGTGCTTTGCTCTGCAGCTGTAGGGCAGCAAACTAAAACTCCTTGGAGGTGTTTTAGTTTGCTGTGCCCCAAAGTCATTTAAGGTACATTACACCCCTGAATGTGCTACAGCACCTGTAATTAATATGCAATATGCTGCCGATGTGTGTAAACACCAATGCCATTAAAGCAGTGCAAAAGCATTTAGCCCACATTAAAGTGTTGTACACACATTCCCCTCATTTTGTCTAAACATGCCCATGAACTACTCAGCACCATGTTGCTATTTGAGTGAGCTGCCTGGCAATAGGCACATACGGCAGATCTTCAGATAGGTAGTGCAAAGAGAGTGGGCTGATTTTTGAGGTTCAAAGGAAACCCCTATGCATGGTTGGCAAACAACACAACCAAAGGTGGTGGAGCTCAGGGAAATATAAACCTAGCTCCTGAGCCAGAACAGTTGATCTGGCTCCAACTCCTGAAGGAAAGGATCTGTTGCCAGCATGGGCTACTACAAAGGGGAATATGAAGACATAGAGAAGTACCTGTGAGGTTTGGGGAGGGCCAGCAGATAGGAAAAGCTATTTCTGGCAGTGGGGCTGAATTTAAGGGACCAATGGGTTTATCTTTATTTTTTGTTTGACCAGAGGTTAGGGTGTGGCTAGATGGACCCTCAGAAGCCAAAGGGGTTGCCTGGGAGGCACTCTGTGCTTGGAGCCTTCAAGCCCTTGGGCTGAAGCTACAGTGAGAGCAGACCTGCAAGGATCAGGGATCTGTGGCTGAAACCAGAATAAGGATAGGGCCAAAACCAGAGTTAGGAGTTCCCAGTGAATGGCATTAGAGAAAGACCCCTGAGGCACTAGCATAGCTATGGGCAGAACCAGCCCCGAAATTTTGGGGTCCTCTGCAAGAAATAGTTTTGTTGCCCCCTGTCCCAAAGAAGCTGCCAGCAGTGGCAGGGGGGTGGGAGGGTGGAAAGTGGCTGACGAAGCTATCAGCATTGGCAGCAGGGGAGGGGGCGGTGAGGACATGAGGCTGGCGGTGCGAGGGGAGGCAAGCGGCCAGACACAGGGAGTTCCGCAGCCAAGGGGCTCCCTGCAGCATAAGCTTTGCAGAATAGGACGGGCCAGCCCTGGCTCTGGGGCATGCATACTGGGGTATCCAGTTAAGCTGATCCAGTTAACACATCCAGGAGGCTCATTTAGAGACTCTAGGGAAAGCTTCCCTAGGCAACATCCAAATTCCAGCAAGGAATGGCAGGCAAAGCAATGAGGAACGTACCCTGAGAAGCTGTAGTTGAGCAGGATTATTTCCGTCACCATGGGACATCAAAGCCTCCTTCAGGGCTGGTCCTGCTACTCAATGTTTCCATCCCAAAATCATGCTGATAAAATCATTTTGCAATTCTGCATGGTGATGTGCTCATTCTGGATGTATAAGTGTCCATGGCAAGAAGCTCATTGAAACTCTCTGGAGCAATCTGCTCTGGCCACTCTCAGGAGACTGGACTAGAAAGATTAGTAATCTAATCCAGTATAACTACTTTTGTGGTCTTAACAGCCGGAATGTATTGGCAACTAACTAGTGCTTCTGTTTCGGGTTCTAGCTTTAATAGACATCTTGTTTAATAAATGATTCAATTGAAACATATTACAGCATGCAATATGTCAGGCTTTTTTATATCTTCTATAAGACAAATTTAATGCTTGGCCTAGAGTTGAAAAGAATTAATACAGCATTAGATATTCTAAATTGCTAATTCAGTTCAGTCTCTTTTAGCATACAATAAGGATTATTATCATGCTTCAGTTAAATATTATTCTAGTTGTATTTGAATTTGCACAGAAGACACATACTTCTGGCTCCATTGAGTGAAATTATCTTAATTAAAGTGGGATTAAATGCAGCATTTTATTTTATGTTCTGTGAACTAATAGGTTCTCCTTTGTCTGAAATGTCCAAGAGTTCCTGCCAGTCTTGTGAAATGAGTATTTCTAAACCACAGTTAGATTAGCATTATTGTATTTCAATGAGTTATTAGCCAGTTGAAGTATGACCCTACAGAATGTTAAGTTCCTTTTAGAGTGTTCAACACACATATCTCCTATGATTTCACTGGATTTTAAGAGCATTCAGGACCTTGAAGAAGACATTCAGCAACCTGCAGGATTGTACTTAACATGAATGAATGCTCATTCATTCTTTTTAGAAAGTTTGTCTAAACATAACTGGAGAAACTGATACTATATTAATGTATTAATGCAAGAAGAATTGTAATAAAAGCTGTAAATCCTAAACCACACGCACAAATTACAGTCTAATGGGGATAACTGAGACTTGGTATAATGGTTATTATGGAATATTGGCCAAGTGGGAACTGTTTGTTTTGGAAATAAAAGCAAGGAAAAAGTGTCGAGATACGTATATATATAGAACACTTCCCAGTTTATTCTAGGCCAAAGAACACACTTGTTCTGAGGTCCAGAATAAAGTCGGAAGTAAACATGCTATTAGGGCTGTGCAAAACACCATCATTTTGTTTTGATGTCCGTTTTGCCATTTCAAAGAGGTAGTGCTTCTGCAATAGGTCACCCTCCCCAGCGCCAACTTCCTGGTCATCCATGCCTTACGTGGGGCACCCTTAGAGCCTTCTTTGGAATTCTTCTGTCCCACCCTAATCTCACCTGCCACCTCTTGATGGAAATTATTATGCTAGCAGGATACTGCCTATTATATTGGGGTATGCTAGAGTCTCTCCTAGGATTGTCTGACCCCTGCTTTTTTCTCTAGCTAGGCCTCCCCACCCAAACCCACTACACAGGATTTGACTCTGAGGTGCTAGCTTTTTTTTTTTTTTTCCTCTCTTCAGTGACTGGAGGCTTGTGGCTCCCTTCCCAGCTCCCTTGTGGAGGCTGCCACTCCCTGGCCTAGAGGCCCCACAGCCAGAGGGCCACAAGTTCAAAACCACAGTGCCACCCAAACCTGTACCTTGTCAGTCCAAATGAAAAACCAAAATACAGTTGCACCCCTAGGTGCAGCAGACCTCCCTGGCCTTTTTAAGGTCATCACTTTGAGTGAAAGCTGTGCCCTCACTGGTGCTCGGGTTCCCACTCTATAGTGCGTCCCCCAAATGGGGCCTCCTCTGTCCCCTAATAGCCTCATCCAAACCACCAGTCTCATTCAATAATCACCAACAAAAAGTAATAATAATAACTACACATGATCAAGCAAAGTTGCAGGTCAGCTTACGTGAACTTGGTTCAAGCTTCGGCTCCATACCGTCGGCTACAGTCCTGGCTGGGGTGCAGCTATCATCTCTCAGGGGCTTCCGTAGCTTCCCCCTTCCTGCTGTGGACCGCTCCCCAAGCTTCTTCATGGAACTCTCAGAGGCACTGCTGCCCCCCTTACTACCATTCAACTCAGGGTTTTTATAGTCTTGCCTCTTCCGGTCAGCTGACCAGCTGTCCATGTTCAGCAGTTAACCCCTTCCTCAACACCCCTCCAAGACCAGAAAGTTCTGGTCTTAAAGGGGCAGACCTGCTTCCTCGTAACATGGTTAGGGTTCCCAATTAGTTTCTTTTCATCATTTTATTTTGTCTCGAAGCACTGTCCCATTTTGTTTCGTTAAAACTGGTTCACTGCTCTGACTCCTTTCAATGTTTTGCCCATAGGCTACAATGGGGAATCATAAAAATGCCTAAGATGTTGTCATTTGTCACCTGATTTGGATATGAATTGCAGGGATAGTAGCCCATTCTGAGGCCAAGAAGCCTGCCAAGTTTCAAGGAGATAGGTGCAAAGTGTTTTCAGAAACTGCATCTCAAAGCCTTGAAAGCAAAATTTGCTGGTAGCGACAGCCTCCTGTCATCTGGTGCACAGATCCAGGGACTCACACCCCCAGGAGGGCTGTGGGGCTGTGCCAGACTCCTCCTGGGGGTGCGGGTCCCCAGATCTATTCTGGATGACAGGAGGCTGCCACTACTGCCTGGGACCGATGCTGGGTGCAGCCCACACTGAGAGCTGGGAAAGACAGATGCTGCCGCTGGTCCCAGGCAGCAGTGGCACCCCCTGCATCAGCTGGGTGTATATCCAGAGGCCCACACCCCTGGGAGGGATGCAGGGCTGTGCTGGACTCCTCCTGGGAGTGTAGGCCACCAGATGACAGGAGGATGTGCTGTCTTTTGGGGTCAGGCCAGCTCTCAGGATCTCAAAACTGCACAGTTAAATGGGGGGGGGAGGTGCACATGCACACACTCAAACATGAATTAGGTGCCTACACACAAACAGACTACTGAGTCAGGCACATACACATCCAAGATTAGCAGCCTAGGCACATGCATACCTATCACCAATTCAAGCACACGCACACTACACACATAAAAAATTAGGCAACAATCAGTTGTCAATAACCACACACTCAGTACACATACACAGATCACTGTTTCGTACATCATGCACACAATGACATCTCTCTCTCTATATATATATATAGAGAGAGAGAGACAGAGACAGAGACAGAGACACAAATATATTCATCAGTTCACACACATACCCACCTGCATATACACACTGGTGAGTTCCTAACTTGGATGGTATGGTGTGTGTATATGGTACTTGTCGGGGGGAGTGAAAGTGTAGGGAGTGAAAGTCGCTGGGATCAGGATTGGAACCAGTAGACTAGAGAGAAGCTGGGCTGAGGAACTGAGGCTTGGGGTTACTTAAGGTCAAGTGGCCCCAGAGTTACTGAAGGTCACTGGTGCTAGGAGGAGACAACCAGGAAAGAGATAGGCAGAAGGCTGGGAGATTGGGGCTGGAAACAGTGGCTGAAAGCTGGGAAATCAGGGGGCAGATAAGTGGTGGCAGAAGGAAACAGGAAACAGACAAAAACCCAACTTGGGGTTTCACAATAACAGGTTTATTAAACAGACAACAAACCACACAGCTCCATGAAGTTACTGGTTCCTACACACACACACACACACACACACACACACACACACACACACAGAGGAACTCATAATGGTAGCAAGAGAAAGAGTCTCAGTGGAAGGACTGGAGTCCAAGTAGGGAAGAGAAATGAGGTCCAAGTCCTTTGCCTGGGGAAGGAAGGAGGCTGATAGCTACCTATCCTGGGCTGTGAGTTGATCCTTGATGGTCAATCAGGGTCTCCTCCAGCAAGGTGTTGTCCAGAGGGGGCTCACCAGCAGGGCCTCTGGGTAAATAGGTGGTGTGGCATGGTGCTGGTCCAGACAGAGAGGGCATCCCACTGGGTCTGTCTTCACTGCCCCCTTTTATATGGGCAGACTGTCTATGACCCTAGTGGCAGGGCCAATCCCAGGCAAGAGTCAGCCCCTGGTGTACTGAGCATGTGCTCTCCTAGGTAAGGACATGCAGTTTCAGGTGTCTGTAATGGTGGGTTGACTGATTTCTGCAGCAGTCTTCCAAATCTTGAGCCAGGGAGGGTCAATGCAGGGTGATGGTTGGGTCTTCGTGTAGATGATTTGGTCATTCAGAGGGAGATATTTTTAGACTTACTGCAATTGTCCCTCAAGCACCTGCATTCATCCCAATTCATTCAGGTACCTATTTACATAGGAGGGGAAGGTATGAGTCACATAGTTACAACAGAGTTACAATAGGGTATGCCCAGGCAGGGGACACAGGATGGAGACTTGTCAGATAAAATGGAAATTTGACATGACTTATGCTAACTTACATATGTAGGCTTAAATCATATAGTATCAGCAAAACAGTAATAAAGAACAGTGACAATATAAACATAATAATTATACAATATGCAACAGTGGATATTCATAACAGGGCACTTACTTGAAGGGGAAAGAAATAAAACAAAAATAACTTGCTACCAGAATAAAATGCTGAAGCTTATCCCATGTCTTAGTTCACTTATATGTACCTATAGGGACTAGAGAGGGAAAGAAACAGTCAGAAATGGTTGGAGCCGATTGGAGCCCAGTGCTGGTTCTGCCCACCTCCTGCCACCAGGCTGCACTCAATCAGCTCTGCCAGTCCCACAGAGCACAGTGCTGGCTCTACCTGCCTCCCACCAGTGGGCTGTATGAGCCCCACATAGCGCAGCTCAGCAGCAGGAGGCATGGAGAGCCAGGGCTGCATTGGGCTGAGCTACATGGGGCTGTAGAATTGCTCAGAGCACAGCCCTAGTTCTCCCCTGCCTCCCGCCACCAGGCTGCTTTGCAACTTGAAACATTTTGAAACTTTCAAAACATTTTGAATGCCTGCATTTCATTTTGAAGCTGTTTTGATGCTTGTCATTTTGTTTTGTTTTGCTGTTTTGAGCTCGAAACAGCTTCAGAATGAAACGGCAAAATTTTGTAAGTCTCCAAGAGAGCATCTTTTTTTTTTTTTTTCTTATTCTTTTTTTTTTTCATTTTGGTAATGGACTTGAGACCTTTACAGTTTGGTAGTTCTGAAGGTGAAGGACAGCTTGGGTGAAGTGACCCTCGAATGCTCACGTCCCTGATTCTAAGAGAAGGAGGAAAGAAACCCAGGAAAATAAGAACACTGGACTTCATAAAATCAGAATTTAATACCTAAACTCAGAAAGCTAGTGGACAGGATCACATTTTAGATAACTCTAAAGGGAAAAGGAATCCAGGATAGATGGATGTTCATTAAAAAAGACCATATGTAGGATATAACAGCATGCAAACCCAAGAAAAAGGAAAAATAGAAGCAAAGCAAGAATTCAGCTTGGCTAAGAGGTCACCTTTTCAATTATTTGAAAATTAAAAAGGATTTTTAGTAAAAGCAGAAACATGTCCATATTATTAAATATTATTGTAAGACATTAAATAAGAGTAAGCATACAAAAACAGAAAAGGAAAGGCACATATTAGGATATGGTTATCAAAGGACATAAAAAGTAACAAAGTATTCTATAAATAAATGAGAAGTAAGAGAAAGATCAAGGAATACATCAGCCCTCTAGTCAATGGAGAGAGAGAGAATAACAGCCTATGTGGAGAAGACTGAAGTTATTCAATGCCTTTTTTACTTCAGTCTTTTGGGAGAAAAGGTCAGCTCTCAAATGATGAGTACATTTAGGTTGATGACTAAGGAAAAGATACTCAACATAGAATAGTGAAAAAACAGGTACGAAATTATTTTCGATAAGCTGAGTGTTTTCAAATCAGCAAAGTCTGATGAAACTGATCTGAGAATACTCAAGCAATTGGCTAAAGTAATTGCATTACCATGGGCTATTATCTTTGAGAACTCATAAGGGTTAAGTAAACTAACTCACAGAAGTCTGGAAAAGGCAAATATAATGCTAATGTTTGAAAGTGGGGAAAGGAAGATATGGGGAATTACAGAGTGGTGAATCTGACCCCAATACTTGGAAAGATTCTGGAGCATATGCTCAAATAATTGAGTTTTAAGCACCCAGATAATACAAAAAGTTGGTGATTAATAATGAACATGAAGGTTTCAAAAGCTAGCCATGCCAAACTAACCTGATTTACCTCTATGACAAGGTTATGAGTCTTGAGGATGGGGAAGATATACATGTGAATCTCTTGGATTTTAGTAAGGTTTTTTGACAGTCACTTATTATATTCTTAATAAGAAAGCTAAGGACTTGTGGTCTGGATAGAACTCCTATGCAGTGGTTCCATAACTTTTTGGTTAATTATGCCTAAAGAATAGCCATCAGTGATTCAATATGACATTGGGAGAATGCCAAGCTGGGTTTAAAGGACACTTTAGAAGCCAGTATTCAAATAACTCTGATAAATTGGAGGAAATGGTTAAAATAAATAGGATGAAATGAATAAGGAAAAGCACAACAGTTAGGAAGGAAAATTCAAATGCAGAAATATAAAATGGGGAAGGACTGACTACACGGCAGTACTTTCCAAGTGGATCTTATAGACAACAGTAAGTTTGACAATAGTTGGAGACTTTTTTAAAGAGGTTGGTGAAGTATTAGCATACAAAAACCTATTTACTAAAGTGGAATATATAATTCACAGGAAGAGATTCTTGCACTTTATTCACCCACTCAGTTTTGGACACCACACTTCAAGAAAAATGTACACAAAAGGAAAGGATCCACTGGAAAATAACAATTAATCAAGGTTTTAAAAACATGACATGGGAGAGTTAGAGGAATGTGGATAAGTAGATAAGTAGTTTCCCCCTTCCTGCTTGCTCCCAGGCTCTCTTCAACCAGTGTCAACCCTATGCACCTGGCTCCAGCTCTACTGGGCCTGAAAACTGCCTGGTAGCTCCTATCCCCCTTCCCACACTCAGCTGCAGGGCTTGGCACAGGCTGTATTCTGGGCTGTAGACAGCATGGTCTACAGGGACTTCAGAAGCAGGTAGGGAGAGAGAACCCTCCCCCCACCCCACCTGCATCTATGCCACTCTCAGCTGATTGGGGCAGCAGAGCAGTGATCTGAAGCTGATAGGAAATGGGGGACCAATTTATATCAACCCTGCAGCCTCAGAAACTGGAACTAAAAAAATGGGGAGTTCCCATTTTTATTTAGAAAGCCACAGTGATTAGGGCAGGGGTGGGCAAAATATGGCCTAAAGACTGGATCTGGCCCATCAACTGTTTGGATCTGGCCTATGGCTCTACATGCAGCCAAGCCTCATCACTGCCACTCAGGGCAGCCTGCGCAATGCTCCTGCCTGCCCTGGCTTAGACCGCACACACAACTTCCTAGTGGGGCTGCTTCTGGTGTGGCCGCAGCTGTCCAGGTGCTAGATTTTCATAGATTTCATAGACATTAGGGCTGGAAGGGACCTCGGAAGATCATTCTGTTGGTGTCACTGGGCATAACCCTGGGTAACTCAGAGGGATGGAAGACCACGAGTGTCGAGGAAGTCCTTCTGCTTCAGGCTCAGACGAGCCAACCCCCCCACCTTGCCCAACCTTTGTAACCCTTTCTATGGCGCCTACAATCTCCTGTGCTTCTGGAAAGCAGGCGAGCTAAAACTGTTATCTGTGGAATGCACGGGCACCACTCGGAGAGAGAAAGGAGGAGTGAAAGGGGAGGAAGAGGGGGGGCCAGCTGCTGGAAAATCACTGACAGTGAAACTGACCGGGGTATAAAGAGCCCACTGTTGCAGGGTTAGGTGTGCAGGATTTGAGATCATACAGTCTCCCTGTGCCTTTTACTTGAGCTCAAATAAACTCTGTCTGCTTCTCCCCCCAGTGTGTTTATTTGGCGCGACGCACACCGGGCAACGAACCCAATTGTTGCCTCCCTCGGGCACCTTGTGCCGGCAACAATTGAGTCCAGTCCCCTGCCCCAGGGGCAGGAAGTCAGCTGGGGTCAAAGGATCCCAGCAAGATAAACATACAATAGCGCTGTATTTCGACTCAATTTCAGATTTGACTGTTTCAGAGGACAGTGATTATTTTTTGGTGTTTCGGATTGCTGTCCTGTTTCATTTCAGCCAGATCTGTTTTGGAGATTCAGTCTTCAACCCCTCCCTCATCTGGCTCACATCTTCCCCTGCAGTGCTTTTTATGGGGTGAGCCCTGCCCAGGGCAGCCCACACTGCACTCCTATTTTTCCCAGCCCCAGCCAGCACACACAGCTTCCCAGCGAGGCAGCTACCAGTGAGGCTGCAGCCTCCCAGGTACTGCTTAGCCCCCTCTGCCTCTAGCAGCTCCTCCTCCTGGCTCTGCTGCTCAGCTCCAGGCAGCTGGCAGTTTGGGGAAACTGTGGAGAAGCAGGCTGGGCTCCGCACTCTCAGCCAGGTGCAAGGAGAAGCTGAAGCCAGGTGGTTTCTGATCCAGTACATGGGGCTGCAACTCCAGCTCCAGGTCCTACCCACCTTCTACTAACTCCACCGCCCTGGTATGATGAGCAGCCACTTGCAGGCATCTGGGTGGATGAAAGGCAATCAGGAGCTGGAACTGGATCCCTGCGTGCTGGGTTCCTGCAGCTCCTGCCACCCTCCACTTGGCTGGGCATATGGTGCCTGGCCTGCATTTCCACAACTTCACCATGCTGCTTGCTTCCCTAAGTGGCATTGAAAGGTGAGGAGGAAGAGGAGGAGCAACTGGAGGCAGGGGGAGCTAAGCAGTATCTGGGAGGCTGCAGCTGCACCAGGAGCAGCCTTATGGGGAAGCTGTGCGTGCTGGTGAGTCCCAGGGTGAGAGCGAGGTGTGGGCTACTGCAGGCAGCAATGGATGGGGTTTGGCCTCATGCAGAGCTGTGGACCAGATCTAATCAGTTGTTGGGCCAAATATAGCCTGCAGGCCACATTTTGCCCACCTCTGTTTTAGCCATATATTTCTATGGTTCTTTACCTAGAAGCTCACTTCTCATTAGCAAAATCTGAGTCAAACAGATTTTTTTTTTAAATTCTCTATATATAACCCCATTGATCTGTCAGAATTTTTAGTTTGTCATGATAGATGCAATAAACATGTTATTTCTTTTCACAAATTCTTTCTGATTTAATCTTGGTGATTTAGTCATTGTACCCGTTTAATTAATCCACATTTATCAAGCTAAATTCATATTTTATGTGACTCCATTTAGTGTACCACTTACTGGCATCTATTAACTCACATCAAGTACTTAGTTCTTTTGTGACATTTCTATTAGTAGGAACTTTTCCACTGTGCATGTGAAAGAAAACTTCTATTTCTTGTGGTGTTATATGTTTGTAAGTGCCATTAATACAACTTTAATGATATTCAAAGTTAGAAAACCAAAACATAAAGGAAAATAAAACACCAGCATATTGATGTTTTCTATTAACAATTCTAATATAAAGGTGCCTTGGTTTGTTCCATTAACACCTTATACTCAACTGATTGTTGTTGAGGGTGCCATTTATGTTCTCTGATGCAAATGTAGTAGGCTTCTGTGTGGATTTTCCTGTCTTTTCCAGCAGAAAGAGTTGCTTTCACATGACAGAGGAAATAAATTCCTTCATTGTATGTCCTTTCTCATCAGTTAACTGGAGGCAGCAATGGAAAAGATGGCTTCTACATCAGATTCTTTTGTCATTTTCTTTATGCTGCTAAACAATTTACTCCATTCTGGGGCTTATATTCTGTTACAATTTCCAGTGGACTGTGATAGCCTCCAAAGAATCACTTTATAGTCTTGAGAAGACAGTTTTCCATTTCTCTTTGTGCATCTTTTCAGGCTCTGCTAAGGCTCTTTGAGCTGAGCTTTATATTTTACTGTGTGCAACTATGATAATAAGTTTCCTAGGTTTATGTGAGAAACATTTTTGCCTATAATTAAAAATGTATTACACAGGTCACTCCATCAATGTTTATGTTAGCTATCTTTGTCGTGCAACTTAGTTGCCAACATCATACAGAAATAAAAAACAAGAAGAACAATTGACAAATAGTCATTTGAATGATGGAAGAATTTCCTTCAGCTGGTTGTAATTACCAGTACCTGTATGAAGACTTTTCCATCACCTTGTGTTTAGCACCTTTGACCTTGGGCCTGGTATTACAGGAACATTAATAAGCACAAGTGATCAAGACCTTCATTTTTGTCTCATCCCAAATATATCATTTCCAATGTTGTCAAAAAAGATTATCTTCTTCTTATCCTGTACCAAAAATATAAATTGAAAAGGCCATTGTTCACAGGGAGCTGCAGTTAGTGCTGAGGCTTCATTCTGCTCAGTGTTTTAAAATGCTGGAAAAAAGGAATAATCAATGGCCTGTAGCTTTTTCCTTGTTTTATAAATCTACATGCCCCCATCATATTTCGCATAATAATCAAACTAATAATGTTTCCAGATCTGAAGACTATTCTAGTTCATTGCACAGGAATGGCTGAATCCATAAGCTAACTACTAAAACTAAATCAGTAAGTAGCAACTAAAATGAAATATGTTTATAAAGCTATTTTCAGGTATTATCTAATGGATGCACACCATCATACCACATCATTTTATTTTCCCAGCAAATTGTTTTGAAGGGGTTTATATGCAGCACAATATTTGTGAAATTTAATGTGATTCAAAGTAATGAAGAAATTTGCATTTGAAGCACAGTCACTTAGAAATATTATGGAACAAGCAGCATTCTTTTACGCAGCATTTCAAATGTTTCTGAGCAGCAGCTGAGGAGGATATTTCCTGATGTGGCTCTATTACTGTAGCACATTTTCTCTTCATCTGTAACTACTTCTTAAAAATAGAAAAGGCAAAACGGAAGCTTCAGTTACCAGAGAATACAAAGGACCTCAATTCATCTTTTGATAGAAGCAATGAGCAGGAGGCAGCAGTTAGTCATCCACTGCAGCTTTCCACTGGAGAGACTCTGATAATTTGATTGCTCATTTTGAAATAGAAGTTTCCCCTGTCCCCGGAAGGTTTTTTTCTTTTTCCTGGCAGCTCTGATAGGTGGTTTGTTTCAAAAGAAGGTAATGAATAATGGTGCACAAAATTATCCCTGTCAGACTCTACCTTCTTCTCCATTCCCTCTGTTGTTTCTTTCAAAGTCTTATTGGACAAGGGTCAAATCCTTATTCCTGAATGTGGCCTGAGTACTCAGGCTAAGCTGGACTGATTTATTGGAACTTGGCATAAGATGACAAGAGAGCTGGTTGGTTGTCTGGAAAACAATAGTGGCTGCATGGCCACTATTGTAGCCTAATGGTTGCATTAGCCTGCTTTTGTGTGCGTCAACCCATATTCTCTTAGTGCAGAAGGGAGGTCTCTGACTGTGCTTGTCTTGGCCTATCTCATGTTCCTCATATGGACTGCGTTACAAGGTTTTAACATCTATTGCATCCTTTCTATATTGTATCATCTTGCCAAAAGGACAGAATCTAGTCCATTATTGTATGTATTGGATTTCTGGAGCTCATTAAAACACATTGACAAACTTTCTTACAGTCCCCAGTGGTTTCTGTGCAGGAAATGGAACTAATGCAGACTTTTGCAAATAAGAAATGGGGTAAGTTGTTAAGCTTATCCCAGCACTACATGAGATTGCATGTACCCAATCAAATATACAGAAAGACTTATCAGTCTCCAGAGTTTAAAAAGTTGTCAGTTGGAACCCCGAGCACTTTGCTTTGCCTTCCCCTCTTCCCCCCAAATCCCACATGTCCCTCTCTTATCTGTGGTTATTTCAGGCTAAAATTTAACCATAAATATGTTGTTGTTGTTTGTCCTCTGAAGTCAAAGATGGCCGTGACATCACTGGTTGGTTTGGTTTCTGTAAGCACATGAGAGGCTGATCAGGCCAATTTGCGTTTTGAGCTGTCTGACGCACCAAGCAACCCAAAGCACCATCTCTTCCTCAATCAATAGTGGCTGTGCTGCTGTTGCAAGATTTAGGCTGCTTGTGCTTTTGCTCTGCCTCAGCACTTCTCCTCTGTTCACAGACCATAGCTCTAGCATGGGTGAGGATTCTTCAGGTCGAATGATTATGAGGGAGATCTTCCCAAGACTTCGGGTCAATATTGAAATTTTTCAAGGATGACTGGAGGGAGTCTTTGAAACATTTCTTCTGGCCTCCCTGAGAGTGCTTTCTCTCTTTTAGCTCACCATGGGCGACCTTCTTTGGCAGTCACTCCATCTGACATCCTGGTGACATGGCCTGCCCATCTCAGCTGTGATTTCATCAACAGTGTGGATGCTTGGAATACCTACCTGTGTGAGAACTTCAGTATCTGGGTTCTTGTCTTGCCATCTTATACTCAACAGTTCCCTCAGACAGCCCATGTGAAAGTGGTTCAGCTTCATAGCATAACATCTGTACACTATCCAGGTTTTGAATGCATACATCAGGATTGGCAACACAGTGGCTTTGTAATCTATCAGTTTTGTTTGTTGACTGATGCCTCTGCACTTCCAGATATTTGCACAGAGTCTGTTGAAGGCCATACTTGCTTTGGCAATTTTGGCATTGGTTTCATCATTGACGTGAACTGCAAATGACAATGTACTGTCGAGATAAGTGAACTTGTCCACTGCCTGGAGGGTTTGCCCATTCATTATGTGGTCTCTACATAAGACTTTCCTGGTGCAAGCTGGTACACCGCTTCTGTCTTCTTAGTGTTGATTGTGAGATCACAAGCTGAAGAGAAATGGTCCATGCTCTGCTATATGTCAAACACAGATTTGGCATTCAGGGAACAGTCATCAGCAAACAGAAGATTATGAACAGTCACTTCCTGTAACTGTCTTCACCTGTAGCTTCCTCAAATTGAAAAGTTAGTCAGAAGTCTGGCATCTGATGTCAATCCCAGCATCACAGTCACAAAAGGCATCTGTAAGCATGGCAGATAACAACATACTGAAGTGTGTTTGGACCAACACACAGCCCTGCTTGACTCCACTGGTGATAGGGAATGGTTCAGATGACACCATTATCCACAGAGCGAGTGAGCATGGTATCATGGAATTGCTGAACCGCTGTGATTAAGTTCTCTAGGTAACCAAATTTTGCCGTGATCTTCCAAAGGCTCTCCTGACTGATTGTATCAAATGCTTTTGTCAGACCAGTGAAAGTCATGTACAGGTTGGAATTCTATTTCTGGCGTTTCTCCTGAAGTTTGTGAGCTGCAAACACCGTGTCTTTGGTCCCGCATCCTTTCCTTAAGCCACACTGAGTTCAATGTGTTGCGCAAGACTATTCAGCAGAATTCTGACTCTATTTGGGACAGCTGATCAATTGCCTCCTCACTAGTAGATGAGTGTTGATTGAGAATGTTGTTTAAGTGTTCTGCCCATCTTTGCAGTATCTTTCCGCAGTATCTTTCCATTGTCAATGAGGAGTGCGGTGCCATCAGCACTCAGTATTGGAGATGTTCCTGATGACTGTGGCCTTTAGATTGTCCTCAGAGCATTATAGAAGTTCTTCATATCATTCCTGTTTGCATAGGACTGAATTTCATATGCCTTGTTGCTCAGCCATTAGTTTTGCATCTCTCAGAGTTTGTGTTTGACAATCCTCTTGATGTTGTGAAAGGCTGCTTTCTAAGTTGTTGCAGTGATGTCTTGTAAGCAGGCCTTATGGAACTGATGTTTCTCATTCAGTAGTCTCCTTACATCAGTATCATTTTCATCAAACCAATCTTGAGATTTGTGTGTGGTGGGACTGAGGGTATTGGATACAGTTAAGTACACAGTCTCTCTGAAGGATGCCCAATTTTCCTTGATGTTATTGGAGTAAACATCAGTTGTTACTAGGTGTCTGTGCAGTTGTTCAACAAAAGCCTGTTTCTCATTCTCCTGTTTCAATTTGGAGACACTGAGCTTCTGGGTGCTTTTTGCCTACTAGGATGTATCCAGATATTCAGCTTGGATACTATGAGCCTGCCATCAGCCCAGCACTCAGCACTTTTAATAATGGCCTTCGTCACTCTGATTTCCTATCTGTCTTTTCTTGTGCTGTTAACATAATCAGTAGCATGCCAATGCTTGGAGTGTGGGTGCATCTAAGATACTTTGTTGCAGTTTGACAGGTGAAAGACTGTTGGTGATAAGAAGGTCAGGTTCAGTACATTTCCTCAACATGAGAAGCCCATTGCTGTTGCATTTCCCCAGTTCATTGTTTTTCTGATGACATCTGGCCATGCCTGGTAATCTGTACCAACTCTAGCATTAATGTCACCAAGGATGATGAGCTTGTCTGCCTTTAGCACTTCTGGGATAAGACATTTGAAGTCTTTTAAAACTTTTTTCTTAATCACATCTGGGTTGGTCATGGTGGCTGCCTAGGTGTTGATGATAGTGACACATTTTTGTCCACGCAGTAGAAGTCTCATTAGCATGAGTCTGTCATTCACTCCCTTTGGGAAATTTCTAAACTTGCTGACTAGCTGTGTTTTGATGGCAAACCCAACACCAGCTTCACATTGCTGTTCTTTACTAGGCCACTCCATATGAAGGTGTAGGCAGCTCCTTTTTCACTAAGAGCCATGAGCTAAATGTTGAATCTGGCCAGTTCTTTAGCAACTAGAGCTGTTCTTCTCTCTCGTCTATCTGCTGTGGTACAGTCCATTAGCATGTGGACATTCCAAGGACTGGTGAATAGTGTCAGTTTTGTCTTTTTTTGCCTTTTTGTCTGATTTTTCAGCTGCTAAAGTGGGATCCCATTAGCTGTGGCATGCTGACCAGGGTTAAGGTGAAGCAGACAATGTTTAGGGCACCTTTTCTAGCCCCTTTCTCATGCTACAGAGATGAGCAGGATAATCCTAAATAGGGCTGCTGAGTTGCCCAGGGGCTGCCAAATCCCACTGCTACTTCAGTCCAATGAAAAGTGACTCTATGGCCTGAACCATCTGTGTGTAGGTCTCCAGCTACAACTCCCATTGTATCCACACCTGCTGCTTTGCTGCTTGCCAATCACCACAGGATTTGAGTGTGTATATGGTGGGGTATAGATGACATCATGACTTATGCATGAGTTGGATTTAAGTGAGGGAACATTGCTCAGAGTCACTTTCTCTATCTCGTCCAGGTCTGTCTGAGTTCATTGGCTCAACAGTGAGACATCTAGAGACAAGTCTGGATACAGTGAATGGACATCAGGTCCTGCTGCACTTGAACTGGTGTCCTATATTGTCCACACAGCTCTTGCCATCTGCCTTCACAGCTGGTGAGAGGAGCATATGCTCAGCTGCCTGTTCCATCAGAGAGGACTTTCCAGAGGGAGCCATGTTTAGCTGTCCACTCCCTGTAAATTTACATATGGTTAGCAACTCTGGTTCATATTCACTTGAATTTTTTACATAAGTTTGGATTTTCTGAACTCTTTTACCTTCTCTTGCTCTGTTGTCTTCATTCTGTGGTATACAACATTAACCTTCTACAAGAGGAAAGGGAAGGCTAAAAAGAAAAAAGCTAAGAGATCATGTCTAAAGGTAGGCAGGGAAAAATAATCTCTTATGATGGTAACTAACAAGGAGAAAAGTGAATACATGTAAATGTAAGAATTTATATACCAGTCACATTTGCTATTTCATAGACTTCATAGATATTTGGGCTGAAATGGACACCAGAGGATCATTGAGTCCAGCCCCCCTGCCCCAGGGGCAGGAGGTCAGCAGGGATCATAGGATACCTGCAATATAAGCATTCAAATGTGTCTTGAAGGCATTCAAAGAGGGTGCTTGAACCACCTCCCAAACTTGGGGCCTCAGACATTGAAGAAGTTATTTCTTATGTCCAGCCTGAATCAGTCACGGTGGAGTTTGTGACCATTCAATCTTGTCATCCCTTGCAATGTCCCCCCAGATCCTGATGAGTACCCCTGATAAATTTATAAGTGGCTACCAGATCACCCCCGAGCCTGCACTTTTCCAGGCTGAAGGGCTCCATGCATCTCAGCCTCTCATCATAAGGTCTGTTTTCCTGACCTCTGATCATGCATGTAGCTCTCCTCTGCACTCACGCAAGCTTCTCCACATTCTTTTTAAAATGTGGAGCCCAAAACTGGACACAGTACTCCAGCTGTGGCCTCAACAAGACCGAGTACAAGGGGAGAATGACATCCCGGGATTTGCTTGAGAAGCTTCTATGGATGCAAGCCAGTGTTTTGGTCACTTTACTAGCTGCAGCATCACACTGAAGGCTCATGTTCATCTTGTCATTAATCATGACCCCCAAGTCCCTTTCATTTGTAGTGCTAACCAGTGTAGCACTACCAAGCCTATAATCATGCTGCAGGTTTTTCCTCCCAATGTGGAGTACCTTGCATTTTTTTGGTGTTGGTTGAACACCATTAGGTTCTCATCCACGCATTTCCTGAGCCTGTCCAGATCCACCTGGATCACCCTCCTGTCCTCAGGTGTGGCTGCTTTATCCCAGAGTTTTGTGTCATTGGCAAACTTGACCAGTCCGCTTCTGACACCAATGTCCACATCATTGATGAAGATGTTAAATAGTATAGGCCCTAGGACAGAGCCTTGAGGGACCCCACTGGTCACAGGGCACCATGACGGTTGACTTCCAGCTATTACCACCCTCTGAGTCCAACCACAGAGCCAATTTTCCAGCCAGCGAATCATGGTGATGTCGAGGCCGCAGTTAGCCTGTTTAGCCAAGAGGTGATCATGGGATACCAGATCAAAGGCTTTTTTAAAATCAAGATATACAATGTCGATCTCTTCCCCCTTGTCCAGGTGATAAGTCACCTGATCATAAAACGAAATGAGATTGGTCAAACAAGACCTAGCCGCAACAAACCCATGCTGGGTATCCCTCAGGATATTGCCTTCAGCTAGTCTGTTAAGGATGGCCTCTTTGATAAACTTTTCTAAGACCTTCCCCAGGATATAGGTCAGGCTGATGGGCCTATAGTTTGCCAGATCTACTTTCCTCCCTTTCTTGAAGATAGGCATGGCATTGGCCCTTTTCCAATCATCAGCCACTTCACCAGAGCACCAAGAGCTCTCAAAGTTCCATGCCAGGGGCTAAGCTATGATGTTTGCCAGCTCTCTGACTACCCTTGGGTGTAACCCATCAGGGCTGGCTGACTTGAAGGTATCCAGCCTGTCAGGTTGTTCCTTCATGAGGTCAGCTTCAGTGGAGGGAAAGGAATCTCCCTCACCTGGGCCTCCCTGACACATAGTGGGCATGGCCGTCCCATGGGACTTGTGAAAAACTGACACAAAGTACCCATTTAGCAAGTTAGCTTTTTCCTGGGCATCAGTTGCCTCATCTGGTTTAGCAGAGGTCCAATGTTGCCCTTGCTTTTCCTCTGGCTCCCCACATATCTAAAAAAGGACTTTTTATTTTCCTCGATATTTGTAGCTAGCTGGAGTTCCATCACAGCCTTGGCTTTCCTGATTTGCTCTCTTCAGGTGCAGACCAGAGCAGGGTATTCCTCCTTGGTGGCAGTTCCTGTCCTCCATCCTTTGTAGGTCTTCCTTTTAAGATGTAGGAGGTCCGCCAGTTCCCTGGAGAGTCAAAGGGGCTGCTGTGCCTTTTTGCTGCCTTTCCTCTGAAATGGGATGGACTTTTCTTGTGTATCTAGGATTGCTCCCTTTAGGAGCAACCACTCATCCTGAACTCCCCTCACCATTGGGTTGTGACCTTTTAGGGCCTCTCTGACAAGCCTCCTTATCTTGTCAAAGTCAGCTTTCCTGAAGTCAAGGACTTCTGTATTACTGACTGACTTGCCAGCTTTATGGTAGATGGTGAAGGTGATCAGCTCATGGTCACTGTCACCCAGCTTCCCTTTGATTGTTAGGTCACTTATTAGGTCATCCCCAGTTGCCAGTATGAGGTCAAGCAGTGCTTTACTTCTTGTCGGCCTGTAGAGTTCCTGCATCAGATTGAGGTCATCCACACATGAGAGAGAGCTTTGCAACTGCTCAGATTTGGCCGAGTGCTCCTCCCACGAGATGTCTGGGTAGTTAAAGTTTCCCATGACAACCATACACTGGGATTGTGCGGCCTCAGCCAATTCCCTGGTGAATTCATGGTCTTTACTCTGGGTAGGGGCTGTAGTAGACCCCCAACATAGTATCCCTTGTGCTGTGTTCCCCATGGATTTTAACCCAGAGGGTCTCAAGTTGTCCACCGTGGGTGCCAATGTCAGCCTGTAGGGACGCGTAGCTTTCCTTGACGTAGAGAGCTATGCCCCTGCCCCTTTTGTCCATTCAATCCCTCCTATACAGGGTATAGCCATCTATACCCGTGGTCCAGTCATGGGTGGAGTCCCACCAGGTCTCCATTATCCCAATGACATCATAGTTATTTGAATTTAGCAGGAGAACAAGTTCCTCCTGTTTATTCCCCAAGCTCCTGGCATTTGTGTATAGACACGCAGGTTTCCTCTTGGGGGCCCTTGCCCTGACTACATTTTGTTCCAGGGCTGGGGCTGGGGTGGGATCCCTTATGTGCCTTGGCCTGCTGGCTTTGCAAGGGCCACTCAGTGGGCCAGCAGCGGCAGTAGTCCCCCCATCCCCTGGTGGGCTTAGTTTAAAGCCCGGTGGAGCAGGTCAGCCAGTCTGGCTGAGAAGAGCCTCCAACCCAACAGAGAAAGGTGGAGGCCATCCCTTCCCAGCAGCTCACTGCCTCTCTCTACAAAGAGTGGACTCTGGTTGTGGAAGCCAAAGCCACCCAGTATTGACTTGGGTTCTGCCAATGGAATCCCTATTAACTTAAACATCTGGCATGTTATAAAAAATATACACATTTGAGGTGGGACATAGCGGGAAAGATTATAATCTTTACTTATGGTATCGATTAGAATGAAATGGGCTATTTATAATTACAGTTTTCATGCAGACAAATTAGCACTTTGAAACACCAGAGAATTCAGCATATTATTTTAGTTCAATATTGGCACAAAAACAATTTCCAATATGTAACCACTTTTAAATTAAGCAAACTAAAAGCAGCAGCAATATTATACCCGAGGCCTAATTGCTTACAGGTTGTCAAGCAAAATTTGTTATAGGTGATGGTCTCGATATGAGTGAAGGTTATTTTCATTATAAAATACTCTTAACAATGTCAGATTTTGGATGTATTCATCCAAAATTACTATTTTTAAATTTATTCATGTTAAGCTGCACCTGTACTTCTACTAGATAATTGAGGATTATGTTTTTTTAACAGTTTGATTTAGATAAAATAAGCGAATATATTCAGCTAGAACTAGAGGACAGGTGACAAACAGATGAACTATCATATGTGATTATTGGACATGGATAATAGTGAGAAAGTGTGCATAGTTCTCACTAACAGTATATGGATTGAGAATTGTTTTGTGCATATAAAATTATCATGACAACATAGAAACAAAACCTCTCCCTACACACAAATTGTATATTCTATTTTTGCTTTTTTAAGAAAACAAGGCAGGTAATTATGAACCAAGAAAGGTATTGAACAAGAGACTATATCTGGAATATGCTTTCTTACACCATGACGAGAATAACATCAGGATTTCCTAATAGTGAATACTGTGTAACTTGCACTTGCCTGAGCTCCTCACAAGGTTATATGTGCCAAAGATGACATGTGATAACTTCGTAAAAATGGCTGTTTATAGAGTTAATCAATGATGAGTCAGTGACTAGCAACACAAGCAATTTGCTGCGATGGAAATTAGTCAGTTAGGTGTGCATAAAAGACAGAGTGAAGGCAAAAATGTATCTCAGTGGGGAACAATAAATAAAAACAGTATTATCTAATTTAGGTATTAAGACCAAAGAACAGCAGAACAACCTTGAGTTGCATCTTAAAAATAGACTTTGCACAACCTAGACAAAACTGAAAGACAGTAGTTAATCTACAGAATAGGAGATAGACTGGGACAGGAACACAGAGTAAGTCTGCATATTACAGAGCGGGAGTATGCAGAAAAACCTGAACTAACTTAGCTGGTGCAGGTATAGTTAACTAAAGGTTTCACCTCAGCTAATTCAATTATACTTCTTTCACTATTTCAGCTAGCTTGTTCAGAGCAAGCTTGAGTATCTTTGTAGGATATGAGGGGAGGATTGTATGTGAAGTCTTTTTTTCGTCATCTCTATAGTTGGCCAAGCTACTGGCCAAGCTTTCAGGTGCCAGCCATGCTTCTTCAGGTCTAAATCGTCACCTCTCATACATTTCCTGGATTGTTACCGCTATAGCAGTCTGACTTCTCTTTGTAAGGCACTGAATTGTGCTGTGTAGACATAGCTATAATTGTCACAAAAACCATTGCCCCAGCTTATGTTATATAATGAGACTTAGCTACATCTTAAGCAGTCAGAGATATTCTTTCCCCTTGATGGACTGTCAGTAAAAATGTGTTGAAACTTTTGGCCAAAGAAAATCAAATTCTACAAGTGACACTCTGGTGGCAGGTGGATGGGGATCAGTTTAATTCATAATCAGCCCTTCATTTAGAGGGCTGATCTAACAGGATAGTGAGTTCCACCTTCAAATTGCACTGTAGTTTATGATACCTTGGAAGCTGAGGTTATTCACAGGATCTGACTATCAGGCACCATATGTAAAGATTAGTCTATGTTGTTTGGGCCTGGTGAATCTAATCATCCCACTAGATTATAAATCATAAGTACACATTCTTTAATATACCTTGAAGATAGATAGAGTCTCCACAGCAGTATATGCTTTATCAGCTCATTTGGCATTCCAACTAAGGTGGAATGACATTACATAATTTGTGATGGCTTTGTTCTGACATCTACACATCATGAAGGATTGATGGGCCAAAGTCACAGAAATGTCATCAGTGATAAATTCAACCTAGGCTTTAATCTTTTTCACTTGATGTAACATCAAAGAAGAATATCACAGGCTGCAAGATACTTTATACAAATTATTAGAGAAAAAAGATCCACAACTGACAGACTGAATGAAAATGGTATTGATAATTTAAGGTTCTTCTGAATTTCTAGAGACTCACAGAAGAAGTTCCAAGTTCACCAAAAATCTCAGGAAAGATATAAAATTTGTGATTCATCATCTAGTATGTATTAATTTTCTTTCTGTCCCATTTGGAATTCCTGGGGCATCCTTTTTTGTACCTGGATGAAAAACAAATAATAAAAACATATGTTAGAATGAAAAAAAAAATAAATAGATTTAATAAGGGGCTCTCTTTCCTAAAATTGGGACTTATTGTGGTATTATGAATTAAAACATTTTCTTGCTTCCAGTGAAAATTTCAGGTTAGATATAAAGCTCACCTGAAAAATTCTGTCCCCTACCTATTCATGTTAAAAATCCCATAGCTTTTTATTTTTTTCAGCAATAGGACTGTTAAATGTTTAATAACATCTGATTTGGCAAGTTCTCTCTACCTATATCCTCTTTACAGATTTAACTGATCGGTGTAGTTGGTTCACCTCTTGAACTCAACTGTTAAGTATTTCTACTGCTATTTTCAGGTCTCAGATTTTTTAGTGAACATGGATCTCTAACACATATGGTAATATTACTACTCTGAGTTGTCAAATTTATTAAGAGAAGAATAATGACTAGATGAGGTAGGATGGAGATAAAGACAAAATCCTTTCATTTCCATATAAATAAAATTTCTGTTAGGCTTTCTTGTAGCAGGGGCCACCTCTCCAAAACAAACCTGGAATACAGCATATTGAGGGGACCACTAAACATGAAAGATTATTTTGGTCCCATGGTGATCCAGCCCTTAATCTTTCCCCTTGGGAGCATCTACACATGCATATTTACTACACAACCAAAATTACTGTGCAGTACAGATGGACATCTACAACGTGCTTGCCCAAACTGTGTAGTAAATATGGCAATTTATGATAGCTTGAGCATAAATTTGATACCTGCATCATGCAGGTATCAAATTCATACCCAGTTAGTTACTGCACAGTAACGCACATGTAGACACATTACTGCACAATAATCTCATTAATGCTGTGTGTGGGGACAGACTTGGGATTAATTTTAGTCACTAATCAGTCCACACACAACATTAATGCAGTTAATGCCAGCACATATAGATACCTGTCTATTCCTGCTTACTGCAAAGTAAATTTAAGCTGGAATAAATGCACATACAGACACAACCTGATAAAGATAACAACATGTCTATAAACTGTGGGTGTTTTTAGTTGTGTGTGCAATGCAGTGCGGGGTGCTTTTGAAAATCCCCAGCACTGCATTGCATGCATTTGTATAAATGGCGAGATGCATGTCAGCATTGAGAAAATAGTGGTGGCACACTCTTGATCTAAAACACATCACAGATCACAGGTGTTTTTGTTCAAAAGCAAAGTGCCACCATTTCCCTGGCACTGACACGCATTTTGTCATTTATACAAATGTATGCAACACAGTGCTGGGTGCGTCAGGTCACACGCAGAGCAAACTTGATTAATTGAGTCTGCTCCAACACACTGGATCTCCAGCACATCACAGCACAAAAATGTATGTGTATAAATGCCCTGTGATAGTAGTTACTGTGATACAAATACTTATCCATTAGGAACTGAAAAGATGTAGTAATTTGATTTCACATACTATAGGTGACAAGAAAACCTTTACTTTCTAATAGCATTTAGTCAGTTCTAAATTGGGTCTGGACCTACCTCCTCTGTGGAGATCACGTCCCAAAAAAATAACTTTCCTGAAGAACAGCTGACACTTGGTGGACTTAATCTTTGGATTGGCCTCTCTCAGCCTCTCAAGTATGCCTTTCAGTTCATGTAGGTGCGCCAAAAAAGTTTGTCCTGTTATGATGATATCGTCCAGGTAGACCAAGCAGGAGGTCCCTTGTAAATCTGCTAATACAATATCCATCGGTCTCTGAAATGTACTGGGAACATTGCACAACCCGAAGGGCATAACATTAAATTCAAAAAGCCTCTTCTTGATGCAGAAGGTTGACTTAGCTCTCTCCTCCGGGTGTACTTCCACCTGTCAGTACCCAGTAGCCAGGTCGAGGGTACAGAACCATCAGGCTCCAGCCAGGAGGTCCAGTGTATCATCAATTCAAGGCAAGGAGTAGGCATTGTTAACAGTAATGTCATTCAGTATGCAGTAATCCACACAAACCTGCACATCATTGCCTCTCTTCCTCGCTAGCACTACAGGGGCAGTCCATGGGCTGTCAGAGGTCCTGATAATGCCCCCTTCCTTCATTTCTTGTAGTTGCTGGTCAAATTCTTGATGAAAATGAATAGGTACCCTTCAGTGCCCCTGTTTGATGGGTATGGCACTTCCTGTGTCAGTCCAGTGCTTTGTTAAACCTTTCTAGCCCAGTTCATGGTCTCCCAGGCTGAATATGCTGGTGTATTGCAGTAGCACCTTTTGCACTGCCTCTACTTGCTCTGGTTCCAGGACACAATAACCTAACTTGAACTCTTCTGACATATTGGCTACATGTGCTGGAATTTCACACCGGTGGCTCTTACCCATTGCAGTTCCCACCAGGAGTTCCAATTTCTTGTTAGGCTTAGATTCAAACAAATCCTTCTCATTCTTACTGCATCATCTCTTCACACACTTCAGTTTGACTATCTGTAGTGTACAATGGAAAACATCAGCCCAGCAAGGAATAGAAACACTCAGCAAAGTTTATGGTGACTGAGTATGTTTTAGGAAATCGGTTCCCAGCAAGGCATCTTACCTGACATCTTTCAATACAAAGAACGTGCATGGAAGCTGTAAGTCTTGGAAGTAGATGGTCATACCCCATTCCTCCAGGAACAGGAATGTTTCCTCATTGGCTACCTTGATTATTAGGCTGAAGGGTCATAGGTTCCTTTTTGTTCTTGTTGTATCTTGTGCCCATACTCAGCAATGTCCAAAGGATATCTGGGCACCTGAATTACGGAGAAATTAGCAAGGTACATCTCCTAGCTTTCCTTCCAGGTAATACCACAAACCTGCAGACCCAATGACTACTAGATCATCCTGTGGGTCTTCAGGTATATCATCAGTGGAGAGGCCCTTCTCCACTGCCTGCCTCAGTTTCCCTGTCCTGGGACCTTCTCTCAGGGCAGTCCCTCTGCAAATGGTCACAGCTACCACAGTGCCAGCACCCACCAGCAGTCTCTTGTTGTAACCACAGCCACCATGGTTGAGGCAGGCCCCTGCTGCCATGTCTGTTTGGACCCCAACTTTCCAGAGCTTGGTGGAGTTTGTCCACAAGGCTTATGTGTTGGAATTTTGCACCAGTGGCTCTTACCCATTGCAGTTCCCACCAGGAGTTCTGCAGGGGCATTATGGTCTGTGACCACTTCTGCCACCAGTGTAACAAACCGCTGTAGTGTCAGGCACAATCACTACAGCCAGTGAGGGGTTTACTTTATATTAAGTGTTTCATGGGTTAGGGTCACAAGCTAACAGGCCAACAGGAAGGGACAAATACAAGTATATAGGCATCCAAAGTATAACGGAATACACTTAGAGGGCAAATGAACAAGTAGTGCTCAGTTCTGCTGGGAGACATACATTCAGCACATAGAGTCCCTGTGCTGTGGTTTCTCTCCCTTTCATTTCAGCCCACAGTATCACCATTGGCTCCAGGAGCTCTTGCACGTAGCCAGCTCTGGCTCAGAGATTCTCCTACCTCTTCTTGGTGCCCCCAAGGTCTTCTGGGATTTGCAGCAGGGATCAACAGGGCTTCTCATCACTTACTTCCTTCTTCCAGGTGCCTCTGGGATTTGTAGTCCATGGTTGGTGGGCAAGCTTCTACAAGGTTGCTCCCTTTCTGTCACACACATATCATATGTTCAGTGTACACAGTGCATTACATTACACAATACATACATTTCACTATCCCCCGCTCCTTTTAACTGGATGGGCCACTGCATCCTACTTGGGTCAGGTCATGTAGTTACTAAGCCACCTGGGGGGACCTCTCCTCCCTCTATGGTCTGTCTGAGCATTCAGGGGCAGGAGCACCCACTGGCTCTAGTGGGTTGTGGACACTTTCAATCATACCCAGGTTTGACCTTCTCCTTTGCACCCACTCCTCTTCACTATCATCCTCTGCAAGCCACAAGTCCTACCCAGCCATCTGGGACCTAGGAACATCCACTGGCAACACACTTCTGTATGTATTTTGGGCTGTATTGGTGATGGTTTAATTAGGAGGCCTCTGGCAGTGGCTTCATTGCAGGTGTCTTGGTTATTGATGAACAGGCCTTCCTAGCTCCCTTGTAGGGCCAGGGTTTTCATTCCATGTGCACATATAGGGTTCATCCAATTATAGTGCACTACCAATGTTTGTCCACTGGTCCTGTTCACCAGCTCATATAGCACCGACAACAATTTCTTGTATAGGGGCCATTGAACTTCTTGCAGAGCTTCCAGCACTGACCCCACCTCCTCGTTTGGTTCTGTACCCAACACTAGCTCCCCTGGCTCGTACACCTGGCCAGTCACCCTGACATCATAGTGCTCTCTTTGCCTTTGTGTAGCTGTAGCCCGATGTGTCCTGACAGCATGGCTAATGGAGCTGAGGTACCCTGCCACTTTTGTTACTTATTTCCCACCTGTTCCTGGTGCCCCAAGGTTTTCTTGGATTTGCAGTCCAACAGCAGGGCTCTACAGGGCTTTACATCACTTACTTCCTGCTTCCAGGTGCCTCTGGGATTTGTAGTCCATGGTCAGTTAACAAGCCTCTACAAGGTTGCTCCCCTTCTGTAACACATTCATATTGCATTTTCAGTGTACACAATACATTACATTACAAAATGCATATATTACAAGCTTTATACCCCTTTGCAATTTTCTTCTAATTTTTTTTTCTCATTTGCTTTTGTATCTATTTTAGCAGGATCTAAATTTCAAAGCATTTAGAAATGTAGGCCTGAGTTTTAATGCATGGGCCACATACTATTTTGCTTACCCAGGTTTAATTACTTTCTGTTTCATGAGCTAGACCACAAACAGATTACATCCATCATTATATTTTCTTTCTGACGTCAGCTATGTCACTTATTTCAAACTCAGAAAGTACTATCTTAAGAGACATCTTCAAAATATAAAGAGAAAATGTTTAGAAATCTTTCAGTGGATTAAATAACACTGCGTATAAATGGTAACATGGATTAGAATGCAAAGAC
>NW_017728886.1:136868863-136870087 GCF_001723895.1 Crocodylus porosus
CATATTATGTGTGATTCTAGCTACCACTCCTCACTGTATATATCTGTATCCTGGCTCTTTTGTTACCATAAAGGAAAAAATATATATGTTTGTTTGTGTGCGCGCACACACACACACACACACACACACACACACACACACACAGAGTTAGGGAAACAATATATAATTTGTTCCTTTAAAAGAGGAAAAGGGGCAGGATATGTAATTGCTTAAGTTACATTAGGAGTTACCCATTTGTCCAGGTGAGTTAAGCCATTTGTAACTGTGCTCACCATTTTCTAAACCATAGTAATTGATTTGCATCACATAGTTTAAATCAAATTCCAATTGAAATTAAGATTTAATAAACTATCATTGACCATCAGGGAGGTTTTCATGCATTTCTTCATGTCTGCAATAGAGACAGCAGGGGGCTCTGGATACTCATGTAAGGCAGGGAACAACAGGGACTCGTGCCTAACTCAAACTGTATTTTTTACCACCATTCAATCATTATTTTTAATATCTAAAGAAAACAATGTTTTTGTCTTAATATAAAATAGCATTACTTGTGTTTAGCATTACTTGTGTTATTCTTTTCCATGGGGGGAACAGTGGTAGGGGTTCTGCCAGCCCTGCCAGAAAGAGGTATGAGTGGAGTGAGATCATCTGGGATAGGGAAGTATCCTGAGCAACCTGACCCAGCTTCAAGATGGGCTGCTGAAGTTTTAGAGCTCCCCTGGGAGTTGTTGTGGGCTGCAGAGCCATTTTTTTATAGTCTCCCCTGGCCAGGGGGGTTGCCCAAGTCACCCACAAACACACAGACACACATGCACATACATGCAGGCACACAGACACACATGCACACAAACACACAAGTTTCTGGCTCTTTCTAGCTCTGGGTGTGGCATCTGTATCCAGCTCCCAGTGAGGGTCTGCAAAGGCCTTGTGGGGGGGGTTGGCTTGGCTGAGGGGAGGCACTACTTACGTCCTGAATCCTGAGTTGGCGGATGGGGGGACAGTAGCAGCCTGGGACCTAGAAATACCACTGCCAGTAGTTAGGGGAGAGGGGGGCGGGAAATGACCAAACCTGACTGGAAGCTCAGTTTTTGCTCTGGACAAACCTCCCTTTCCCTCTTACCAAAAGCACAGATCTCTTACCAGCTGGCTCACTCACCCATGGAAAGAAAACACCATAAGTAATATTGTATATAAAAATAACAACATCCTTTTATTTTGATATCA
>NW_017728886.1:136880801-136892171 GCF_001723895.1 Crocodylus porosus
TTTACCACTCAGTCTTTCACAGGTACCAGGTCGGGGAGCTGGGCTGGGGATGGAAAGGAAAGGGGGACCCTGAGGCACCAGCATTGGGAGAGTGCTGCCAAGCATGGGCAGGACGGCTGGGAAAGCAAGCCAGTAGAATGCTGGATGGGAAGACCCTTTTGGGTTTCTTTTTTTTTTCTCTCTTTTCATCATTTTCTTTTCTTTACCCCTGCTCTACAGGGGCACACATGTCAACCCCAGGAATAGAGTGGCTCAAGGGGGTTCCAGGCTCAGGGCCTGAACCGGCTGACTATCCTTCCCCAAGGAGCAAAGGGGGATACAGTATAGGGCATAAGGAACATCTACACTGAAGAGGCAGTTGCGTCAAGACCTGGCATCCTGCCAGAGGTTGGTGTAAAGCTGGGGTGTAGGGGAGGTGGAGCCCCACAAACATCCCGCAAGCAGAGTGGTCATCTGTAAGGGGACTTTCGAGGCTACCCTCCCCCCACTGATGTAACATTCAAAGATGTGGCAGGTGAGTTTGGGGGAGGCCAGAGGGACAACCAAAGCCCCCCTCGGCGAATCCATGAAGCCAGGAATCGTATGTCCTCTGCAGTTCAGACCAACACGATACATGAGCGGGCTTTCGAAGCCAGGAGGGCACAGTGTTATTTTTCGTCTGTGGTTTTTTACCTGAGCCCCTGATTGGGCTTGCTTACCTGTCCAAAATCATAGGCTTGGAAGGGCCCTGAAGAGTCACCTCTTCTACCCCTCTACAAAATTCAGAAAGCTACTCTTAAATCATCCAAAGTTTATTCAGCCTCTGTTTGAAAACCTCCAGTGAATGAGATCCATCAACTTTCCTTTTGAGTATCTTAGTATTGTAACAGTAAGTTTTTTTCCTGCTATCTAATTTACAGCTACTTTGTTGCAAGTTAAAGCCATTGCTTTACATCTTTCCCTCTTCTTTATGGAAGTCTTTCAGATATTTGAACACCACTGTCATGTTCCTCTCTAAATCTCTTTTTCCCCAAGCAAAACATATCTCACTCTTTGAATCTTTCCTTGTGCATATTGCCTTCCCCTACAGCATATTTTCATTTCTTCACCAGCCTTTTGTAGTTGCAATACTATTTTTAAGTTCTCATTTAGGATGGAGTATTGCTGTGTGTTTAAAGTAGAGGCCAGTGGAACTGCTAGGGGTTTTGACCTCTTATGTTGAAGGAAATAAAGATATAGGCATTGTCTTTTATTTTTTTTGGTTTGAGGAGAGTTTTGTAGCTGGCTGGGAGGACTGTCTGCCAGAAAAGGCTACCTGAATATTCATCAGGAATACTCTGGGCCTGAATTTGGCCAGCCTCAAGCCTGAGAATAGAATTGGCCTGGGCCAGGATAATTCAACCATTTAGAATATGGGGAATCCAGAGGAACTAAAGAACAATTTGGTACAGTAGCGGCCATTGCACCTGTTACTCCTACTCTATTCACCTTCTTGAATCAAAACAAAGTGGGCTGAGTTCTCCACACATTACCACAAAGGTCCAGTACCTGGAGTTACATTTGCTTTTTCCTTGCAGCCACCTATGCCATCTCTATCCAAGGTCTGTTGACAGAGACTTACATAGCATGTCTACTTTTAAGAAAAGTGTACGCACAGAATTCTAGCTCTGCATGTTTTCACTATACATTCTCCTGCTACTTATGTGCCATAGGAAATAATGCAAAAAAAGAGAGAAAGTTTAAAGTGCTTGCTACATTTAGTCTAAACATAATTATCTGGGTGAAAAATCATTTGCTGTCTCAGGATTTGTTTCTGTTCCATCTTGGTATTTCAAAATAGAATTGATTTTTTTGGAAAGATAAAATAGGCAAGACAAAGACAGTAGTGTAACATAGGAAATGGGGTTAAATACATTATAATACTTTTCTAAATGTTTAAACTAACATCTGGGTCTTTGAAAACCTGGTTATAATTTATAACACAATTCTAGCTCACTTTTCCTATTGCAAAGGAAGAATTAAAGTCAATTCCTTTGTGATCTTGCCTCTTAAAGTTAAAGCATAGAGCAAAATCATTGTGCATAGGGGCTTTATTTGTTTTTCTTTTTAATTAGCAATACTTTTGAGAGATTTTATTTTTCTTACTTCACACTTGTCAATTTTCTGCTTGTTGATTTTTCTGTTTTCAGAAATATGTAATAAGAACAGTGCATATAAATCCCACATGCATCAAAATACAAGTTAAAGCTAGGTACCAACATTTAGGGAAGCACAGGGTGAGATCAGATTGCTTTAAAAATAGCCAACCAATATAATTTAGCTTGCCAAAGTGTAGACCTTCCACTTAGATTAAGGATGTAAGGGTGAACTATACAGAAGTTCAAGAAGTTTAGATCAGTCTAAAAATGACCAACACTATATAGACATCTTGGAGGCAGTCTAACTTAGATCAGATCTGGTGAGACTGATCTAATTGAACTTCTATACAGGTCCCAGCACAACCCTGGGGCTGGGAAAGACCAGCCACTGGCCACAGCACCAGGGCTGCACTTTTCCTACCCATCCTCCTGGCACTGGGCTATTTTTAGTCCCCTGGCCCCTCATCCCTTCTGCAGATGGACCCCCCCACTCACCAAACCTGCCAAATCCCCCATCCCAAAAGTTCTTCCTGGTGCAGGCAGTGTATTGAACTATAGAGCTGACCCTAAGGGTGTGCGGGATCATCCTGTGCAGGGGTTGTGTGGTGGGGGTGGGGCACGACTAGTGCCAGAGCGTGGAGCCAGCAGTGGGCGGCAGCTGCACAGAATGGTGGTGCCCTCAGCACATGCCAAAGGCGCTGTCTGAAAAGCCGCCCAAAGTTCAGGGCCTGGGGCAGTCACCTCAATTAGCCCCCACCCAAAGGACGGCTCTGTTGAAGTAAATTGAGTTGGAGGGAGAGGCAGATGGAATCAGAGGGTAGATTCACCAAAGAGAGGTTGTTCACTTGGGGATGGAGGGGGATTTGGGGGGCCAAAAATAGCCTCTGGTTTGTGGGGGAAAGAGAGTCCCCCCAAGTTCCTTTGATCCTGCCAAGCCTACCCAGTCTCTACCCCCATGGACCCCACTAGTCCCACCATTCTCCCTATCAACCCATCTTGCCCCCTCAATCCTCTTAATCCTCCTGCAGACCCTGTTTCCTCCTTATCCACTGTGTGGACCTCACTTGCCCCCTCATGTCCTCCCACTAGCCCGCTATATCCTGACTTACCTTAGATCACATGGCCATTTTTAACTCAATCTAACCTCCCCAAATGTCTGCATATACCCATAGTAAAAAAAAAAAGATGGTAGAATATATCCTAATACAAATTTTAGCAGCTTGGAGGGAAGGAAAGAAGAAAAATGAGAGTCTGAGGGTAGTCTGTTCAATGGCACTTAGATGTTATCTGGGCTCTGGCAGACATTACTTTGTCCCAATTTGTATGCAAGTTTAGCATGACAGAATATGAACAGTTACACGTCTGGACTGTTTGTTGTGCTATAAATCTGGTTTATCTACAACAAAATGCTGGGTCTGTAACAAATAGCTTCTTTGCCTTGGCAGGACAAATTGAACATATGACCAGGTCTTAAACACATCACTTCTCCCCCCTCTCCGTTATACCACAGTGCTCTCCACTGAAATTGAGGGGGCTTCCCTGACAGCTGAAGTGGTGGCAAGGCCTGAGCACTGTGAGCACTGTAAAGCGCCTGGATGGAAGGCAACCCCAGACTGGAGACCTGTGGAATAGCCCACGTTTGCTGCAGTGGTCTCTGGTTTGAATTAGCTGTTGTCCCAGCATAAACAGCTGGTCAGGAGACCATGTCAATGACCTCTGTCTCACTGGCTGTTTCCTCTGGGGGCAAGGGGAGCAAAGAATCATTGTTATCATCTCCTGGTCTCCGAACATGCCTTTGTGGTAACTTTGTTATGCTCCAGTCAGGATCATGTGTGCCCACCCATAATGTACTATAATTTGTACTGCTGCAAACTCACCACATTTAAATGTTCACTTTACTATTGAGTAGACCAATTTGCTGTGGAGTAAAGCATTGCTGCCCACATGTGCAATGGTATTAGGCTGCAGTAAACTAATTAGTATGTGTAGATGTTGACTATACCATAAATTGTGCCTGGTTCTTCCAGCCAGTAAGAGACCACACTCCTTCCTGCCAACTAGTCACATAGCTCTCCACTATCAGCACCCTCATGCCCCAGCCAGTGCCCCTGCAGCCCTGCATCACCATTCAGAGCCCAGGACAGAGCAGGCCAGGAGCAGCCCTGGAGTAAACTGCTCCATCCTGGTTCAAATTGCTGCTACCCCAGGCACATGTGTAGATACAGCACCCAGGAATAGTTTACTCTAGCTCAAACTGCTCCAGAGTTTATTGTTTTGAATTAATTACACGTGTAGATACACCCACTTTGTAGCATACAAAAATAACAACTTCCAGGCCCCTAGTGCTTTTTGTTTTCTCCTTCTGCTCCATACTAGTAGGGTCATGAATGATGCATGCTCCCAGAGGCATCTTTTTCCCTCTCAAGGGGCACACATGGTGTCCGTGTGTGTGCATCACACATGAAGAAGAAGAAAATGGGATGTTTTGAGGGAGAAGAACCAGACTAGAGTGAAAAACGGGCAGAAAAATGATCTGCTTTGAGATGAAGGAGAGAGGAGAGTTTTGGAACGAAAAAAAGACATAAAATTTGGGGATGAAGAATCTTGGGAGAAGTGGAATAGCAATGTGGCTTAGGAGAAGGCAGAAACAGTGGAAGATACTGTAGGAAACTGAAAATTCTGGGTTGATTCCACATGGACAAAAATCAGGAAGGAAAGGGAATGGGTTTAGGGGGGTTAGGGGTTTTAGCAGGTAAAAACACAGCATACTATCTGTTGGCTAATGGAACATATCTGCACTACACACTAGGAAGAGAAATAAGAGAATAACAAAGATAAAGCGTTGGAATCTTAGTTTTCTTAAAGGAAGATGGAAAATGGAATTTCTGTAGAGCTTCTTAACATTGCAAAGAAGGATCATTATGTTGCTCAGCATGCTGAGCAACATTATTGCACTCCTTTACATTGTTTTAACCCTTGCTCTGCTGATTTTAAGGACTGATACACTGAAAATCAGTATTATAATTTTGTTTTGAAATAGTTACAGAATCAGAAATATTTGGGTGGGAGGGAAATAAACTTTACAAGGAAATTATTTTCAGATTGTAATAAAATGTTTTTAATTATTGAATTAATTTGAAAATAAAATATAGCAATGAATTAAATATAATTAATTTTATTAGAGAGGACATTCTTTCTCTATTTCAGTTTCACACTGAAAAGTTTACATTACCTATGAGATCTAAATTCAACCTTTTGCAGATATGGTACAATTGCTAAGATGAAATTAGAATATGTTTTATCAAAGATTTTAAAGGCTTATTTAAACAACATAGAAAAATGTCGAGATGGGAGGGACTTATTAATCAAAAGATGTATTCCTTAAATGCTTTTTAGTAGACTGAAATATTCCCTGAAGTAGAATAACAGATTGGTTAACATCTGTGAATGTTACAATTTCAATCAATATTGTAGCTTTAGTCAATTAGGCTTCTGGGGGTTTTTGTTTGTTTGTTTTGTTTTGTTTTTGTAGGTGTGTGTTTAAGTTCTGCATATGTAATTTATTTAGCTCAAGTACTGAGCATACCCAGACTTGTGGATGATATGTAACAAGTAAAGATTACATTAAAATATTACAGCCATGTATATGCACTAAAACAGTCCTTAGAAAGCCTAGATTTAATATTTTGTTTCCAACTCAGTTATTACTAATATGGCATAGACAGTATATTTCTTTCATCTGTACAAAAATGAACATTCTCTTTTTTCTTTTTTTTCTTTTTAATGGAAGTGCTTGCAGCATCTTAACTCACAGGATAAACTTTGAGCCCTTTTGTCTTCTGGATCAAGTCAATAAAAAAATACCCCCAACAAAACTTAAGCTAAAAATAGGATTTATTTTTCCACAAGTCCAATTCTGACACTAGGTCTATATTTTGTTCTTATTTTACAACTGGAAGTTGACAAAAATTAAAAACCATTTACACAAGTCATCATGATACATCAAACTACAGTGAACTACTTCTGTCCTTAATGACATAACAACAAATTTTAATGGCAGATATTCAAAAGAAGCCTCTGATTATGCATCCTGAATCAATTATAAGTGCAAATGTTAGAAATTATTCATAGATTTTAAAGCCATAAGGGACCACTAGGATAATCTAGTCTGACTTCCTGCTTAGCATAGGCCGTAGTACTTTCCTGAATTAATTACTGTTTCAACTACATCTGGGTTTTTGTATTGTTTTGTTTTGTTTTGGGGAGGAATAAAATCCAACCATATTTTAAAAGATTTCTATTGTTAGATTGATCCACCACTGTACTTGCTAACTTGTTCCAATAACCAGTTACACTCACTAGTATTTTATATAAAAGGGAGGTAATACTATATGTCCTGAAAGTTTTTTTAAAGAAAGTTGTGTCACCATAACACCACATTTTGTGCAAACCCCAATCCTGACTATGAGTATTACTTCTACTCTGGGAATTCTGAACCTATTAAGGCCCTTCAGGGAACTTAGGTGGATAAATACCTAGTCTGAGCCCTGAAAAAATGGAGGCAGTTCTGGGCCAGTAAATGTTGGAACTTCAAGCTAAGGAACTTTATTAAGCAAAAATTAGGCATGTATGTACCAAAAGGCTTCTAAGAAAATGAGATATTTGGATTTGGGTTCAGTTAGGTTGCCAGATTCTACAGCTGCTTGAGGCAGTAATGAGGGAGTTTTTTCAAAGCTGGTTAGCCTAGCTGCTGATAAGGACATGGAACTTGCCAGAGACTAAGCTGCAGCAAACATGCCCGAAGTGGCACAGGCATCCTCCACAAAGTAGACTAGAGAGGAAGCAGGGAACAAAACAGCAGATAGGACAGGGAGCAAAAAGCATAGAAGCAAAGCATTGGATTGGGCATAGGAAGGAGATCAGTGTGTACTTGGGGAAGGTACGGAGATTTGTGGCATACCTACCAAAAGTGTATGAACTTACACTGACTTCAAGAAGCTGGTTGTTTTCATGTTGCCAGAGCAGGAGAGGATGTTTCCTAAGGAAGTTGTTTTTAAACTTCCGAAACTCATGGAACCCTTTCATATCACTTGCAGAATCCATACCCCTATTCTGTGAGCTGACATAGATTATGGTGACCTAGCCTGGCAATGACAGTACACCCAGCCCACTCCCACATTACCCCCAATCTCTTTCAGAACCCCGGATGACGTAGTGAAAAACCCCAGGATTCCACAGATCACCGTTTGAAAACCACTGTGGTACCCTAATTCAATTAATTGGCTGAAATAATTTCAGAATCATTACCTGTTTCCTTTGGGAACTCATCAGAATGGCTGGAAAAGGGCAAATATACCATCCGTCTTTTAAAAAGGGAAGATCCAGGGAAATACAGCATGGCCAGTTTGACCTTAATACCTAGAAAGAGTGGAGCAGGTCACCAAGAAATCTATTTTTAAACACCTGGAGGCAGAGAAGGTGATTAGTAACAGCCAATATGGATTAATCCAAAGCAAATTTTGCCTGATCAACATGATTTCCTTCCATAATAAGGTTACAGAATCCTTGGATGGGAGGAGAGCAATGGATGTGCTATATCTTGATGTCAGCAAAAGTTTTTTGTCACTATTTTCCATGACATTCTCATTAGTAAGTAAGGAAATACAGACTAGGTATAAGATGATTACATAAGTATTTGGATCATCTTGCTCAATAAGTTATCATAAATGTCTTAATGTCTAATTGGGAAGAAGACTCAGGTTGGATTCCCCTAGATCCAGTGTTGTTTAGTATTTTCATTAGTGACTTGGAAGATGGAACTGATTGTACTCTTAGTAAATCTGCAGATGACCCCAAATTGGATGGAGTTGTAAGCAGCCTGGAGGATAGGATTATTATTCAGAATAAATCAAGTTAAATTCAATAAGGACAAATGCAAAATCCTGCCCTTGGGATGAAACAGTTGCATGAAGAAATGCAGATTGAGGAATTCCTATCTAAGCTGCAATACTGCATAAAAATGACTTAGGGCTACAGTGGACCATAAGCTGAACATTAGCCAACAATGTGCTCATAAAGGTGAAAAAAAAAAAATAAAAAGTCAAACAAAAAAATAGCATATTGCATTAATAGGAATGCCTAGTCACAAGTTAAATGAAGTGATATTTCCACTCCATTAGAATGACCTGCCTTGAACAAGAGTTTGGACTACATGACTTCCTAATATCCCTCTTAGCCCTACTTTTTTTCTATGATTCTGTGACTAAATTCTAATTCCTTTTATATATCTGGGCTTTAGGGGTGCCTATAGATGTGCAAGGAGGCTGCTCCAATGTGCTATAATTACAGCTAATTAGTGTGGTAATTAGCATGCTCCAGCCATCTTCCACATCTCATGTATCCATGTCCTCTTACTTCAAAATGGTGTGAGAACATTTTAACTAAAGCTCATTCAACATGCTTTAGTAAAAGCATCCCCACTGCCATTTAAAAGTATGGGGCACAGATACACAAGATGCTACAGATGCTTTAATAAGAGTAGCTTTCAAAGCTGCTCTAATTAAAGCATCTCCCCAATAAACACACACACCTGGAACACACGTAATAATTCCCTAGGAGCTCTATTCTCAGTAAAGGTCAATGGAGTTTAGGCCCCTAACTCAGTTAGATGTTACCCTTAACAGCAAGGCTGAAGTCCTACTAAAAGTAAATTGTACAACTGAAGGCTTCTACTCCTAATATAATACATGGTCAAATATACATATGAATTATTTAGTTGTTTTAAATCTATTTTATTTTGATACTTTTAAAAAATATCATGGCTAACTTCAGAATATATGGTATAATAAACTAGAATGAAAGAGACAAGTTAATGACTGATCTTGTTGCTCGTTGGGTCAGGCCAACTCTCAGGATCTCAATATTACACTGTTACACAGGAGGGTGTGACACAATTACACATATGCAAACACACAAATCAATTAGGTGCATACACACACACACTACCAGCTCAGACACATACACATCCAAACCAGCATACCTATCACCAATTCAAGCACATATACTATACACCCCAAAAGTTAGACACGGATCACTAATTTGTATATCATGCACACAATGCCATACACACACACAATCACCAGTTCACAAACATACAACCTACCTACACATACACACAGGTAAGTTCCTAACTTAGATGGTACAGTGTGTATGTGTGTGTACCTGGGATACCTGGGGGAAGGTTCAGGTGAGAGAAAGACTTAAAGTGTAGGGAGTGAAAGTTGCCAGAACTGGGATTAGAACCAGTGGACTACAGAGAAGCTGAGGCTTGGAGTTACTTAAGGTAGACTGGGGCTAGAGACTGAGACAGACAGCTGGGATATTGGGGAGTGGCAGATAAGTTGTAAGGAGGAGGCAGCCAGGAAAGAAACTGAGGCAGAAACCTGGTTAATCAGGGGAAAAGGAAAAGGCAGTGGAGATAAGACATTGGCAAAGAAACAGGGGGTTTGGAGGCAGAGAGGAGCTCAGGACGGGTGTTGGAGATGGCAGTGAGCCAGAAGCAGGAGAGGGACAAATAAGACAGAAGTTAGAGGGGCGAGGAGTAGAGATAGGACCAGGGCCAAATCATAGTATAGCAAAACCCAACTTAGGGGTCCAAATAACAGTTTTATTACACAGATAACACACTACACAGCCCCATGAAGTTATTGGTACACACACACACACACACACACACACACACAAGCACTCACAATGGCAGCAGAAGAAAGCGACGCAGTGGAAGGGTTGGAGTCCAGGTAGGGAAGAGAAGCAGAGTCCAAGTCCTTGCTTGAAGAGGGGGGTGATAGCTACCTATCTAGGCTAGAAAGGGTAGGTGTTGTCCAGAGGGCGGTCATCGGCAGGGCCTCTGGGTAGATAGCTGGCGTGGCATGATGCTGGTCCAGATGGAGAGGGCATCCCACTGGGTCTGTTTTCACTGCTCCTTTTTATAGGGGCAGACTTTGTGTGACCCTAGTGACAGGAGGCATGCCCAGGCAAGGGTTAGTCCCTGGCGTATTGAGCATGTGTGGTCCATGCAGGGATGTTCAGTTTCGGATGTCTGTAATGGTGGAGTACAATGGTAGAGTTCGTGGTTCTGCAGGGTCTTTGTCTTTCAAATGCTGGGTTCTTGTCTCTGTTCCTGGGTGAGGTCCATGGTTCCTGGATGAATCAATGTGAGGCGATGGCCTAGTCATACAGGCCATTCAGTAAAGGCCTGCTACCATTGTATTTCAATCATTCCCAATCACTCTTGTTCATCCAGGAACCAGTTTACATGGGAAGGGTACGTGATTCATACAGTTGCAACACAGGGGATGCCCGGGCAGAGGACAGAAGATGGAGGCTTAACATAGAAAAAAGAAACCGGACATGACTTTGGTTCACTTACAGACACAGGCCTAAACTGCACAATATCCATATGAAACAATAATAATCAATACAAAAATGATAATAATACAACATACAACAGTAAAAATCAATAAAAGCCTAATAATAATACGATATAAAACAGTGGATATCCAAAACCAAAAACTTGCTACCAAAATAAAAATGTTAAAGCTTATCCTAAGTCTGAGCTGGCTTATGCTTGTCTATAAGGAATACAGAGGTAGAGAAAGAAAAGCCAGAAATAATTCGGGAAGGGAAGGGAATGGATATCTATCATATATATGTGTATATATGTGTGTGTATATATATGTCTGTATATATGTATGTGTGTACATATATGTATACATGTACTAAAATGAAAACGGGTGTTTTGCTAGAATCTGAGGCACTAATGTAAAAAATGTAATATAAACATCTTTGCTGTTGAGAATCTAGAAGTTAAGTCCTTTTGATTATTTTCAGAGAGGGCTTTTTAAAGAATCTTTCATTAGTTTCTTTAGTTTAAAAATGGAAAGGAAAGGAAATATGAATACATAATTATAGTTTTATATGGTATTCTTATAAACCAGCATGATTTGTTTTCATCTATGCATAACTAAAAGCTCACACTGCATTGCCTATTCAGATGTAATAGTATTTTCAGAGGTCTTAAGAACTATTGCATCAAAATGTATTTAAATTACAGCTCAAATAAAATAGCGTACATGAAAATGAATTGCAGATTTCAAATATTAATATCTTGTAAGGTGTGCGACCATTCATAAAAGCATGATTGCTAACGTGTTGTTGCTTATAGCCATTAAGCAATCTCCTATGACAGATGAGT
>NW_017728886.1:136892416-136916392 GCF_001723895.1 Crocodylus porosus
TTGAATGCAAACATTCATTTCTAGCAGTGGAAACTTTCCACCTCTAAAACTGATTCTAGCAGAGGGGGCAAAGAGGTGTACAGCCTGCAACTTTCCCATCTCCTATGTTTCTTGTGCCTTCCAAAGACTAGAATGATCCTGGTCTGGGAAAAGCATGGGCTCCTCAAGTCCTTCCTTTCCTAGGGAAATGGAGCAGTGGGGCAAACCCCCCACCCTGCTTCTAACTCCAGGGGATAGTCGATGAGGAACTAGTGGAGAGTAGCTGACAGCTGCTCCTCCCTTCCTGGTCTATGGGAGAAGCAGGACTAGCTGTTCCCTGTACCTTCTCCAGAGTGGGGTAACCCTATTTTCTGGAAGGTATGGGAACATTACCCTGTGGGTCTACTCCTGATCCCTAGGAGGGGTTAAGTCACAGGAAACTGTACAAACTTTCATTCTCCTGAGAGAAAGTATCCCAGGAACAATGTCTACCTGGTCAGGGTCAGGTTCTTTTTCTCTCAGAAGTGCTATTTCTGCTCTGGGAGAAAAAAGATGAAACTTTTGCACATTTGTGAATTCTGCCAGGATAGTGGTGATTCTCTTGGTGGAAACAGGACTTCTGTATGTGGATTGACATAGGTTGAATCTTTACACATTTTAATGATTTATCCAAGTTATTTAAAGGAGAATCTCCAATAGTCTTTAGAGCCTACAGCTATAATTTTAGTAAGGGAAAAATTAAATATATGAAGTAATACAGTACTTAATCAGATGTTCAGTATCTATAAAATAAATGCTGTACTTGTAAATGATGTAGAAGTTAAGTCAGTAAAAAACATTTGATGAGAAATTTTTGGTTATACTGTTTTGGGATTTTAATTGTAGGCTATGCATGCAATTTTCAGGCCAAGAGACAAGAGGAATTAAAATGTGTTTCGGGGATATTTAGAAATTTCAAAACAAATTATTCCAAGACTCAGAGGAACATATTTATTTTTTCTCATTAAGGATCCGTTCCATTAGATTCAAGCTCCCATGTGTAGTGTTATGAGTGATTCCACTGAAAGCAGAGAAACTATATACAGGAATAAGGCTTTTGCAAGATTATATTCCATATGGAAGATAGGCACTTTTATATGCATTTTTAAAATTATGCATTGGCAGCATAAAAATTATAGCATGTACATAATTAAGTAGTATTGTGTTTCCTAAATAGACTGTCTACAGTTTTGCTAAATGAATATTCATCCGTCATTCTAATTTGCCATCTTTGTGCACCCAAGACTCTCACTGAAGAGGGAGAATTTGAGTGCGTAAAGAATCCAGACACTTGGGAGAAGGGCAAAGGGGACATGTTGTCAAATTAGCATTGTAACTGATATGAGTCCAGTCAAAATGGCCTAAGAAATCCATGTCTTTTTGGTGTGGTTTTGGTGAAGTTCAAAACTTTCTGCTCTAATACAAAAAAATTCAAGCTCTCTCACAGAAGCATTGATGTCCATCTGCCACATATTAGGACTTACAAGGCAGGAAAATGTGTGTGAGACTTCACATTTCACATCTATACAATCCTTGTGGATAACAGGTATATGATTTATTTCTTGTTCAATAATCGGGTGGGCACAATATTATTTGATAAAATAGAATGTCTAATGTTTGTAAGTCATAAATCCATATACCTTAAGATGGTAACAAGCAACAATAGCCTGTTTCCCAGGCAGAAGTTGAAGAAAAAATTTTTTTTAGGTGATCATGCTCAAAAGCAAATCCAAGAATATTTTGAATGAAATGAAACATAGTATTTTGTGCTTTGGGAGAATACCTACAAAGGCAGCCCTAGAGGTTCCATCAAACTAAACACAAGAAAAACAGAAAGTGTAGAAAAGCAAATAATATATAGCTAAATTACTTTGTTTGGGAAAATAGTAGTAGAGTGCTGTTGTAGCCATGATGGTCCAGGAATGATGCATAAGTCACGGATTTTGGGAGGTGATATCATCCATTGCACCAACAGTATGGTTAGAATAATGTTATTCAAACTTTTGAATTCAATGCATTCTTCATTGGGTCCATTTTTGGAAAATGACTATAATATATCAAAACCAAACTGGAATCACTGAAATTAACTTAAAATTTTTGGGGGGGCGGGTTTCTTAGCTTCCTCCAAAAATGCAGTATTGCAATACTGAGGGAAAGTGAAATAGGGTTTAGATTTTTTAAAAAAGGATCAAATTAAATATCTTACAGGCAAGAACACGTCATAATACAAGCAGGTAGCATGCTAAAAAAGTTTCTTATAGAACCTTATAGAAGTGGTATTCAGTCTATGGCCTGTGGAGGTGTGGGGCTCCTTCCAGGTCTGAAAACTTGGCAATAGGAATGTGGTGCCAGAATTAATTGCTGTGAGGCTTGTTGCCAAATTTCTGGATCTGTAGTGAGCCCTGCAGGTCAGATGACATGACCTTGCCTCCCAGATCACTCCAGTGCATAGAATCAGTCCATGGTTGGATCTAGCACAGAAAATCAGACCAGTGCACCAGATTACACTCTCAGACCAACCCCACATACCGACCCCACATGAGATGTGTGGGCTTGCCCTGTGCTATTTATAAAATAGCCCCATGGGCCTGCCCTGTACTATTTATAAAATGCATGGCACTAGATAGTTTGGGCATTACAGTTTTATACATGTTTTTTATAAACAGAATATAATATATAGAATATACAAATCCCATGAACCCCAGGGAATCCCAGATCAGAACATATTGCATCAGAATTACTAAGGCACAATGCATGAGTAAGCAGATACCCTAGTGCCCAAGCATGTGGTGTACTCTCAAAAGTGCCAGGTCTTTTTATGGCCACCTGAAACGTGTCGCCCTGAGATGTCTCAGGATTTTCACTGTCAGGCACAATAAAACCCACTAGTTAACAGTGTAGGTCTTCAGATAAAACCATTCAAACCATATTTGCTAATTTAACATGATGGCAATGGACACCCTATAAATATCTAATATAGATGTAGGATTACTTTATAATTCAGTGGCTTTAATCATGTTGCACCATGTAATACATTTTAGTTATGTTTCTGACAGCTATAATTACTACTAATTTCTTATAACATGACTGTGAATGATTATGAAGTAATTAATTTAATAGTAGGCTAAAAATACATACCATATGTATGAAATTAGTTTAAGTCCCCTGGCTATTTTAATTAGTGGGAGGTAGTTGTCCAAAGCATAATAACCATGTGTTCCAAAGTTACTGCAGTACAATGACTATTACTGTCAAACATTATGAAGTATAACTATTTTTCCATTTTAAAAAGTTACAGTCTCAGAAGAAGTCACTCTCAGAATTTGGGAGTTAAATCTATGAGTCACTTACATGTTTAAAAAAATTACAGTTAAAAAAACATATAACACAAACTTTGTGTGTATACACAAACACACACACCATACACCTTTGTAGGATTCCAAAACAATTAATAAAATATAGAGGGAGAGAATTGAAAAAAATTGAAAAAAATATTATATGAAGGAGTTTTGTTTGTTTTAAACAGTTCTTTATAACCTCAAATGCATGAGAAATAAAGTTCTGCTCAATACCATACAATAGTCAAAATCATTTGGAAAGTAAATGTTTTTTGGTAAATGTTATGGGACATATTCATGAATGTTGGAGTGGTTACATAATGATCAAATTTGGTGTAATTCAAATTAAAAGTAATTCTTAAATTTATTATTCCATTCACTTCAAATTATAACATCATATTTAGAGAGATATAAAGGCTATACTGATTTCACCAGGAAAAATGGAGAATTTGTTTATGTGCTTTTTGTTTATGCAAATGAGGTAAACAACAATCACAAGTTTCATTAACTCTCATATTGACATATATCACCTGTACATTCATATGAAAATCACTAAGAACTGTTGTGAGAAAGTTTGGGTAATACCAAACTTGTTATTTTATGAAGTATTTCAAGGAAACTTGGGATGTGATTGTATGTGTATATAGAGGCAGTAAGCTCAAGTTAATAAATTCATAGAATTTTAGCAGGTCTTTTTCATCATCTTATTTCATTTATTTGGACAGTGGTCTATATCACCTATAAAGTATTGTCTGAACTTGTAACACCCAGCTGAAAAAAAAATATTGATAATACGCATCTGTTAGTCAAATGTCTAACTCTGTCATTTGTAATTGGTGAGTAACCCCTAGAAATACAGAGGCCCTATAAAAATCACAGCATAATTATTTGGTTTAGTAAAGATAGCAGAACCCAAACATTTTGTTCGGCTTCTCAGCTGATATGATAATATAGCTGATTGCTCTAGGGACAGGTGCTGTATGTTTTGTTTTGTGCACATCACCATCATCTATGTTCTATTTGGAGATAAGTATGAAAGGGGAGGTCATAACTAGCAATTCTCCTGTCATGTTCCATTTACCATTGGTTAATTTCATTTTGTTTTGTGTTTTTCCATTTTAATTTCTATTATTGTTGTTATTATTATTTCCCCTAACTTAATTTGTTGACTTCTTTGTATATTTAATACTGTTTAGGTTAACTAACTGTTAAAGGATTTGGGGCAGAAAGGAATAGCTGTTTGATGTTGACATATTCATTGATGCTTCACTCATTTTCCCTACTGTGCAGTGCAATGGTTGCCATTAAAATCTTTTTTTTTCTTTTCTTTTTACTATGTGACTTTTCTGTAATCTTCCCTGACCCTAGTATAGGCATATCGATGTTAGATGATATTATAATATTTGTGATAAAAATAGATTCTTTGAGATCTTTTTGTAAAGATTTGAATGGAAACTACTATACGTTAGGGTGACAATATTTGGATCTTAGAGAGAGCATTGGATTTGCAGCTGAATACAAAGCATGACATCTGGCCTAGCAGAGCTGCTGACCACAATGCAGAATGATAGTTAAGCCAGCCATTTGCTTATGCTAAGTAACCATTTTAACTGTGTCAACCATTTTCTGAGGGAAAAGCAGCAAGTGAATCTGTGTGTAAGGAATGAGATAAGATAAAGGGGCCCAAAAAAGGGTGGAAGATGGTACAACCTAAGACAGAAAAACAGACTGGAATGTGGAAAATAACACGTAATTGGTAATAAAATTCGAAATGAACATACTCCAAAAGTTGAACGATGATTGATGAAGAAGCCTCCAGAAGCTTCCAGGTTTTAGTCAAAATCCACCCATTGACTGAAGAAGAGAAGTCAAGGTCTTAGGCATGTGATCATAGCAAAAAGACATGTAAATGAATGAAATACATTGGCAATTCCATGCTAATGAAGCAAACAGTAAACAGTGGTGGAGCTTGAGATGGGAGGAAAAATGGGTGGAACTGGAGATGGAACAAGGCGGGGTAAATATTAAACCAAAGTGTATAAATATGGGGAAAAAATATTGTTCATTGCTGCTCCTCATCTCTTACGGTGAGAGCTCACCTGAAGCTGTCTCCATTCTGAATAAAGCTGTTGCGAATAATGTGTGCTGGTGTTTGCTCCTTGCTCTGCTCTGGCTCATGAGTAACAGGATCCATGGGTAATTGGACCATCATCTCCCTAGTCGTTGGGCATCACATGGAGTCGGGCTCTAGCACTATATGTGAAATAAATTGCCAAAGTGTGAATTTTGGAACAGCATGTATTTTATTCATTTAATGTAGAATGGCATTTATATTGATGTGGTGTAAAAACTGGTCTTTGTCTTGAGGTCAGATGTTAAACTTTAAACTTTCTATGCCTCACCTTCCTAATTATCCTACTAGTTGCAAGAAAATAACAGCTTATCATGGGTTAATTAAATTGATTTCCAGAATTCTGCAAGCATGTGTATGAGTGAAATCATGGCTGTGATTGGGCTATTAGTTATTTTTAAGCACTGATGTATGCCATAGATGTTTATTAATTCCATTTTTTTATAACTCTACTATATGCCATAAATGCTTCCACTATTATATTCCATCTTTTGTACCAGACAAGAGTTTGAAGGTAAATCCTCTAAAGTAGATCCCAAACAACTTTTAATTTAGTAAGCTCAGGTTCTGTGTGGCATGCGGTTCTAGCAGAGGATCTTGGGCCATGCTGCTTGTACCCTACGTGGCCCCAAAGCTATAAATATGATACTTTTCTGTTTTTTATTTTCATTTTTGAAGGGAGAGGCATCTCCTGTTTCACTGTGGTCTAGCATCTTCTTGTTCCACTGGGCTGTACCTTATGTGGAATGATGTTATCAATGGCTTCTTATCCCTAAATCCTAATCTTGGCCTAGAGTCTTTGCAAGGGCTTCTTTGGTTAATGAAGAACATTATCTTAAACTATTTTACCTGTTTTGTGAGATCTTTTAGCAGCCTTTGATACTGCTGATAATTCACTGAAGTAGACCTACCACAATAGAGTCCATGGCATTCTGTTTTCCTCATATATGAGTTCCGAAACATGGTTTCAGGAACTTGTTCTTCTACAACAGTTGTATTGAAGATTTCAGATTGTTTAGCTTTATCCCCGTCTTGTTCAATTTCTATATGCAAACATTGTTGAGGAAAGTAGTCACTATGGGATATTTTGTTTCTGTCTCTCCAGCGCCAATGTTTGATGAACCTAAGGTCATCAGTGAAAGACATACCTTTTGATCAGGCTTCCGAAAGGTTTTCCATTTTGTTGTACAGGAAACCCTCGCTGTTCGCGGGTTCAGCATTCACTGTTTCAGATAGTCACAAATGCTGAATCCGTATCTTAAATACACTTAAAGGAGCTCCTTGGGAGCTCTGTGCTTGCCGGTGCCAGGCTCCCACTGCCCCTGGGCTCCCACCACTGCCACCATGCTCTCGCCGTCACCAGAGAAACTGTGCCGCCCCACCACACACACCTGCTGAAGACACTGCGATCATGACTGCAGACGGCGTTCATGAATGCAGTGCCTTATTCATGGATTTAGCCATTCACGCGGGATACGAGAACGTATCCCCAGTGAATGGTGAGGGTCTCCTGTATAGTAGTGATTCAATATATACATTGTTCATTCTGATACACAGTTCCTGTCTAGTACAGCAGGGGGGTGACATCCTGACATTTGCTTGAGAAGCAGAGTTTTGTTCACTTTACCAGCTGCAACATTGCATTGTTGGCTCATGTTAATTTTGTGGTCATCATGACCCCCCAAGTACCTTTTCGGCTGTATAGCACTGCTGAACCTATAAGTGTGATGTAGGTTGTTTTTTTTTTCCCCCCCTGAGATCAAATACCTTTTTTCCATACTGAATGTCATCATCTGCTCACTTTCTAAGCCTATCAGGGTCAGCCTGGATCACCAGCCTATCCTCGGGTGTGGATGCTCTACCCCAAAGTTTGGTGTCATTGGCGAACTTGGCCAGTCTACTTCTGTCACCAGTGTCCACATAGTTAATAAAGATATCAAAGAGTACAAGTCCAAGGATGGAGCCTTGGGGACACCACTGGTCATCAAGCATCATGATGATTCACTTCCATTGACTACCGCTCTCTGGGTCCAACCCCAGAGTCAATTCCCCAGTCACTGTGATGTAGCTGAGTCCACAGTTGGCCAATTTTTACATGAGGATACCATGAGACACCAGATCAAAGGTGTGGCGAAGTGTGGCTCCCCACCTAGCCACAGTGCTAGGTTCCCCACTTGCCTTTGGGCATGCCTCTCACCTGACTCTCCTGCTATACCTTGTTCTTATTAATTAGGATGTTAATTAAGTGGGAGGCTTCCCATTTTATGCCCCAATGCCAGGGGCCGCTATCTGCGGCTCTGTACCTCCTCTACACTGCAGCCCATGCCTCGCAGGTGGCATCCAGCTGTTAGTCACACAAGCCCAACACTGAGCTCCAGAATCCTCCTATCAGGACCCCCCTTTGATTCCTCCACTCAGGCAACCTACTCCACCATCATTCAGGCTGCTGAGCTCCCTGTACTATCTCCTCTCTTAGGCATGGTCCCCCAGGGACCTTCGGCCACACCTCCAAGGCCAGGCATGACCCCAGACCCTCTGCTCTGGGCATCCCCCTCAGTGGGCCCCTGGCCCTTTTGACCTTCTAGGTCGTGGCCCCAGCATTGACCAGTTGAGGAGGTACTCTACCTCTGGCCTCTCTCACTAGCCCCACTCTCTCTCTCGGGTCCACCTTCCTGGATGTGGGAGCTGGGGTATCTCACACCACATCTGGTGCTCCAGGGTCTCACAGGGGACTCTCACTCTCCCCTGGGAGCAACAGGTCATGGTGCTACTTAAGATCTTACTTTTGACCCACACTAGGCCTCCCAGCAGTGGAGGACTTACTGGGGTCAAGACTTGCCCCTCTCTCCCTTGGGCTGAGTCCCCTTTACTCAGCTTTGGTCCCAAGCTTCAGCCACAGGTGTCCAAAGACTTACTTGGGCCTACTCCCCTCACTCGGGGCTCCATGCCACCCCCCCTCACTTGGGGCCATGAGGCTTTGCTCCCTGGTGGGCTCAGGTGGCCGTAGCTGTGCCTGACCCCAACTTTCCCTCTCAGGGTCTTGTACCCCCATAGGGCTCAGGTGGCTGCAGCTGTGCCTGGCCCAACTCTCCCTCATCGGGGTTTCTCAGAGTCTTGCACCCCACAGGGCTCAGGTGGCCTCAGCCATGCCTGGCTCCCAACTACCTCCGGTGTTACATTAACCCACCTGAAGGTGAGGGCTAGGGTTAAAGTGCCCCTCCTGCCTATCACCATGGTGATAACTGGGCTAGCATTTCCTGGGGGCTCCCACACCACTGACAGACCCACTAGGCCACCCACTTCCAACAGGGTGCAGTTTTAGGTCATGCTCAAGACAATGAGCCTCCTAACCATCCCCTACAGCTCCTCCCTTATCTCTAGGATGATACACAAAGCCTCATAACTAGGCAAGGTTACTGCCTGGGCAGCCATCAAGGAACTTGATGTTTATATAGGCAGCCAGGGATCTAAAATCAAGCACCTGCTGGCTGTTTGGCTTTTGTCTTAAAGTAGCAGGCACCCACAGTGCCCTACCACAAAAGGTGTTTTTAAAGTCCAGATATATGATGTCAATTTCTTCTCCCTTTTCCAGCTGATATGTCTAGAGACAGAAGAAAAACTAATTTGACATATACATACCTTTTCATCCCACAACATCCTGGAGATCCAGTGGGTCAGAACAGATTCAATTAATCAAGTCTGCTCTGCACACGAGCTGATGCGCACTGTGCTGCTTCATGTGCAGTTGTATAAGTGGTGAAATGTAGGTCAGCATGCAGAAAATGGCAGTGGTGGGCTTTTGAACTAAAACACCTCCAATATGTTTTAGATCTAAAATGTACCACCACCATTTTTTCAACACTGATGTGCATTTTGCTGCTTATAGAACTGCATGCACCACAGTGATGGGTGCTTTTAAAAGCACCAGAGCTGAAGTGCAAATATGTACAAATACCCTATTTTAAGATACTGGATAACAGTTGATCTCTGTACTCAGGAAGATTTTATTTATCAAGTATAGTCAGAGTACAATATTAATTGGATAAATAGACCATGATCAATGACAGCTAATGCAGTTTTTAGAAGCGAGGTCATTCCTACTGAAGGTGTTGTTACATATTCATTTTAGGCAACTCTTGGAGCTCTTAACTTCTAGATTGTCCACACGCAGGATGCCTGCATGTGAAATTAAGTCAACACAATACACAACAAAATAAACTCCAACTTACTTTGTGCCAGAGTTTATCGCTCCCAGGCACAATAGTTACATGTGTTCCCACAATCGCAGCATGTACAGCCAGAGTGACACAGCCCCATCTGGAGCCCCATACTACCCCCCACAGCCCCTAGCCATAGCCCTGCACTGTAGCACCCTTGTGCTCCAGTCACCATTTACACATGAATTGTGGTGGAGTAAATAACAATTTGTGCTGGGCAGCACTATCCTATGATGGAGTTAATTAATTTATTCCAGCCAAATAGCATGGCATGTGTAGATGCTGATCCTGATGCTTTACTGTGGAGCTAATTAGTCAGCTCCAAAGTAAATGTCTCATGTAGATGCACCCATTAACACTTGCCCCATTAACACTTGAAACTAGTTTTAAGCACAGTTTAGGTGGCTTTAAGTGACACCACTCCAGACCAGATTTATCTCTAATCCATATTATTCAGTTCATGTTCCATTGATGTATGACCACTCCCCACAAATAAGCCACCCAAGATGCACTCCTACAGCTTCCAATGATTCAGTGTCCCCTTTCTCATCCTTCTGTACAGGTGAACTTTCCAGCCCCTGAACACTACTGTCTAGGGGGTGGTTCTGGCATCAAGCCAACTCCCCCCTCCTGTCCCCAGGAGTGCAACTCCATGCAAACAGCCTGCGAAGCACATGCAAGCTAGCACAAATGGGTCAGGAGTGGGTTCTAAGATGGGTGTGGGGGGGTGACAAGGTAGGTGGCCTGATTGGGTCACCATGAGCTGGGGCTTCCTTTCTGGGGCAGGGGTAGTAGCTCCCCCAAGAGCACCTTTCCTTATTGCTTCCACCTCCCATCCACCCCAGGAAGCATGACCAGCACCCCCATACCCCACTCCCAAATCCCAATTAATGAAAACACTTTATTTCTTTTTAAAGTCAATTTTTTACTTATTTTTATTTTATCCTTCACTGGCTGACTTCCTTCATTCCCCGTCCCCAACCTTCCTCCACCCCCATTGCCTTTTCACTTCACATTTTATTACCCACCCCAATCCTATTAACTCTCTGCCTCCCAGCTTCATTGTTCCTGTCCTTCCCCCCCGCCACAACCCATTTCTCACACCCCACCACCTAGACTGTCCTGGCCCACCAGCTTTGTACTGGCAACTCACAGCTGTAGCTTCTAGTCAGGCCACTGCTCACCAGTCCTCTAGTAGCAATTCACAGCTGTGCAGGTGGGGGCAGTCAGAGAAAGTTGTTAGCCTTAAGGTATGACTGCTCCAAACTCAAGCTAGCATTAGCAATGGTAAATATTTGAGAAGATCCAAGTGCAACATGTAGCAGGACCCTGAATTGGTTTAACTTCTCTCAAGAGGTAATAATGAGAGTTGACAAGGTGTACAACTTATACACAGTTTATGTAGATTTCTACAAGCTGATGAAATAGTATGGTATGAAAGTCTAAAATAATAGATACAGTATTAGTACAATTCTAAATAGCTAATATATTAGTGTAGAAACCATTGTCAGAGAATAGCAATATTGAAAATGAAAATGGGTTATGTGGTAGTGTTGCAGTGTTGTTTTAGCTATAGTGGTACAGGAAATATATGAAAAGTAATGGGATTTTTTGGTTATATTTTTGGTTGTGTTAACAGTATGGTTGGGAGAGAAGTTTGGCAAACTTTCTGACATATACTACCTTTCTTGTAGTTCTGGGAGAGATTTAGACATAAATCTTGAGCTAAACAGCAGACAGAACAAAAGCATATTTATTATTCCTTATGTAAACTAAAATAGTCTGCTTAAAGATATGTAGGAGGGCTACAGAGTAGGAACAAAGAAATTATCAGAGTGGATAGAAAACAAGAGGAGTGCAGTAGAAAAGTAATCTAGACAAGACAGTTCAAGAATAAAAAATGTTATTATTACTTGTGGAGTTCAGGGGGATTAGCAGAGGTAGCAGGTAGACTGTAATGAGCTATAAAGCCATTGTCTGTGTTTATTCCATGATTTTATGAATTTGTGTTCCTAGGCCAGTCTTCTGACAGCATTTTGTAGAATTCCCTTGAGCATGAGGATTGTGAAATCAAAAAGGGTGTGGGTTTTTTCTGTGAAGAGTGTTCTATTGGTGACCGTACAGCTGTGCTTTTTTTGGTAGTTGTTCAGTGTGTTCTTTGTTACGTTCCACCTTCATGGTTTCCATAATGGTGCTGAGGTATTTTGTGTTATCCATGTCTAAGATCCATGGATTCTGATGGTGTCACTGTTTGCAGAGGGGAGGAGGGTGAATGATTGTAGCAGTAGGTTTTGTATTTATTGTCAGTGCAGGGTTAATGTCTGTTAATTTGCCAGGAGTTTGTGTATGATGATGAGGTGGTCTGGGATGGGGGTTGTTTGAAGGCCAAGAATTGGGGGGAGGGGCAGGGAGGGAGGAAAATGGGGGGAAGTTTGGGAATCTCTCAAAGTCTTTTTTTTTAAGTATAAGCTGCAGTTGTTTGAAGTTCCATCCTATAGGCTGCTGTGTTGGATAGCATGTGACAAGAAGGGGTGTGTTGTCAGTGGGAGTTTTCTTTTTGTATTGTAGTACAGTAGTAGGTTATTGTACAGTACTTATGGTACAGTATTTGGGAATATCATTCAAAGATGTGATACATATCTCTATTGGAGTTTCCTTGCTGGATAATGGCAGTTCTTAGGTTGGTGATATGGGAGTCACAAGAATTCTCCTCAAAGCAGATGTGGTGGCATCTGAGGGTCCCAGTGGAAAGTTACACAGTGGAGACTTAGCCTCAGTGGAAACATAATCATATCACCAGGGAAGAGTTAAAGAGTATTGTAGTAACATGCAGTAGAAGTTTGGTCATATTACTGGGATAGCATATAAGAGTATCAAAAGGGCATGCAGAAAGAAAATCGGGAAGGCCAAGAAATTATTTGAAATGAAACTGTGAAGGGATGTAAAAAACAAAAAAGAATTCTACAAATATATTAAACATAAAATGAAGACAAAGTAAAATGTAGGTCACTTACTAAATTCAGAAGGAATTCTAGTTATGGATGATGCATGGACGACTGCAGTATCTAATTCCATTTTGACTTCTGTCTTCATGAATAAAATCAGCTACCAGATTATAAATTTCAGTTGCCAGTAAATATAGGAAAGGAAACAAGCAGGCTACAGTGGTGAAGAAGAGATTAGTGATTACTTAGATAGGCTAGATGATTTTCAGTTAGCAGGTCTGGATAGGATGCACTATAGGGTACTGAAGGAACTGGCTGAGGTAATTTCAGAGCCATTAGCTATCCTTTTTCAAAACTTGTGGAGGTTGATTAAGATCCTAGGAAAAGGGCACATTTAGTGCCTGTCTTTCCAAAAGGAAGGGAGAAAGATCTGGGGAATTAGAGACCAGATGGCCTAAACTCGATACTGGGAAAGATCATAGACTGGGTCTTTTTTTTTCTACAGGAATCTATTTTGAAGCCCCTGAAGAAGGCCAAGATGATCAGGAACAGCCAGCATAGATTCACCAAGAGCAAATCATGCCTAACCAACCTGCTTTCTTTCTATGTAAAGGTGATAGGCTCTGTGTATGAGGGGAGAGCAGTGGATGTGATATACTTTAACATTGGTAAGGCCTTTGACATTTCCTTCCACAGAGTTCTCATTAATAATCAAAGGGAATGCAGGCTAGATGAATGTGCTGTAAGGTGGATACAGAACTGCTTGGATCACTATGCACAATGAGTAAGTATCTCAATATGCAGTAGGGAGGAGGGTAAAGGTTTAAAATTGTCCAAGGGTTTGTCGTGGGTCCAATATTGCTTAATATCTTTATTAATGATTTAGATGATAAGTTTAATTGAATGTTTGACAATTTTTTGGATGATTCCAAGTTGAATGGATTCACACAAAATCTGGAGGGAAAGCTTAGGATTCAAATGGATTTATAGATTCATAGACACTAGGACTGGAAGGGACCTCGGAAGATCATTGAGTCCAGTCCCCTGCCCCAGGGGCAGGAAGTCAGCTGGGGTCATAGGATCCCAGCAAGATAAACATCCAAAGTTTTCTGGAAGGCATTCAAAGTAGGTGCTTGAACCACCTCCGGTGGCAGGCTATTCCAGACCTTGGGGGCTTGGACAATAAATAAGTTCGTTCTTATGTCCAGCCTGAAATGGTCATGGAGGAGTTTGTGACCATTCGATCTTGTCATCCCTTAGGGCACTCTGGTGAACAGACATTCCCTCAGATCCTGATGAGCACCCCTGATAAACATATAGGTGGCTACCAGATTACCCCTGAGCCTGTGCTTTTCCAGGATGAAGAGTCCCATGGCTCTCAGCCTCTCATCATAAGATCTATTTTCCTGACATCTGATCATATACGCGGCTCTCCTCTGCACTCTCTCAAGCTTCTTCACATCCTTTTTGAATTGTGGAGCCCAAAACTGGATGCAGTACTTCAGCTGCAGCCTCACCAAGGCTGAGTACAATGGGAGAATGACATCCTGGGATTTACGTGAGAAGCATCTATGGATGCAGGCCAGCATTTTGCTCATTATACTAGCTACAGCTTCACATTGAAGGCTCATGTTCATCTTCTGGTCACTCATGACCCCCAAGTCCCTTTCGTCCATAGTGCTAACCCGCATAGCACTGGCAAGCCTATAAGCATGCTGCAGGTTTTTCCTCTCAAGGTGGAGAACCTTACATTTTTCGGTGTGACCTGGACAAACTGGAGAAATGGTCCAAAACAAATAAGGTGAAATGCAACAAGGAAAATTGCACAGTCCTTAGGATACATAAATTGCATGCACAAATTCAGGCTAAGGAATGATTGGCTAGGCTAGTACCTTAGAAAAGGACCTGAGAGTTACATTCTTGCTGCAGTGTGTCCTTATTGCTAGAAAAACAATCAGTACAGTAAATTATATTAACTGGAATATTACTTGTCCATGTCCCCTCCTACTGACAGCCAAAGTGGCTCGATGATGTTCTGTTGCTCATTCTGCTTCCTTCATAGTGGAGTGCTAAGCTCACCTATTATGGGTCGTATCCTCCCAGGACATTAAGTCCAGCCTGGCAGACTGTACATGCCACTTAATGCAGTCCTTGTAGAGGAGTTATGAGTGGCCAAGCTTCCTACTGCCTTTTGTAAATTCAATGTACAGAACTCTTATGTAGTTGATTGTTGTCCATATGTATGATGTGGCCAACACACGTCGTTTGTTTTCATGCTATCATGGCTTCCATGCTTGGCATGGCTGACAGTCATCGTAATGTGTTGGTGGTGTAGCCCAGGTAACTTGGGTATATACTCTCCTTCTCCAATTGAAGGGAATTGTTAGCTGGCAGGTGTGCTGTGGGGGAACTGCAGACTGCCCAATTTCCCTCCATCCCTATGGAACCAGGCCAGGATAGTTAGGGGACTTAACTACATACAAATTTATTTACATTAGCTCATCACAAGGATAAGAAACATAGATATAAATGTATGTGTGTGTGTGTGTATATATATATATGTATATATGTTTATAAACACACACACACACACAGATATGATATCTAAAAAAATAACATAAACAATACCCTCTGGGTAAATGCCACAAAACCTTTATACCAATACTCCAGATACAGGTAAGTATATGACTTGAAACAGATAAACCTCAAAATAACCATAGCCAACAGATAAACTAGAGAGAAGTATGGGTGAACAATAAATAAGCCACAAATAAATACAAACAAACAACAGGTTTATTAAATAATAAGAACAGAGGGTCCCAGCAGAGCCCTAGGACTCTACTCATCTACTAATTTACAAACATGAGAGTTCACAAAATATTAGGCATGACATCACACCACTTACATGCAAGAACCCCAAAGATAAACTTAATCCCAAAAGGAAACCCCAATGCCCTTGGGCTTTTCCTAAGCCCTACAAGGAAGCTGGTAACTTTAGGGGGGCCTCCCAGTGAGACCTCAATTTTCAGGAGCCTTTAACTAACCAAGGTGGACTCCCCCTCCCCTGTTGGAATCCTCTTTTCCCTGCAAGTCATGACTCCTGGGCCTCGAGGGTGGCCCTTGTCCTCTGCGCCAAGCTGCTCTCCTGCCTGCATTGGGCTTTGGTGGGGTCACTATCCCCTGGAATGGGGATCCTCTGTGGAGAGCTTCTGGGTCCTCTGGCTTGGCCCTGTCTGCTGGCTTGGTAGCCTGAGTACTGTCTGGATCCCTGGACTCAACCTTTTGCTATGGGTGGGAGGCCTGGGCTGCCTCATGCAGCACCAGGCTCAGTCTGTTCCCGGTCCCTCCATGCAGTGCCTCCTGCACCGAGCTCCCAGCCTCATTCTTGTGGTTGAGGACCTAAACCACCCAAGCGCTCCAAAGGCCCTACTCCGTGCACCAGCCTGTGCACCATGTCTCTGGCCACACAGCAGAGATTGCAGACCTGAGCCACCTCACACAGCTCCCAGGGTCTGGACGCCATGCACTGTGCTGCAGACCAAGAGCCTGGCTGCTGGAGCTGTTCACCATTCCGCCACTGTTGGAAGTCTTCAGGGGCACTTCTGGGCTACTGCTTTGCCCAGCTGAGCAGCTCTCCTCAGCTATTCTAAGCCCTGCTCTTCTCTCTTCTCTGTTCCAGATGTGTTCCCCTCCTGCTGGACACACAGCTCCTTTTATACACTCCATGGCTCTGCCCCTTAAGTCTTCTGGACCTGAGTGTTGCAGTCTTCAATCAGTTCTGGGGGGGCGGGGGGGAGGTCCTCTCCCCCTCCCCTCAGGAAAGGGGCATGACTTAACTCCTCTTTACTGCCTCCTAATTGGTGGATGGAGTCCACCGATCAAAACAGCAAGATTTCAAGCCTGGGACTCAACCCAAGCTCCAAAAGGCAAACCTGCTACAGTGGCTTTTGTTAGGCCATTTAATTCCTATTGTGCTGTTGCAGGCAGTTAAGTTTTTTGATATGGTCAGGATAAAGGAGGCAGGCCTCTAACAAATGTAGAAGACAAGGGAGCACAACAGCTCTGCAAACCTGTCATTTTTAGACACTTTGTCACTCCCCATCTTGTCCATAGTTTTTTTTTTTGTGGGAGACTGAAAGCTGAGGCAGCTGACTTTAAGTGTGCTGAAAGTTCTTTCACAATGCTGGTATCATTGGTAACTATGCTACCTAAGTAGCAAAAGGACTTGACATTGTTTAATTGATTGCCATTCAATTTTATTTCTGGTGGTGATAGAGTTGATAGGTTTCTGCCAGGAGCTAGTTGGTACAGGACTTCATTTTTCTTTGCATTAATACAGAGGCCAAAAAGGGATGCAGCATGGGCAACAGACTTCAGTAAATGTCGCAGGTCATTCTCAGAGAAGGCATTTAGAAATCTGCTATCAAATTGTGTTATTAGGGTGACACCAGTAGTGGTAGTACTTGAGGTGACTTCTAGCACCTCAGCAAAGAACAGAGTAAATAATGTAGGGGCAAGCATAAAGCCCTGTTTAATGCCTTGAGCTCCAGTCAAGGCATCAGATGAGTCAGCACCCACTGATACATGGACCTGCATCCTGTCATAGAAGCAGTTTATGAGCTGAATTAATTTGTCTGGGCAGCTGAACTTTACAAAAAGCACAAAAGAGTGAAGCATTAAACAGAGTTGAACACCTTACTAAAGTCAACAAATGCAATGGACAGGGACATTTGTTGTTCAGCAGCTTTCTCCTGTAACTGATATAGGGTAAATATCATGTCGGCAGGATTGGACAGGTATTAGCTCTTTATGGTCCATAAATGAACTTTAAGTCCTGAAAGAAACTTTGGGTGTTGTTAATATCAGGAAGAGCTTCTAGTTCTGTTGCTTTGTTTCTCCACCAATTGTACTCCATCTCCCACAGCTTTTTCTCCACTTCAGATTTTGATTTCTTGAAGGATTCTGCAGCCATGAGAAAGGAGGGGTTGTTCAGTTTAACTTGGTACATGGTCAATGGGCCACAAGAAGTGCTTGGATATTTTTGTCACTTCAATCAATTCAGTCCACATTTCATCAAGTTGGAACACCAAGGACTTCTTTAGCTTCTGATTGCACTGCAGTTCAAAAAGTGCCCCACCTTTCACTGACAGTTCCACTTGCTCTTGCATTGGTACCATTTGATAGTACATCATGAGTAGAAGCTGGTAACTGGGTTCTCCCCTCTTCCATGACATTTCAGAAGAACACATTGGTTCAGTTTTGGAGCAATCTTCTGTCTAGGAGTGTGAATCCTGATGTTAGTGTAGTATGGATAATCTGGTGGTCCACAGAGCATTCTGTGTGCGCATAGCCATGTGATGTAAACATCTCTCAGGTCATTGCGATAAGTGATGACATAGTATAGAAGGTGCCATCATTTTGACCAAGGGTGCTGCCAAGAGTAGAGCCACTTTTTGGCATGTTGAAAAAGGTGTCCATAACAGCAAGGTAAACTCTGTCCAAAGTTAGGAGTAATTCTCTATTTGCGTTTAAAGACCCAAGTCCAGATTTTCCCATGACTCTGTTCCAAGTGGTTTAGTCATTTCCAATGCATGTATGGAAGTCACCTGTAGTAGGATTTTATTACTGCTAGGTATATTTCTTAATATCACTCATCTGGCCAAAGAACTGAGTCTTCATTTCTTCTGGAGCAAGTAGTGTTGGGGAATAGGTGCTTATTATTGCCAGAAAGTTGTTGTGGAACAGTGGTATCTGCAATGTTATTAGATGACCAGATATCAACACAGGTTGTTGTGGTAGTTTATTAGCAATGGAGTTTGCTATTATGAATCCTACCCTAGGTAGGCTGGTGTTTTAGTTTGCCTTGTAACCTGACCAGTAGAAAATGTTATTTTTGTCTAAGCACACCACTCTCTTGTAGTCTAGGTTTGGAAAAGGCAGTGATATCTATTTAATACCTGTGTAGCTTGTGGCGGAATGCCGGGCTAGCGATTCTGGCACCGCTTGGGGAGCCGTGGGCTTTACGGAGCGGGTGAGCGCACGGCTTGTGGAGCGGGATTGGAGGTAGCTTTATGACTGCCTTAGAGGTTTGCTGAGTTGGCGCAAGTAGACGACTTAGAGTGAGTTGTTAGTTTTCTATAATAAGTTTGTAGAATGTCTGTTGGTTCACGGGATTCCGGAGTAAGCCCTTGCATTCTAACCCGATGGGCTAGGTGCGGCTGCCAACTCCTTAAGTCCCAGAACTGGTCAACAGCTTATTGAGATAGGGTGTTAGTGGTAGAAGTTATTACAGAGTAAATATAAAGTAAAGTAAAAATTTGTTTTATTCACTCACCTGGCCTCACTCTCTTACGCATAAGTGGGGAGACCGGCTGGAATGAAGTTGCAGTAAATATAAGTATAGAAAGTGTAGATATGCTGTCTAAACTACGAAGAGAGGCAGTCAAGAGGTGGAGTCTCCGATGTTTCTTCAGTTACAGTATGCCAGATACAAAGGGAATCTGTTGGCCCACAGGGTTCACTAGCAAGCCCTTGCTTTCCACCCCTTGTGGGATAGGTGTGGCTACTCACTAGTTAGTCCTAGGGCTGGTCAACAGCTCATGAACAGGATGATAGATAACAAAACTGTAACGCAGTGAATCGCTGTCGATTGTCGGATTTTCGAGGCTTTGGTTTTCGCTGGTATACGCCCAGGTGGGGAGGCTGAGGACTGGCTACAGGGTGATCAAGCCTGAAGGGTCGTTCAGTCGTCGTCTCTGCTACTTCTTGCTTCTATGCCTCTTTATAGATGTTGGTTGGACTGCCTCTGTGACATTAACTATGATATAAGCTAAGCATACAGGGATAGGATAGTTTTCTTTTACATAATAGTTACTAGGTAGATTTTCTACGTAAGTTTTGTTTCTGCAGGAATGACACTTACAGACAAGAAATGAAACTTACAAAATATGCATGTGCAGCTTAATACAAGTGTGGGAAAATATAAAGCTTTTATTTTGATTAGAAGCCAAAACTACAAGGTTACATAAATGTGAGAGTGCCGCACGGCAGTTATATAGAAACAAAATAAGACATTTACATAGCTCTTTCACTATTAATGCATTTCTTCTTCAAGCTTGATTTTCCTTTTAGTCAAGTAGTATACCAAAGTTCCAGCATCCGATTATCAGTTTATGTCCATTTTTGTGATTTGTTTCTCTCACTAAAAAGGAGATCCCACTGATCGTGGGAAACTAGCCAGAAGTTAGTTAGAGGTGAGCCTTTTTTACCCCAATTTTTATAGGGACCTCCTCAGATTGAAGCAGGTGGGGCCTCCCTACATAGGACTGCCTGGTCACCTAAGTAGGACCTCATGTTCCTGTCATCAAGCAAGAGTCATGCAACTGTCACACCTAGGCTCCTCATGTGGTGATTGTTGGCTACTGGCTTTCAGCTTCTCAGGCCTGTCTGCACTGCCTAGGAAACTCTTGCCATAAGTCTTTTGGTGAAGGATTATGATGATGATGAAGTATGGGGAGGGTGAAAACTGTTGGTACTAGTAGACTGTCCATGCAAAATAGTTTAATGTGGAACCTGCAGTACATAGTAGCAGAATTCATACTCAGGGATGCTGCAACCTTTACACAGTAGAAAGCCAAGGCTCAATGGCTAGAGGGTGCTGCATCTACCCTGCAGTGCCTGCTAACTCAACTATGTAGCTCCTGCCACTGTCCAAAGAGGCACCTCCACCAGACACCTGGAGCTTAATGGCCATCGATCCACGTTAGGATTCTTCCACCCATTCAATCCCTAACCATTTGTGCTGCTGCCAATGAAAGGTGTGCACCTAGATTCACTAGCCCCAGATCCAGATACTGGATGTTTAGACCAGATGAAGACCTGTAGGAAGCAGGGGATTGTTTTGGGATGAAGCTTTAGGCAGGGTTTCCCCTACCCTGTAAGTGATGTGCAGCATCACTTAAACATATTATCTAACAAAATATAAATTTAGGTGTGCATACAAGTATAAGTTACTTTATCAATGATTTTATAATTACTTCACTACCATTTAACAATGAAGGCACTTGAATATCGTTTTCATTGATCTCCATTACTTTGCTGATGGGAATCTGATATTCTAATATTATGTTGGGCCTGCTGGAACCCATCAACAGAGAAACAGGATTAAACCCTAGAGTCTGTCAACAGAGAGCACTAATGAAAGATACAAATTAAATGAATAATAGCAATATTATATTGTTCCAACTTGATTTATTAGGAACTATTGTGAAAGTCATATCAATGGAAAGTTAATTGGCAGCTGGCATATATAAGAAGAGAAAACGTATAGAATATTTCATAATGTACTTAAAAACAGGGATTATTAAATGCATTATTTTCTCAGTTTCATATATGCAAAAAGCTGGATATTTTATTGGCATTTTTTATGGGATAGGTTTATTTATTTATTTGCTTAAATATTTTATTTTCTTTATTTATACTTGCCAGTAAAGGTGGTTGGCATCCTTTCACAATACTCATTTTAACTATACCTAACTATACCTGCAAAAGTTGTCTTGGGCTTCCTTCAAGGTGTAAACCTCTTTCCTGCTGATCCTGAAATATTCTCATACCTTAATTAACTTTTAGAACCACATTCCATTTACTGTTGTGAGCCCCTCTTTACTGCTTTTTAGATTCATAATAGTTCAAAGGCCAGTTATCTGCCACAAAGCTGAAAACTTGGCTTTTTGCATTCTTTCTTTATAGTAACTAGAAAAGACAACTTGGAGGAAAGAGATTTCTGTGTATTAAGATCTGAGGGATATAAAACAGTTGAATGGTATAAAATGATATGGAATGATAAGCAGCTTAGAAATAATGAATGTGAACTAAAAATATTTTATGGGAGCTTAGAAGTAGCTTTATGCAGAAGGAAAATAATAAAAGCTACAATAAACAAACATTAGCTGGCTATAATAGGTGGGTTTTCTTAGGAAAAGAAATCTGGCCTCCTCCTATCCTGAATTTCCTGCTGATAGTTAGATAAAAATAAAATGTTTAAGTTACATCTGAGCGCTCACCTCCAATGCTGCCATTGTTTTCTCTTCAGCAAGGGTTTCATGAAAGTTCTCTTAATAGGTCAGCAATATATTTGAAATCCTGCTTTGCCAAAAGGAACTAAAACAGTTGTAATCTTTTTTTTCCCTCCTTTTTTAAAGCGAAAAAGAAATTGTTTCTAAGATCTTTAAAAAGGCCTTTTCCTGCTGATTCTATTTCTGTACTGTGAAACCGCTATGACAACTTTTTGTTCTGTTTGATCTAATGGCAGATTTCATGTCTGTACACCTGACAACTGTTCCAATAGATGAATTTTAGGACATTTTAATTAGCTATGTTGGCCCATATCACTTAGGTCTTTATATCTTGATTCCTTTTTTGCCATGTTTGTGTATTTATATGAAATTCGTGTCACTTTCATCTGATCTGAGCAGATATTGGTAGTATTGCATTTCTAAAATATTTATTCGATCTGCCTCAGCCCCACCACTCTGTTCTCTGTTCTCAATAAAAAAAAAAAAAGTTGCAATTAATCGCAATTTTAATTGCACAGCTGAAAACTCAATTATGTGCAAAACAACTGAAAATTATGAAAAATTATGCAGGTACTTTGTATGGATGGGGTTGTGTGTGGGGTATGTCTGTGGGGGAAATTTGTGAAGGTGTGAGGGGCTGTGGGGTGGGGGTGTGGAGTTTGGAGCCTGAGGAGTTTGGAGCTCCTGAACCACGTGCACGATTAACTGTGATTAAAAAAATTAACACAATAACTTACTAGCATGTTAATCATACAAGTTTTCAATTAACTGCAAGTAATTGAAATCTGTAAATATAATACTTCTTTTTCTTGTTCTGTTTCAGGTTCACTAGTGAACATCTTATACTTCCATTATGCTTGCAATTTTTATGTGCTGTTTAGTATAATAACTTATATTGAGAATTTTTGTAGCTCTATAGCTTCCGCTGCCCAACCTAGGTTTCATCTCAAGCTTTGTTCTGTTGGCAAGATCACAGATAGTTAAATTCTGATAGACTGGATAAATTTAATTTAAAAGGTAACCTAAGATATTTGAGGGTTTTATTATACCAAATGTATATTCATGTTTCACCATCCTGCTCTATAAACTGAAATCTGGTTTCAATGTGCTTATGTTGTTCAACATAATAAAATTAGATGAGGTAATAGTCACTACCTGTATACAGTGAGTGTGTCTACATGTTGTCATATGGCAACGTTGTTACTGTACCATGCTTTAGTACTTCCAAAAAGGAGTACTAAAGCATGGCGCAGTAACTGTTTGTACTGTGCTGTGTGCATGGTGCAGTTAGTTTTAGCCACTACGTTGGCATAGCAGTGCACCAAAACAGAGGAGTGTGCCACTATGGCAAGGTAGCTGCCAGTTACATGTGGATTCATGTGATTGTTACGTCACTGAAGCACGTTGTATGTCAATGTAGCATGTCACTACATTGACGTATGGTGACATGTAGAGGCACCCAATAGGATTGTGAGAAATATTTTTCTTTATTTGAAAATTTAAAACATTAGAAAATATTCCTGTTCTCCATATTCAGAATGATTGTCTGCACTCAGTGCCTGATGAGTGGAGTGGACGGAACCTTATCTTCCTATACACAGAGCTGGGCTCCCAGGGACACCCAAGAGATGAGTGAAAAAGGATGTTTTGTTTAGGATGTTTATTGTTTTTCTCTTTATCCCTAACACCTGCAGGGCTTCACCTTTCAAGTTGGGTGATAGCATGACCAGAAACTGTGCAAGCTCATGCTGAATATAGCTATTGTGTGCCTACTAGAGCAATGAACTATAAACTAGAGGGTTTGTTCATACCTTTGAAGGAATTCTAGGAAGGAGGAGCTTTATAAGCTGGAGTAGAAGCTGGAGAAGTGAGTACTGAATCCTTGGATGTGCAATTGGTCTGTGAGCTGAATCTCTCAAGAAGTAAGGCTAGACAAGTATGCCAAGACTCCGTTTAAACTCAAGCTCAAAACATGCAGAGATCCACTGACTTGGTCTTCTAACAGCAACCTGGAAGTGGACAATAGGGGGAGAGCAACTAGATTCATCATATAAGACTTGAACATTCAAGAATTAGGTTCTGTATAGTGATAGGTTGGATGCCAAGCATTTTGACTGTTCTATTTGGATGAATAACTGAATATATGGATAGTTACTTAAATATGTTGCCATTCCTCTGAATATTTTGAGGGTACTTCTCCCTTTTCCTCTCTCAGAAACTTCTGTTATTATCTTATATTTTATTTAAATTATC
>NW_017728886.1:136916887-136922324 GCF_001723895.1 Crocodylus porosus
AGTGATCTGTAAACATGACTTACAAGGATAAAAAAATAATAATTTTACAGACCAAATTAAATGGAATTAGAATAAAAAGATGCTAAATTTCTGATTTGTAATTTCTGATAAAATTAAAAATATTATAAATAAAGTTTAATAAACTGTATTTTTAAAATAAAAATAAATCTAGGCAATAGGCATTGCTCTGTACCCTGTGTTATTACCCCATAGAAGTCACTGTTAATGAAAACAGGAATGTGAGCCATAATGGGAGAAACCTGTAAGAATCTTTTTATTTATCCTGATAATTTGCTGGATTTCTAGTATATATGCATAGCAAAACAAAGCAAGCAGTTTTACAAAAAAAACCCAAATGTGTCTTTTCTTACATTAAACTGAATTCAATTTCAGCTTCTGCATTTGGTGTAATTTGTAGAGGATCATCATGGTATCCGGTGACATTATATGTATATGTATTCCTGTCTTATCATTACAACCTTCTATAATTATTGTGAAAATCTGTTTAAAATTTACAAGATGTGCTCACACTGTCTGGTTTATCATGCAGGTCTGACCTTGCCCAGATCACAAAATCATTTACTAGCAGTATTCAGATTTTATTTTTGTTTTTGGCTGACATCCCTTGCCATATTCATATTCCATTGACAGACAACCAATATGCAAATTATACAGGCGCTTATTCATAGATTGAAATCAAAGGATATGTCAGGTGTTTTCCCAATTTCAGTGATTAGTTATTACTAAAATACTACTTCAAGCATATGGGTATGGTCATTTTGTATATTGATGAGTCACTCCTCATTGGGTTTGCTGCTATGTAGAGTAGCCAATACAGGAAATAACCTCTTGTATATTGCAAATAAGAAACCTTTTCATAAACTTGAAGTAACAGCTTTCATTATGGAGTAGTATATTCTCAAGGCAAAGTATTTTATCTTTATTTTATAGACATCTCTCAACAAAATTCTAAACTTACAATGATTTTATTTTCCTAGCATTGGTTATTTTATTTACCCTTCAGATTGTGAAACCTATGAAAGCAAAGTTGTTCCTCTGGGGGGAAAAAAAACAAACAAACAAAAAAAATCCCAGGTAATTAGCTTTATTCTTACATGCTGCTAAGGCAGATGGATTATCCCTAAGCTACTACTCCTGTTGCCAGTAAAGAAAAAAAAATCTTCTTTGAAGCAGAACTTGGCATATTAGATCAAACTTTCTTCTGACTTTAGGAGCATCTGTAGCATCTTTGAATCTCATGTTATAAAATGAAGATCTGTCTATCAGTCAGTAAGAATGAACCACAACTACCTTTCTCCATGTCATATATAATCTTTTGATCTTTTATTGGTGCTACAGGTATCCTTACTGGAAATTGTTATCTCTTCCCTTGCACCATACTGGTTGTTAACTGCTTGTTTCCAAATATCTACCTATTTTCTACTAACATTCACAAGTTTATGCTGTTCTTTAGGGTTTTTTTCTCTCCTTTTTCACAATTGTATTTTTACTGCAAGGCACCCATTTGGGGATAAATACAGAAAATAAACACAAGTTCAAAGGGCGGTGTAACTGTTACAGCAGCAGGCAGTATAAATTAGCTCATCAAAGGAGTGAAACTAACAGTTGTGTATACAATAAAGACCATTATAATAGTCAATAATGTTAGAAACCGATGATGGTACACAGTGAATAGATTCTGACAGTTTGGAACTGTAGAAGCAAATATTTTTTACCTTTTGGCTTTCTTCAAATTAATTGTTATTTACCATCAGTAAAAATGATATATTTCTACATTTTTTTTCCACAGTCTGTTTTTTGGAGGGGAAATATAGCTGTTCTTCTGAAGGTACAAATGACAAAATATAACAAAAGGTTTGTTGTCAAAGTAATTAGACCTTTTAGTGCTAACCACAGTGAAGGTTGACTTTTTAAGATACAGTTTCAGACTTTAAAGAGTTATTGGAAGTACTAGTTAGTCACTTAATAGTATCTATTTTTAAATGTAAGGTAGAGTTTGGCTAAAAGATCATAGGCCATATTTAAAACTTGGTTTAGACAATACTAATGTGACATGAACACTATTAACTGCTGTGTGCCAGCTCAACTTTAAATACTTTTCAGAGGAGATTGTTCCATCATATTATATAGCAGTAAGGATTAACATGTTTATTCACTAACAAACAGACAAGCAAAACTGTGCTGGCTGCATTATACTTTGAAGAGATTTCATGTAGTAGTGACTAGAAGTAATGTTGAAAAATTGGACAAGGTTATGGTCTTTGTACAAGAGTTATCACTCTTGTAGCCATTCAAACATATTGTTTCACAGGGGATGTATATTCAGATAGGGCAGATGGCAACATTTCCCAGAACATCTGTTGCCCATCATTCTTCTGCACAGCAACCCAGATGCTGTTGACAACTTGTATGTAAATCATGCTGACAATTTGTTCAATGTCTTTCCTGCTGAGACTGAGGTTGTCCTGGTCATGCCATTTATCAGATATAGGAGATACTACAGTCCTGCAAGAATGGTTCCAACTGTTTTGTTGGTCAATGAACAATAGCAGTCATTAAATCAATGAAACAATTTATCTACCTTGAATTTATCTCTATCTTAACAGTGGAGATTGTCACCCCTCTTTCCCTGACTTTGTGTGAGGAAGGGCATGAGATATTACATGCATTTTTCAGAATAGAGAAATCTAAATTTCTTCCTGTGATTGTTCTTAAGCTTTTCCCTTTATTTTTTTAGTGACATTGGCAGCTATTTCTCTGACCTTGTGTTTTAAAATTACTTTCATCTCAAGGATGTGACATATAAAGGAGAAATTATGCATGTATTACTGTATAAATGTCAGGCTTTTTAGTTTGCAAATGCTTGCTATAAAATATTCACGTTACAGGAGGTTGATTTACAACCCATTTTAGACTAGGATCTATCGCAGACTAATTTTGCACCATAGATGAATCTGACAGTTTTTATATTGTTGGAAAAAAAGGAGGAATCCTAATCTTTCTTTATTAACCTAGCAGTTAAATAGTAAACTAAAAGTAGTAAACTGAAATCGTTGTCATTTTATAGGTTATCATAGAATTACTACATAGCCTTAAAAGTACAGCATCATGTTATTATCTATCTATCTATCTATGTGTACACACACACATGTACACACACACGTACACACACTTACAAACAATGGCACCCCAAATATATATGTATTAAGAGACAAGAAAGTGTAATATTTTATGATCTTTTTATTATCAACAGCCCACTAACATGAATAAGGGGATATAATATAGCTAGTAAATTCAGAACTCAGAATTGTTAGATTAAAATCAGATCCTGTGAGATGCTGACTGTTTCCTGGTAGGTTTAAGATTATCCTTAATTTGAATACATTTCAGTTTGAGAAGTAACGATTACTTACAAGAGTGCTCAGTACTTCTTAATGAGGTTGGGTTCTTGTGTTGCATATGGTACTGGCAGAAAACACTTAACCAGTTGCTATACATTTATTAAACCTATTTTTTTAATAATAATTTTGTTAGTTGTTTAAACAAACAATCCTTCCCCATCAAAATTCAAACAATGCTTGGACTTATTACACATGAACTTTGATGGTACATCTAGTAGACTATGTCCTGATAATTTTAACCTTGTAAATAGGCCTGTTGAACTACCTGTGAGAGGCCAGTAAACAGCATGTGGGCTAGTCTCTAAAGAAATGTAAGTTCCATAAGCAAAAGTTTGTCTTATTTGAGATTGCATATTTTAACGAACCTGTAATAAGATGGTAATATATCCAACCTATTTTGGGTTTTTATTGAATCTTTGAGAGATAATTTGTCAAAGCCCTGCCAAAATATGTGTGTGTGTGTATTATATACATATATATAATTTGCTATATACATATGTGTAATGCACTAGTATGCATACTACTAATATGTACGTATATATGTTTGTATGTATATTTGTTTGTGTCTGTATGTGTGGTAAAATATTAGAAACTATTGAATATGGAATTATTTTGTACACCTGGAGTCATGAAGTGAAATTCTGGCTTCTCTTAAAACTGATGAAAAAATTCTCATTGACTTCAGTAGAATTTTATCCCCGGAGCTTTAAAGTTCTATTTTCTCTGCAGGAAAATCAGGTCTCTTTCAGAGGAACTGTATTATTCAGTAGAAGTTCCATAAAATCAGATATTGATTTTGAGAATTTATTATTATAACTGGGACAATTTATGATTATATTATCTATAAACTAGAGCTCTCTGGGGAAAAAAATGACATTTTGACATTGTTCTTAGATTTTAACAGCAGAGGAGGCTGCTGTAGTCATCTTGTCTGCTCCAAAATGCTGCCAAAGAGACTCACCCAATAATATTTGCATCATGTTTTCTGAGCTGTGCTGTATCTTCTAGAAATAGATTCAGTCTTCATTTGAAGACTGCAGGTGGTGAAATCTAATATTTCTTTCGATAAACTTTCCCAATGCGTTATGACCCTTATTACTAAAAATGAATGTGTCTTATTTTCAGTCTGAATTTGCATCCAACAAGGGTCTGCTTGGACTCTTTTCTGCCAAATTAAGGGTGGGATGCAATAAAAAATAATTTAGAAGCCATATAGATGTTCTTACTTTGAAATATTCAGAAGAAGGGTTTTTCATTATTTTTTCAGCTTTCTATATTTTAAAATTTTATTTTGAAATATTGGCTGAAAACAATCATGGGCTTCCTTTTTTCCCCTTTTATCAATAAATGTTTGTAAATAGAATATACTAGAAAGTAATTTGGATGTTGTTTTAAATTTTAAAAATATCAAACACGTTAGAAGAAAAAAGCACAATGTATGCTCAATATTTTTATGACAAATTTCATTTATGAAAAAGTTCTTTCTTGAAAAATATTCTTTTCTGTTAAAAAAACCTGTCTGCTCTAGTATACTATACATAGCACAAACTACAATCCATAAGTTTTCTGTTTTACCTGCACATGTATTATATAATGATTTTTGCTTTTGACAATTGATATGTTGTTATTATGGACTTATGATTCCACATCTGATTGATCCATCCATTGTATATGCTCTCTCAAGTACATTGTATAAGCAAAAAGCCCTATGTACTTTTGTCAAATAAGGTAAGCACCATTCCTTATGCTTCTATTGATAGAAGCCTGTGTATCAAATAATAATATACTTTAGATTCAAGACAAAGCTGAAAATAAACTGCACCAAAGGAATGAACTCATTCACTTTCAGTTTAGTGGTATCTATGTAAACTACAAAGCCATATGCCATCTATGTAAATGGTACAAATGACAGTGTAATCCCTATAATGATGGGTGGAGGTAAGATGGACAGATAACACTTTTGTTCATCACAGTACTTCATTAAAGCATGTTCAAGTAAATTAGCTGAACATGAA
>NW_017728886.1:136923109-136924073 GCF_001723895.1 Crocodylus porosus
TTTGTGTTACCTAAAACCAATGGGTTGTTGTTTGTTTGTTTGTTTGGGGTGGGGTTTTTTTTGGGGGGGGGGCGGGGTGCTTGGCATGCTTGTTGGTGGCAGAAATAAAGGAGGAGGCACCTTCCATAGCAGAAGAGAATCTCCAGCTGCTGTTTCTGTGATGATGCAGATGCTTTGCCCTCCCTGCTGCCAGAGAATATGCTGAGTGTGGTGAGGGGTGCAGTATTGCTGATGGCACATTACTGGCTAGTTACACCTCTTAATAATTGTATAAAATTGATGTCCAGTGTGATTTTATGGTAATTCTTGTAGTATCTTTTTGTAAATTCAAGAATAAGTAGGTTCTATTCAAGCTATTCAGGAATAAGTAGGACCACTTCATTAATCATTTTCTACTGAAATTCCTTGAGCAAAAAAGCAGTGTTGTAGTAGTATTTGACAGTACTTTGGAAAAAAAAAGGAAGAAAATAAAAAGACTAAGTAGCACCAAATACCCTTCATACTTTCTTAGGAACCATCTTATGCATAGGTCATCATGCCAAATTTGGATAAATGAAAACATTTTCGAAAGTGTGGATTATCATGTCTCCATATGTCAAATAGGAAGAGAATGAAAGTTGGAAATTTTTAAAAGCAGATTAGACAGACACTTAATTAAGTTGGTTTAGCTAGGGATGATCCTACCTTGAACAGGGGATTGGACTATGTGGTCCCCTGATGTCCCTACCAGTCCTACTGTTCTATAAAAATATAGATTTCCTTGTGCATACAGACCATATACTATAATACTTGAGTTACTTACTTGTAACAGACCATATACTATAATATTTGAGTTACTTACTTGTAACCATGGAATAATTTTTAAATTTAATTTTTTTTTTTTTTCTATGGAGTTGCTGAAGAAAAGTTGTACATTTGTTTTTTTAAGTAATCAGTTCTTTTCCTTTTTTATATAGTTTGGAAT
>NW_017728886.1:136924489-136930441 GCF_001723895.1 Crocodylus porosus
TGTGGCCGATTCCTATCACATCTTAAATTGAATGAGACTCTGGCGTGCTCCTAAGGCTGGGATGACTGGTCATCTGATCAGGGCTCCCAACCATGGGAGCACGTGCATCAGATCCTTAGGCTCCTATTCACCGGGAGCATGAGTTCTGATCCTATAGCAGCTGAGAACCCTGATTAGCTACCTGATGGTCGCAGCTGCAGGAACACAAAAGAGTCAAGGGCTCTTACGGACTCGTGAAGCTGGGGCTCCAGTTGACAGGCTGTCCCCAGCTAAAAGGGGCTCCTAGCTGTGGAACCACACAGGAACCAAGTTTGCTGTTTGATGGTGCAAGAGGAACTGAGGATCATGATTGTGGTCCTGGGCTCCCCCTGAACTAGCAATATGGTGCAATTGGGATCTGATTCCCAGTCCCACAAGTGGGGTCCTTCACTCAAGGTGTCAGGAGGGTGGCAAGAGGGAAAGTGCCTTTACCTGTGAAAGCAATTTTATGCTGACCCTGAGAAGCCAGGGGAGGATAGAGAACCCTAGAAAAATTGATTTTGAGTTGACTGACCCTGAACTGGGGAGAAATTGGTTTCATCTGATTGACTCAGGAGTACTTGAAAGACTGAGATAGAGTAATTGGCCCATGAACCGGAAGGAGTTGATTTTCATGTTTTTGTTCCGATTAATTAATGGACTTTGTGTGTGGCTGATTTTAATTTTGATTAAGCCAGAAATCTTGGGTGCACTGATTCTACTAGATTTATCTAATGGACCCTTAATAAACCTACTAGGATTAGTTAGCCTGAGGCCAGGAATGAATTGATGTATGGCGCATATCCTGTGGATTCAGAAGAGGCATATTAATTGATGTGTCCAGGAGTCTGCAAGGAATTGGTGTAGGAATAGACTCAAAAATCTTAAATGAAGGGGTCTAACTCATAGTCCTTATTTAGTGAACTACAAGTAACAGCCAGCGGTATCTTTAGCTGACACAATATCCTGGCCCTGACCTGGGACATTATGGACATGTTAGGGTGAGGTATAAGGAGAGAAGGAGCCCCACAAAACAAGCCTGTCCGGAGGACCTATCAAAAGTCACCATCCAGCCTCTATTCAATTCCCAAGTTTTCAAATAAAGAAAATCATACATCCTTACATGGCAGGCAAGAGAAGGACATCAGAGGTTGGTGGTGACAGGAATATCCAGTTTTCCCCATGGCTCACTTCAGTAAAGCATCAGGAAGGCAGAGATGTTACTCAAATTGCCAATTGCTCAAATTGTGAGCGAGACTTTATAAAGAGATAAGGCAAGGTGCCACATTTATTGATTACATGAGTTAGACATAGAGGTTCAGACACAGTATTCATACAAACAGACACAAATCATCATACACATTATTACATGCAGGCATACACATACACAAGCAGCCATATTATCCACACACACACCTGCAATAGTTGCTCAATATCAGCCCATGGTGGCCAACCCAGGCTTACTGAGATGATGATTTGAAGATAGCAGATTTAAAGATAACAGCTGGACCAGGGTGAACAGATGCTTCTGTGCTCTGATGAAACAGCAGTACAGAAAGAGACTCACCCAACTTGTCATTTTCAAAGTGTTCTTTTATAGGGACTGGCATCCTTTGTTTCAGTGCTTTGGGTTTTTTTCTGTTTTTGCGGTTGTTCTTCTTTTGTCTTCAGCTTATCTTAGCTTTGGAGTGTTTTTGCTACCCATCTGGCAGTATGGGTACATTCTTTCTCCTCATTATCTTCTTTGTGCCCTAGGCCTAAAAGGGATTCTTCAGCCATTTATTAGTTTACTGAATGGTAACTTACATTTGGTGCCTTGTTGCTTACATAAATGGTTAAATATTCTTCTCCTGTCTCTATGCCATTCTCTCACCATCCACCCTTTATGTATGAGTGTGTACACTCATACATAAAGGCTATACAGAGTTCATTCATTGACATCAAGCAGAAGGATACAAAATGGAGTTTTTAAGTTGCTTACAGGACAAGATTAACATGGTTATATTTCACTATTATTACACTTTATGTTAATAACAGCTACATTAGTTCAGTTCATGCTCCAGAGACCATGGTCTTATAACACCCACTCCCAACATTATGGCATTTATAATCATTTGAACATAGGAGGGGTGATCTTAAAGCATTTTTGGAAACATTGATCTCATGGCTATATTGACCAGCCTGATCTGACTGCCTTGGCACAGCCTGAAGTAGCATGGAACAAGCAGAGCTTATCAGTCATTTGAGCCATAATTGCCACATTGTGCCAACGTGGCAAAAAGCAACTGAAGTTCCCTCCAAATCCCACCCCCTCCCATATCTTGTTTTTCCCAAGATAAACTTGTACATATACCACATTTCCCCTTTCTCCTACATTATTTTTATCCCAACAGAAACAACTTCAAAATAGTTATCACCTCCCATTATTTTCACAACATTTTGTTAAACTTAAGTTTTCTGGAAAGTCTTATAATTTCTTTGTTTGGTGTTATTGTAATCATTTAAGGGGAAAAGGGGGGGGGTCTTGTGCTGGGTGATAAATTTATTAATGAAGTGGTTTTGAATGTGATTGTAACTCAGAAACAAAATTAAGATCTTTCTTCTTGTAAGTTCTCAGAAATTTAATTCTTCCCTCAGTAAAAGCTCTGATTGTGGAGGGAAATCTCTGTTTCCTTGAAAATGAGAAGACTGACTCTATACTTGAAAAAAAAAGTTAATTGGGCTTTTGAAATTGTCAAAGTACATTTTTTGATATGAGTGCTGCCAATACAAGGAGTTAAGTTTGACGTGCGCAGACAGCCTAAGGGAGTGGAAAATTCCACAGTGCAGTCAGAGCTTACCCCCTGCTCGACCCTTATGACTGTCAATCACCTGTGACCTACTTTTCAGCCCTGCACATGCTCAATTACAACACAGAACTTAACCAGATGCATGCTCAGTCAGCAAGAGCATGACCTAATCTGACTAGAAAGTTCTTTTGAAAAAGCACCCTGATTGTCCAACGGGTTGCTATAAAAGCCAGTGAGCCCCTCACCTCGGGGGGTGGGTGGTTTTGGAGTTGGTGAGTTTTTGGGAATCATTGGTGAGAGAGTTGTGAGAGACTGTGCTCTATCTGTAAGCGGTGGCTACTTTCAGCAGGGACTGTGAGGCAGAGAGAGATATTGGGATTCGATCTCCCAGTTCTCTTCATAACCTCACACAGCGATTTACCCTTCGATTTCGTCTCTCCTCATGTTGATTCTTTTGATCACCGTACTGTTTTGGCTTTGACCTCAACCTCGATTTTGATCATCCCTACGGCTTCAACTTGATTCCAGCTTCTGCTTACCTGGCTTTTGACTGACTTCGGCACTGATCATTGACCCCGACTTGGCTCATCCCTACTCACCTCGATCGTATCTCTGCTGCATCACATCCCGGCTCTCGACCTCGGCTTCGTCTATCGACCACCTGTTGTCCATCACTGGACTGGCGTCATGACGCATTACAGTTGTCGTTTGTCTGTTGATCCCTATATGAGCTGTTGACCAGCCCTGGGACTTAAGGAGTGGACAGCTGCACCTAGCTTCAGCTAGAAAGCAAGGGCTCACTCTGGAACCTTGTGGGCCAACACACCCCTTTGTGGTTGTTTATTCGTTCCACCTACTGTAACTGAAGAAGCATCATTGCCTACGCCTCAAAGCGTAAGTTAATAAACTCCAGTTTGTTTTTGAAACCATACGAGTCTCATGCCTCAGAGCTCCACACCAATAATCCCGCCTGTTTCATTCCAAGCCACTGCCCAGCGCACCGTGACCTTTGGGGCCTTTGTTCGGCACCGACAGAAATGAAGATGATATCCCCATTGTGTTTCACTACTTATTCACCTACTGTACATGGCCACATGAAGCTTTGTCTATGGCTGATTTGTTGTTTAGAAGGTCATTTAAGTTGCATGCAAAATAGGAAATGAAATGTAAATCTCCTAACTGTCCTCTTAAGAATAATATATTAAAATAAGGGTAATTTTCTGTGTTCTCTGGAACCCTAAATCTCCTAGGTAGACGCTTTCTGTTTGAACTTTTAGATGCTGGTTCAGGGCAAACTTACACTGTTTATCTGGCTCATAAATAGGACCAAGAGTGCCCATTTATTATCTCTTTCTACTTCTCTTCAGTGTAAAAATATGTTTTCCCTCTACCTTTTACAAAGGACAATTTTTCGAGAGCCTACTTACCCAGGTGATGCCCATTCATTATGAGTTAATTCTTGTTTTCTGCTGGGGTGGAAAGCTGAATGGAAAAACCTTAACTAAATGCTAAGGTTTGACATAAATTGAAGTATCAGTAATCTTCTATAAATATGAAATTAATGTAAGGACTTCACTTGGACAGAATAGGTCAAACCAGTCATTTGGGGGCATACTTTAAATTTCATCAAAAGGTGCACACATTTTAATTCATTCTGGTTCACCAAGGATTAGGAATTAAAGAGTACAAGGCAAATTATAATCTCAGCCTTTGTTAGTGAAGTTGATCCTGTTAACATAACATTACAAGTAGCCCATTTTAGAGTTGTATTTTATCACTGAAAGTAAAACTTTGTTGTTTTTTTATATCAACTCCTTCAGGCTAACTTTGGTCATACAGCTTAAACATTGTAGTTTAATAGACTTTTTATTTAAATGAATTAATGTTTTCTTCTGTTATACAAAAATGTAAATGTGTATCTGATATGGTATAATAAAAGTGTCCATTTATGAAATCTGAAATCCTGTTCTTATAGAATGAAAATAGCTCTTTAGGTAACAGGTTAAGGTTTTAATTCTCCAAATAAGCAAAGAAATACATACACATGTGTAAATAGTTATGTTTGATTTCAGTGATGCTATTAGCATGTAAATATTTACAAGAGATAGATACAAGTTAGTAAATAACGTCAGCCTTTGGAATTTTTCTACCTCAAACTGAAAAGGTCTATTATCATATATCAGTTTTCACCAAGGAGTGTTGTCTGTTATCATTTTGTATGTATTTTTTTTCTCAATACACATACAACTAGAGTTATGCACATATGTTCATAAGAGATTAACTGCCAGATTTTATTTAGCTCAAGCCTCTGACCTAATCCATGAATATATGTGGTAAGAAATGCAGCTAATGAAGTTAAAACTACTTCTTTAGCCATCTACTAGAATTCAGTGGCTGAAGAATATGTTAAAAAACTAAAATCAATTATTCACTAGGTAGATTAAGTGCCTTGCTGCACATTATACTTAACATATGCTAAATTTATGGAACATGGTATTAAAGTTAGGAGGTGTTTGAGCTGTCACAAAGTAACATTTAGCACAACTTCTGATTTTGACAGCTTTCCCTCTGCCAGTAGAGGACCACATTTTTAGAATATTTCCAGTGGCTTTTGAAAACAGCCAAGCACAGAGGAAAGTGCTATAATTAGCCAGCCATCTAAGGACACAAATTCCAGCCACTCTTTGTCCAGATACAGCATTTCCTTGATGGACTGTTACAGGTGGGATTTATGCTCCAGTGGTTTTCTGGAGATATTGCATGGCAAAACCAACAAAATTCTAGTCTTGGCTAATGTAATCCACAGGCCAATGGGATCCACTCTGTGTTTCATGGCAGCACAAGTTCCTGACCTCAATGAGGTACTACTTTGAGGACCATGGTGTTGCCATAGGTATCATGCTGTCCACTTTCAGGGAAAGCAAGATGCCAACTGTGAGGGAGCGGGCGCTAAGGGCGGCCGTGAAACTCCTTAGCGCCACTCACCGTCACGTTAGGGTGAACGTAGCACCCTCAGAATCTTGCCCGCCACGACTTTGATGTCTAATATATATAGTATGGAGGCTGCCTGTTTCCCTGGTGAACGGTATCGTTGTTCCTGTCTCTGCTCCCCAATGGGGTGTCTATCTGTGCCCTGCCTGAAGGG
>NW_017728886.1:136931311-136936686 GCF_001723895.1 Crocodylus porosus
TGTTTATAAAGGCCGGGCCCTGCCCCCTTCTGGCCACGTGACCCAGCTGGTCACCCAGGCAACCGGCACCTGAGCTGCCTGGGTGATTGGCAGCTCTGCCAATCACCCTCACAGTCACGGGGCACCTGCGTGACTCCGTGACACCAACATATAACTCACGAGCCCATTATTGGATGCCACCTTGCTACTGCTCAGACTGGTGGAACTAGCTCATGCTCTAAACCTGGGATGATTAACAGTGGCAGTGGAATTTGAGGATGCACACAACAAGTCTGTGGAGAGACTTGAATCTAGTAATTTGGAAGTTGCTGCACATTGACAGCCTCTGTTCCATTGCCAGCCAGTTCAATCTGGGGTGGACAATGGCAACAATGCCCATGGACAAAGTGGGCTGTGCCATAATTGAGGAGCTGGAGCTTTGCTTCATCCAGGTCAGGGGCCCATTGGAGGTTATTGCTCAGTTCAAACACTTGAGCTTCCTGAACTATGTGGGAGCCGCCAATAGGACCCACATACCCATATGTGCCCCCCTCATTGTACCTCAGATTACATAAAAGATTCTTTTCAGTTATACTGAAGACAACCATGGACCACAACAGGGACTTCACTAACATCAACATTGGGTGGTCAGGATGGGTACATACTACTTACATATACAGGAACTCTGGTGTCCCAGAGATGCTAGAGCAAGGAGAGTTTGCACCCAGCACTTCCACCATGGACATCAGGGGTCTATTTGGCGGATTTAATCAGGGCCTGGGCCAGGAAACAGAGGGATGGAGTCCTGCTTTGGGGGCTGGTTGTGTAGGGAATCAGAGTCATGGAGTCCTGCATTGGGTGTTTGTGATGGCTTCTTGGGAGGGAGAAATGGAGCATGGGCCACTGGGTGGGTTAGGATTGTGAATGGCTCAAGTTCAACAGAAAGCCCAAAAGGAACTCATTTCATAACTGTGCAAACTTTATTTCTTCAACCATACTTAAGATTTTGCAAACTGTACTAACCCTTATCTACTGGTCTCCTTACTAGATGGACAAGTCCCTGGGAGTGGCGTGGCATGGAAACTTGCTTCTCTAGTCTAAGTTGGCTGACTGATGGAACTCAATATCTGCATCTTCATGGACAGGGCTGACTCTACACTGCTTTGAAGCTTACTTGCAATGAATAGTGCCATGTTCTATCTGCCCATCTCATTACTGCAGCTCAGGTATGTTTGTGGTACTGTCCCCTGTGCTGGATGCCTGGGAGCATGGTGTCATTTTTATCAGGTCCAGCCCCCACCCCCCCACTCTAAGCATGAAGACAACTGGGGTCAAATGACCCCAGAATGGTGACTGTCCAGTACCGTCTTGAAAACCAACAGTGTAGGTGACTGCACCACCTCTGGAGGGAGTTTATTTAACAGTCTAGACACCCAGACTCTGAAACAGTTCCCCTGGTATTAAGCCTGAAGTGACCTTTCAGGAGTTTGTATCCGTTGGTTCTGGTCTTCTCCAGGAGTGCCCCAGTGAACAGTTTTTTCACCAAGCTCCTGATGCACTCCTCTGATATAGTGATAAGCCACTACCAAGTACCCTCTCAACCTTCTCTTGTTTAGGTTAAAGAAGCCCAGGTCCCTCAGCTTTTCCTTGTATGGCTTTCCTTACAAGTCCCTGATTATACACATGGCTCTTTTCTGGACCCTGTCAAGTTTTTCCACGTCCTAATTGAAGTGTGGTGCCCAGAACTGGATGCAGTACTCCAACTGTGGTCTCATCAGTGCTAAGTACAGTGGGAATATCGCTTTCTTAGTTTTACGTGTGATGCATTGGTTGATTCATGCCAGCATATTATTTGCCCTGCTAGCCACCACATTGCACTGATGGCTCATATTCAGGAGATTATTACCCCAGGTAACTTTTGGTTGTGGTGCAAGTCAAGTTGTCACCCAAGGCCTGTATGTATGTTGAGGGTTGTTTGCCCCCAGATGGAGCACCTTACACTTGGAATTATTACATTTCATCTGGTTACGGTCTGCCCAGTTCTCTAGCCTCTCCAAGTCCAGCTGTATCTGCAATGGAATCTATCTTCTGGAATGACCACACTGTCCTATAACTTTGTGTTGTCTGTGAACTTGGCCAGTGAACTTTTCACTCCCCCTTTCAAATCATTGATAAAGATATTGAAAAGCAACAGTCCAAGCACAGATCCCTGAGGGACACCACTGGCCACTTCATGCCAGGATGACACAGATGCATTCACGAGAACTCTCTGGGTCCTCCCCTGTAGAGAGTTTCTCACCCACTGAACCATTGAGCATCTGAGCCCACAGTCTTCCAGTTTTCCCACAAAAATAATGTGGGATACTACATCAAAAGCCTTTTGGAAGTCTAGGTATATAATGTCTACCTCATCTTCCATGTCCAGGTGGTGAGAGACCCGGTCATAGAAGGAGATGGGATTGGTGAGACAAGATCTATTCATGACAAAGCCATGCTGGCTGTCATTCAGAATCTTACCTTCCAAGAGCATATCACACACAGATTCTTTAATGAGCTTTTCCATGATTTCCCCTGGGATAGAGGTTAGGCTGATTGGCCTACAGTTGCTCAAGTTCTCCCTCTTCCCCTTCTTGAAGATGGGCACAATGTTGGCCCTCTTCCAATCCTCAGGGATTTCCCCTGTGCACCATGAATTCTGAAAAAGCTTTGGCAGGGGTTATGTGTTGACCTCAACCAGTTCCTTCAACACTCTTGGATGAAGTCCATCTGGTCCTGCTGCCTTATAAATGTCTAGCTTTTCCAGTTGGTTTTGTGCCAGCTCAGCATCCATAGTGGCGAGGCAGGCATTCCCGGCATGCCCGTTATGGGCATGTCCACACATGCAAGCACGTGCACTTGCAGCAGCTCAAATAGAAGGGCTGCAAGTTTGAGATGGGGCTTTTTGCCTCAATGTATGTACTCAGACATGCTCTTTGTTGTGGAACAAATTATGCCACTTGGGGCAAAATAACCCTGCCTGGCTCCTTCCGGATCTGCAGCTGGGGGAGGCTAGAGCCTGGGGCTAGCACCCTTGCTGTCCCCAGCACTAAAAAAAGCCACCTTGGCAAGTAGCTCAGGACTACTAGCTCTCAGGAGCTTCTGGGACCCAGCCAATTAGTACCTGGGGACACTACCCCTTGTGCCAGCTGGACTGCTGAAGCAGTCCTGAGAGATTCCTGCACCCTCTACCCACTGCAGCAGTCTGGCAGTGGGGGCTGCCTGGCTGTGACCTGACAGACCCAGATGGGGAATGCACAGCCACAGAGGCATCTGCCACCCTAGGCCAGCTGCCAGCAGACTGTGGTTGCAGGGTGGCCTTTGTGTGGCACTACTGCTATGTGTGCTCGGTGTCCAGCCACCTGGGCAGCTATTGCCCAGAAGATATTCTGGGTGCAATGGCCTGCTTTGAACTGTCAAAGCATGTTCTCATGGCCCCATTTGGCCAGGAGGTCAGCTACAGCCAGGTGGGTCCAAGGTGCCAGCTCTGAGCAGGCAGGGTCCTGCCACTGGCCTCCCTAGCAGGAATTCTGTTGTTCCCTATTGGAAAACTGAAACATCCCTGATACAAAAACAAACCCCAAAGTCACTCTGTAAAATACCCCCAAATCCATGTTCCTACACAAGTAAAACAAAAGATCACTATAAAGGGAGAGAGAGCGCAATTAGTGGACAATCTTTTATTGCTAGATCTACAGTGGTAAAGCATGTCTCTTAGCATAATAATAAACTGAACAATAAATATGTTTCATGAATTCATGAATACATAAATATATATTTTGCTACCCTCCCACATGGGTTACAAGCCCCCAGTAGGAGATTTGGCCCCAACACAAGAGCTAAGGCCCCCCAAAAGGGGTTCAGCCCCCATACAAGGGCTAAAGCTCCCTAACAGGGGTTACAGCCCTCCAACCAGGGGATTGGCCCTGACACAGGGGCTATGGCCACCCCAACAGGGGCCAAATGGACCCTGCAGGGGCTACCACCCTCCTGCAAGGCCCACATACCTCACCCCAGCCCCTGATGGCTGCCCCACCTAAACCCACCTTCTGCTTCTCAAGACCTCCCCAATGGCTGCCCTGCCCAACCCCACCCCCCACTTCAACCCTCAGGCCCCCATGACTGTCCCCACAACCCCAGGCACCTTCACTTTTGTTGGGGTAAAACTGAAAGACTTGGGCCGCAAGGTCACAGTGGGCTGGGGTGGCGATTGGAACACGAACAGGTGGGATTAGTGGTGGTGGAGTCTGAGAGACACGGAAGCATATGGTTTCAAAATAAGATGGGTTTATTTACTCACGTTTTGAAGTGGAGGCACAATTCTTTCTTCAGTTACAGTTATAAATAAACAGGAATGAAAACAAACAACAGAAGGGGTCTGTTGCCCCACGGGGTTCTGGAGTGAGCCCTTGCTATCTAACCCCATAGGGCTAAGGGCGGCTGCCCACTCCTTAAGTCCCAGGGCTGGTCAACAGATCATGTAAAGGTAAACGAACAACAGAAAGAAACTGTAACACATTGATATGAGGAACAAAATCATGACGCCAGTCTGACAGAACAAACGGATGGTCAAAGATACAAGCCAAGGTCGGGAGCCAGGTAAGTGGAAGACGAAGCTGGAGTTGAAGCAATAAGGATGATCCAAGATCAAAGTCGAACTTGAAGCCAAACAGTTCAGTAACCAGAGGAATCGGTACGAGAAAATGAATCAAGGAGATAAGTCGCTGTATGAGGTTGAGAAGAGAACCGGGGGATCAAATCCCAAACTCTCTCTCTGCCTCACAGTCCCTGCTGAAAGCAGCCTCTGCTTGAAGATAGAGCATGGTCTCGCTAACTCTCACACCAAGAACACCCAAAACAACCACCAACTCCAGACCAACCCACCCCCCAGCGGGGGCTCATACTCTATTTATACCAGCCCTGTAGCCAATCAGGCTGCTTTGCTGTTAGAATTTTCTGGTACAATGACGTCATGATGTCAGAGAACTAAGCATGTGCAGGGCTGCCTAAGTAGGTCAGTGCTGATTGACAGCTCCTGAGGTCGGCCAGGGGGCACATGCTGGGCATGCTGCCGAATTTTCCATTCAGGAGCTGTTCTGTGCATGCCAGTCTCTCCCTTATTCTTTCTGCATTCAAGATGTCATTGTCACAACTTTAAATAAGAAAAAAAAAGTGGGGGGGAAAAACCAGAAAAAAGCCTCTAATTACCTTAGAAACTGGGGTGGGGGGCTCCAGGGCCTCCTGGCAGAGCCCCTCCCCCCAGGCAGTACAGGGCAGTGGGGGACAGAAGGGCCTGAGCTAGGGATGCTGGGGCTTTCCCTCTGCCCCACACTGTGCAGGCGGGGCCCCAGTCAGCCAGA
>NW_017728886.1:136936786-136970155 GCF_001723895.1 Crocodylus porosus
AGTGAAGCTGGCAGGGGGAGGGGCTGGGCAAGGAAGTGATCAGTGTCCTACACTTCCATTTGTTTTCCTTCTATTGCCTAAATACCTAAAGAAGGATTTCTTATTGTCCTTGACTCCCATTGCTAACCTAAACTCCATCACTGCCTTGGCTTTCCTGATCATTTCCTTACAAGTGCTGGCCATAAATGTATAGTCCTCCTTGAGGACCATCCCTAGCTTCCACTGTGTGTACACCTCTTTTTTTCTTTTTTAAGAGGTCTGCAATATCCCTATTAAGCCAGGAGGGCTTGACAGCCCCTCTACTACCTTTTATATTTGGAGATAGTATCCTTCAGCAACAACCATTCTTCATGAACCCTGTTCACCTTCTCTTCCTGGTCCCACTTTGCTTCCCCTACTAATGCTCTGAGTTTGTCAAAGTCAGCATTTTTGAAGTCCAGCACTTCAGTCCTGCTGGTTGATGTGTTGTCCTTGTGGTGGATGGATAACCTGATAACTTTATGCTTGTTGTCACCCAGGTTACCCTCAATGTTCAAGCCACACTCTTAACCAAGACCAAGTCTAGGAGAGCAGTACCTCTGGTTGGCCCTTGCACTTTCTGTGTCAGAAAGAGGTCCTCAATCATGATCAGGAAACTGTGTGAATGATCTCACCTAGCCAAGTGTTCCTCCCAATCTATATCTGGGTAATTGAAGTCACCCATGACAACCAAGTCCCTTGCAAAGGTAGCCTCTGTCAGTTCTCAAGAGAACCCCAGATCCAGCTCCTCCTCTTGGTTCAGTGGCCTAAACTAAACACCTACAGCGAGGTTTCTCTCACCTCGCCTCCCTCCCCCCCATAGTTTGATCCACAGAGTTTTAAGCTTCTTATCTTTGAAGACAAAGTCAGCCTCCAGAGAGCTGTACTTTTCTCTCACATAGACAGCTACCCCTGTACATTTTCTCCCTACTCTGTCCCTTCTTTGTAGGGTGTAACCCTCTATGGCTACACTCCAATCATGTGAGGCATCCCACCAGGTCTCCATGATCCCTACTAGGTCATATTGCCCACTAGAAAGCAAGAAGACTAACACCTCCTTCTTGTTCCCCATGCTCCTGGCATTTGTGTACAGGGAGCTGAGGCCTCAACTGACATCCTTAATTTCCTGAGACAGTGTGGGAGAACTGTTTGGTTAGCATTTTCAAAAACAGTTGTGTTAGTGTCCTCCACAAGGGAGCTTTCCTATGTGCCAGTCCCTGGGCATGCTACACTTGGAGTTTCCCCATCTCCCAACAAAGCCCTGTTCAGTAGCTCAGCCATCCTAGCTGAGAACAGGGCCTTACCTTTCTACGTAAGGTGAATTCCATCTTATCCTAGGAGTCCTCTCTCTCTGAAGTGGATACTGTGGTCAAAGAAACTGAACCCCTTGTGGTAACACCACTGTCTAAGGTGCCTGTCATGCTCTTCCCTGCAGTCTTTCCTCCTGGGTCCGTGGCCTACAACAGGGCCATGGACCCAGCAGTCACTCCATTCCTTGTTTGGTGTCTAGCCATGCTGGGGATGTTTAAGACTCTGTGCAGCCCAGGCAGCTGGAATATAGCAAGGTATGCACTAAGAGTGTTCAAAATGGGCCATATTTGATTCAGATTCAGCCCAAATCAGGGAAAGTGATTCAATTCATTGATTTGGATCACTGTTCCCAATTCGATTCAGCCAAATCTGAATCTGGAGATTCAATGCTGATTCAGAGAATCAGTGAGTCAGCCATAGACTCAACTTTAAATGTTTTTTCTACATATCTTGAGGTACCAGGTGTGGCTCATGAACACTGCCATGGTGGGGTGGATGGTGCATCCCACAGGAGCGCAGGAGGTGGGGTACACATGCTCAGCAGAAAACCCAGAAGTGGACCAGAAGTATTTCTGGTTCACTTCTGGGTCCACTGAGAAGCATGCTGGGGGGGCCCCCTGAGCCTCCCTGGCTCAGCACCCAATCTTTACAGATGCTGTAGAGCCAAATTGAAGTCATGCATTACTTCTTTCACCAAAGCACGGCTTTCATGGTACTTCAAAACTGTGTGTTCTTGCTAGGCATAGTCTTCGTTAGCTTTGTTCCAGATGAATACAGGTGAGGATACAACTGTTCTGGGTGGAGTATTCAGGATCAGTTTGATGGTGGAGTGGAAGTTGTTAAAGTCCTGGTGAAATTACTCTAGTTTCGTTCCCATATGTCCTCAAAAGCTCATAGGAAAATACATCTGAAAGAAATCTCAGGAGGTAATGTAGTCAGGCTTCCTGCTGAAGACTGGATCATCCCTGGTTAAACCATCCTGTCCAAATGTCTTCTAACATGCTCTTGAAAATTTCCAAGGATGTAAATTCAATATTTTTTAAGGTAGTCTTTTCCCAGCCTTGACCTCCCTTGTAGTCAGACAGTTCCTCCTAATCTGCACCCTAAATTTCCCCTGTTGAAGCTTCAGGCTTTTGTTCCTAGGCCTATGGCCACAGAGAAAAGCCCATCTCCATTCTGTATAATCACCTTTTAAATAGTTAAAGGTGCTCTCAACCCCCTTACCTTACTCTTCTTCAAACTAAATAACACTAGTTCCTTCATCGTTTCCTCATACGCCTTGTTTCCCAGGCCTTTAATAATTTTTGTTGTTCTGCTCTGGACTATTTTCAAACTGTCCACAACATTCTTGAAGTGTGGAGACCAAAATTGAACACAGTACTCCAGGTGAGTCCTTACTAATGCTGAAGAGAATGGAAGAGTCACTCCCCTGGATTTGAAAGTGACACTCCTGTTACTGCAATCCTTTATACCATGGTCTTTTTTCAACCGCTATCTCCTTCTGCTTTTGTACTAAATCCTGGTAAATTATTTCTTTTTCCTCCTTGACTTATTTCCACTCAACCAGCTTACAGTGAAGAAAGGGTGAGGATGATGAAGATCATGAATACAAATATGTCATTGATTAACTTCAGATATTGCTAGGAGAATGAGAGAGTAGCTGTGAAGGAAGCAGACTTCAAGGTCTGTCATAAATATATTGCCATATTGGAGGGGGCATGTGTGTGTCCATGGGAATGCCATTTGTTTTTAGGGATTGGGAACCTGAAATAGTTTTGTGGAACAACAAAGTGAGAAATGTTGATGGGAACAAAAGTACTATTGTCAAGGAGAATGTTCCTTATAGCTTGTAATCTGTTTTCAGGAGGGAGGATGGTGTGCACATATGTGATGTCCATGGTGTTTAATATATTATTTCCATAAAATTACCTAAAATTAAACTTGTTTGACATATTAGTTGATGCCTGTGTATACATAAAAAAAGATAAACATACTACACTTGGTAGTTATGGGAGCATATACAAGAGCTCTCTTCGAATAGTCACGTAGTTATCAATGATTCAAAACCTGGAAGCTTCTGGAGCTTCTTCACCAATCACAATTCACCTTTTTGCACATGTTCATCTTGGATTCTGTTACCAATTGTGTTGTTTTTCACATTCCAGTCTGTTTTTCTGTCTCATGTTGTACCATCTTCCACATTCCTGAAGCTTCACCTCATTCAGATGAACATATGCAAAAAGGTGAATTGTGATTGGTGAAGAAGGAGTGTTATTCAGTGGAATTCATTCCCCAGGCTCACACAGACTTACTTGCTGCTTTTTACAGAAAATGGCTGGCACAATTAAGATGGTTACTTAGCATAAGCAAATGGCTGACTTAGCTATCATTCTGCCTTCTGGTCAGAAGCTTCACTAGGCCACAGGTCATGCCTTTATTCAGCTGCAAATCCAGTGCTCCCTAAGATATAAATATTGACACCCTAACAAGTTTTACCTTGTCACCTTGCTGCATTCTTTGAGTTGTCAGCAATGTCAGTTTGGAATCATTTTATCTGGAAATTACCTTTTGCTTAAAACTGCAACCTTGTTCATTCCCACTGTCTGATAAAAGTTCATTCCCATTGTCTGATAAAAGGACAAGTGAGAAGATCTAAATCAGAGCATCAGTTTATTAAAAATGACTAGGTGAAACACAACTAGCAATTTCCTGGAAAGAAAAATATAAACAAAATAGAAAAATTCAGAGATGTCAGGTTCAGTGTAAGTGTAACACATTAAAAAAAATCCCTGGCTTGTATTTGTTTTGTTTTTATTGATTTAATCATATCCAGTGGGGGTTTTTTTAACTTTCATACAGTATATATAGTTCCTAATCAATAAAATTATCTCAAGAGTAAATAAGATAAAAGTGAAAATTCCAATATATCCTTTATATCAACTCTATATTTTTCTTACACTGGGGCTTTAGAAAAGAGTTTTTATTTTATGATAACAACTGGCAATAATTTCATTACAAGTATTATAGTATGTATAACATTGATTTCAGTTTCAGAGCTTTAACATTTCAACTTTCCCTTAAGAAGAAGTGTTATTCAGTGGAATTCATTCCCCAGGGAAAGAAAATCCAAGTTGCACAGATGGTTTGATAAGGTGATACTATTTTTATTTGTATTTCCATTTGCCATTACTGACCTCTTTTCAAAATCTGACTTTTTGGTAGTGCCTTGCCTTTTGTTTCTCTTACATTGATGTTATATGTTACAATTAGACCATACTAAGGGCATTTAAAACATGAGGGTGCCCATACACATGCTCTTATGCATTCTAATTAGAACACATTGGAGCAGACTTAATTAACCAAGTCTACTGGAGTGTATCAATTAGAATGCTCCAGCATCTCATGTATTCAGCATCCCATATTTCAAAATGTGAGTGGGGGTTCGATGAGCTTCAGTTAAAGCCCCAGAGCCATTTTGAAACATGGAATGCTGAGTACACAAGACACTGCCACATTTTAATTGGAGTAGCTCCCAAGAGCTACTCTAATTAAAATGTCTCCCCCTCCCCCCACAACCCTGAAGTACCTGAATAGATACCCTGAGTGCCTACACATTAAAGCTTGTTAACTATTGAGACTCTCACATACTTCAGGTGAGGATAAACTTTGGGCTGAGCTACGTAGCTCATGGTAAGGTAACTTCAAGCAACTCCTTGAATATAAAAAGACAAATCTGAATTATTCCAGAATCCCAGCTCCCAGCCCACCCCCTCCTACTCCTCTACCACCTAAAGCAGGTATATAGTCCATATGTCCTGGCCTCTTTAGTGTAGAGACAGAGTTGTGCAGGCAAGAAATCATATTAGCCCTTAAGAGATAGCTGGTCACAACATGTTCTAACTTTAACAATGCTTAACATTCCACAGATTTGATATGGTCTAAGGATAATGTGTAATTTCAGCATTAATCTGTTAATATTTCTTAGCAAAGTAAATTGCACAATTCTCCCATGTGTGAAGCCACCTAGTGCTGCTATATTCTTGTCTTGTGAGCACTAGAGTTTTTAAGTGCTGTTGGATTGGAGCCACTAAAGTGTGCCTAATATTTCAAAAGCTAAAGCTTAAATGGGTGGCCACAGGTGCAAAGTATATTTCAGTGCCTTTAAAACTTTTCTGTTACATAAAGATAAAATGAATAATCATTTGTAAGGCTGAATTTTGAATCAAGACAGTTAGGGCTGGAGAAAACAACAATATTTTATTGAAAAGAAGGAAGAAAGATACTATTTACAGCTTTATCATTCCAACTGCATGGAGCTTTCCATAAAGAAGATGAAGAGATATACTACATACTATCAAAATTATACTGGGCTGTTGAATAATCTTCCAAGCAACATGTTAACACATCTATCATATGTAAAACAGTATCAAATTGCATACTGCAAGGAGAAAACTAGCAGAGAAATGATAAAAATGGCTTTCTTTTATATCTAAATTAATGGTTTACTTATGGTCTACTACAGAGCTTAAGACTAAATTTTATGCTTGATTTTTCTAGTTAAGGTCAAATTTTGCTGTCTTCACAATGCTTCATTTTACTTGCAGGCTTGATATATTTATTTCAGGCCATTTTCACTTCAACCAGAATCTGGAAAAAATAAGTTGGTCTTGTGCCCTGCTGGGCTTCTCTAATTCACTTTGTTCTACAAAGCCTTTAAATTTGGTCATTGGCTGATGCAATGCATGTCTAAATCTGCTTTCTCTTACCTGTTTTAATCCTGTTGTGCCAACCCTACAAATTAGTGTTTCCTTAGTGTTTCCTATTGTGGCATTAAATTAGTCTCAGTAATGAAACTCATTACTTATAAAAAATTATCTGGGTATCTTTTTCAGTAATACTTTTTTTTTCATTCTCATACCTCTGTAGTAGAACTTTTAATATTATCTCATCAACTTTTTGTTCTATGAAGTTGATGCAAGGATTTCGAAAACCATCATTAGCATCCAGTTCAGGGCTCTGCAACATCTAAGTGACTGGGGGCTGCACATCACATGAGTTCCAAGGCCTGCAGTAGTTCAAGCCATGGGTCCCTGGGTGACCTCCCCTGTTGCACTATGCTCACAAGTCCCTACCACCCCACCCCCCTGCATACTTCTGGGCTGGAAACTGCCACCTCATCTCCCTGGCCATAGGCTCCCCTGCTACACCATGCCAGAGACTTCCCTAGCAGCATGGTCTGTACCTCTTGCTCCTTGGGGTGCAGGCAGGGAATGAAAATTGGGGGGAAAAAGGGAGAACTCAGAACCAGTACCTGGATTAGCTTTTGTGATCTCTTTCTTCCTATGGGTTCCTTTCTTGTTTGTTGTAACCTCTCTGTTTTTCATCTCAGCCCCCTTCTCCTTCCTTCCCATCTTCTGTATTCAAATCATTCACTCAGCATTATGCACTGTTCTATGCTTGTCCTTTCAAAATACCTGAGGAAGTAGATTTGAGATAAGGGAAGCTTATGCTCTCTATATATCTTATTTAGTTAGTGTATAAGGTTCATATCTACTCTGCATTCTACTTCCCCATAATTCTAAACTAGAGAATTACCCAATGGTAATTATTAAAACTTTGTAAGGTACTTTAAAATAACAGAAGAACGTGATGGAAGAAAATGAGATGGGAGCATTCATATACTGGAAATTACCTGAAACTGAGAAAAGTCATAGGAATATTGTGTGGGAAAAGACCAAGTGGGGCATCAAAAGTAGTTCCCTGCTATTGCAAACAGCCATGTTATATATCCCCTATAATAGGTTCATTGTCAGTGATGCATTTTAAAGGCATTAGGGCACCATTGGTATATCCTTGTCTTTAGTGTAAAAAAATTGAGGCTGACCCTTATTTCTTATATTGTAGTGCAGTAAGAAATAGAGAAGGAGTACTGAAATGTTTGAGATAAGGGTATCATCCATCAGATAAATCATGAAATGAGGGCTCTGCCTGAACTAACTAATCTCTTCAGATGAAAGGTAAGAATATCAGGACATTCTGCCAAAGTTCTATAGGGATAATCTAATCCGGCCCACCTGAGATTTGCCAACATAAAAGTAAATGCCTTGTATCAGATATTTAAAAAGCTAATGTGATTGCTTAGATAGAATTGAAATACATTTTGTTTACTTTGGGTAGCTCTGCATTGGAAATGATACAGAGCCTGGCTACCTCAGGGGATGACTAGAGGCATTCTAAACACACCCAAAGGCATCTGGACATACTGTTTTCAGCACTAACACCTGTTCAAGCAAATAAGAAATTCTAAAAGCTGTGTGGGTAGGTATCAGACTATGCAGCAGCTTTCTTTGTATAAGAGTGTTCTGCATACACAAATTCTGATTTGGTGGCTGCATGGGTTGCTGATTGAGGAAAACGAGTTAAGTTTTATGTATACAGGTGCAAATGTGCACATATTTTGGAAATGTGGCCAAGTACTTATTCTACCTGATTGTTCATTTGATTTTTTTAAAAATAAGCTTTGTTGCTAGAATATCCACAGAAAGTGACCACATAGGGAGAATAAACACAAATAAAGCAATTGGACATTTTTATGAACAAGTACTTATGCAGATTGTTTTAAGTACTTCTCTTTCTTAATTATAGGTATCTACGAATTTAGAGGTAGCATGATTTGTGATAAAGTGATTAGCTCCTTTAACATTTATGTAGATTGAAAAAAAGAAATGTTTTTGAGCTCATTTTAAGAAACTAGGCCCATGTTATAGCTGCTCTGTTCTTCTAGCTCTGCAAAGGAAATGCAACATTACTCCAGCTGAGCAGCTTAAGATTTCCCAAGCATGAGGAAGTGTAGGTAGCATAGGTATAGTGAGAGGGGCTTGCCCAGAAGGCTCTCATGCTTTCATGACCTCTTGGGAGCCATTACCAGCTGCCACCAGCCCAAACTCTACACTAACTGGTGTGATGGGAAATGTCAGCCTTCAGCTAGACCTAAGAGCTGTGAATGTCATTAAAGCCATATTCCCATTTCCCTCAACTTGGGAGCTCTGCATTTCTCACTAGTAAGACAGACCAAAAAAATGCACCCATTTAAAACAAATATGTATTTTCTCTTCTAGCTTATGATTACATACAGACATTCCATTTAAATTGATCTAAGCAAATGTAGGTCAGTCAAAACCCATAGAAGGGCAGGCATTCACAGTGTATAGGACAAGCTAAAAATGGTACCCATACCCTAAACTTAGGTTGCATCCAAAGTGTATTAAGTTTAAATTTATAAGGGGTAGACTGGTCTATCATAAGCCTTCACTGTTCTCCTATCAATTCAAGTTAGGCTTCTGTCCTCTGGCATCCAAGCCCTTCACTACAGAGAGGTGTGCTGGCACTCAGCCAACACTCAGCTGCTCTGGTGAAGTGAAGCCAGGAAACCCTACCTCTAGACCATCTCAGGGCTGAGGAAGTGGGGCCCCTCTCCCCAGCCCCATCTCCAGTTGCAGGCAACAGCAACTTCAGTCATGGAGGAACCAAGGCAGCTGTATTCCTTACACTTATCCCAGACTCCTGGACCATGCCCCCACACTCCCTAAGACCCCATAATGAAGCACACCACAACCTACATGCAGATCCAAACACTGAGGCCAGGAAAATCCCAAGACTCAGACACAGCTCCACAACCCCAGACCCTGATACTTACACACTGAGCCAGGGACCCAAAACCACAAGACTTGGACAAAACCCCACAGGCCTAGATACTACCACAGACTCTGAGCCACCAGAGACCCATACCACAAGATTCAAGCACATCCCCACAGATCCTGTGACCTGAAGTCCAGCATCAACCCACCCACCAGGACAGTTTGGCACTTGTGCAGAGGCAGGGAATAGAACTTCAGGACTGGGTGATCACAGAGGCAACCCTGTAACTTCTGGGGCTTTGTCACAGCCAGCAGATACCTAACCTGTGTCAACCAGGCTTCTGGCAGTGTATTTTTGGTCAGCAGATATAAGTTCCTGGAGCCATAAGCATCCAACCTGGGGTATACAGATACCTCTGGAAATTTCAGGATCAGATGAATTGTAGCAAGCCACCCCAGGGCCTTCAGCTTCAAGCCCCTAGAAAGCTCAAGGCTATGAGGATGGACTGGCCAGTGGATCTGTGGCTACTCTGGAGAAGGGGTCACACCCAGTTGGAGTGAAAGGGAGAGTCACACACCAGGACCCACACCCATACACACCCATCTGCATCCTTGCAGCTAGCATTCACCCAACCAAGACTCCCCAGATACCACCACACACCATCCCATCCTCCTCTGGTACTCAACACCAGGCACAGAACTGGTTCATGCTAGAGAAGTGGCATCTCCCATCAGGATAAGTGGGATACCCAAGAGCAGCCCTCCCCTCAGCAGCCTTCCCCATGAATGCAGGCCTCCAAGCAATCCCAGGACAGCTGGAGCAAGGCAGTCAGTTATGCTAGAGGTGGAGGGTTGGGGGGGAAGGAAAGGACTGGAGTCACTTATGACCCTTGTTGAGGTACGGGGAAGTGGGATATCACAGCTCCCACTTTGGAGCTTGTTGTGGGAGTAAGGAGGATTTTTTTTGTCAACACTCATGTTACATGGAAGGAGTGGTCAACTCCTCTCAGGGGCCATGATTGTACGACTGGTCCTGCTGCAGGGAAGTGCTGAGACCACAGTAGGAATAGACACTTGCCAGATCTCAGAGCATGAGGTGAGCCTCATTGTGGCCAAGGATTGTGGGAAGGCTTTCCTCACAGAAGGAGACTGGGACCTGGGACCCATAGGCAGGGGTGTGCAGGTCCTTCAGAGGAGAGTGAAGAGCCCACAGCCCCAGAAATGGCAACACCTTCTATACCACAGTCAACCCTGCAGATGCCCTTCACCCTGAAGCTCTCTCAGGTGGACTGTGGGTTGGGGATCACTCACTTGTCCAGCTCCTACATGGAGAAGTCCTTGATTTTCAGTCACAATCCTGGAAATGAATGTGCCAATTTTAAATCCCTATCCCCTCCAAGATTCCATGGTGGGTGCTTCTCCTGAAGCATTCCTGTCTCCCCAACCCATTTTTCTTCCTAATCATACCTCTAAGGTAATTCTCCCCATTCCCCACCCTGACTCTTCTCCCAAGGTTTGATTGTTTTCATTCATAGAAAGAGGGACCAGTTTTTAACATGTTTAATGTTGAACAGGTATTAAATACAGTAAAAGTTTGGCAACTGAGAATGTATAAACTGAAGCATGTCCTTTCCTTGAATGACATCCTTTTGAATCCTACTGTGCATCTTTTGCAGGGAAGATATCTAGCCAGCCATGTGTGTAGCCTTGATGGGCATGAGGAACCTCGGACAGGAAGTCACTCACCCAGCACCTGGACTTGGGTACCCAGGGATTTTACCTCCTGAAGCTTTCCAATCCTGCTCATCCTGGGAGTGCCCCTGGTCCTGGAGATAATCCACCAGAGCTGAACTTGTACTGTATGGTAGTTTAGTGGGCTAATCATACTGGCTTGTGGGGCTGCTACCTGGCTGGCCTCTGAGCACCACATCTGCTTCACCTAGGCCTCACAGGAGACCTCCCCCCCTCATCTCACAGACCTCCTCCCTGGTCTCACAGATCTTGTAGAGAACACTTTCATAGCCCACCAGTGTGCCCTGAGGCACCTGAAGAAGCACTCAACACTCTTGTGGCACCTGCTCAGGCAGGAGTTCAAGTGCTGCTTCCAGCTGTCTCTCTGCCCCCAGTAGAGCTTCATGAGCCAGGACAGGAGAGGTTTCCCTGGATCTCCAATGATGAAGAGTGAGACAAGGACACCAACAACATTAATGCTGGGGACCCCAGGGATATAGTACCCTTTTTCCATTATCTGAGGGAGGTGTTGGGGTATGGAGTTCTGGTGGAGATAAGGATGAAGCCATCCTGGTAGTCAGCATTACCCTGCAGGACAATGGAGAAGAAGCAGTTGCAGTTGATGAACTCCTGGTTGCCTTGAAGCAGGTAGAGGATGCAGATATGGGTGCCATCTACAAACCCCAGTCAATTGGAAAAGCTTATCAGGCAGAAAACGGTGACAAACTCTTGCAGGTTGACAAGGTGGATGAAGTAGTTGGCCAGGACATTTTAGATGGTCTAGCACATCTCATGAATGATCTTTCTAGCCATGGACTTAGCCACACCAAAGTGGTTGGTAACAGAAGAAAGGCTGTAGGGCACTGCCAGCTTCCAGATGGCTTCTCTGGAGTAAGGGATCCGGTGATGCTGATGTTCTGGTACTCAGTGCTGGGGGGCATTTTGTAGATGATGTTCATGAAGGTGACCAATAATCAGCCACAAGAAATTGATCAGTTCAATAAAGGATTCTTGGTGGCCATAGGCTATGGTAAGTGACCCCACAAGGTCACATCCAGTACCCCCATAACCTGTGCACAAGAATTTATTTCAGACAAGAATACCCAATTACCTGTGGGGGTACATTACAAGAAAATCACTCTGCCTAGAGTCTCTCTCCTGATCCTCAAAGGGAATTTACAAACCATTCTTCACAGCTGATGAAGAGGCCACTTGCTCTGGGAGCCTCTGAGTTGGGTAGGAGAGAGAAGGAACTCCCTGGGGTGGAAGTTGATGTCATGGCTCCCTGTGGTTGGCAGCCAATTAGCAGTTGCCCAGGCACTCAGATGCACTCAGCAATCCCTGGGAGTCAGCACAGGGAGCCCAAAGAGTATGCTGGGATGCATGCACAAGGGTGCCTGTCTTCAGGCCTCTGTCAGCACAGACGGCCTGCACACCTTCTTCATCAGAGGGCAAATGGCTGCATACTGAACTCCTGATCTAAGCTTGGGTCAGTCCAATTAAACTGCATAACTTAGACCAGTTCTTCTCCATGCTTTGTGAACATTTGTATGCACCCTATGCCTTCCAAAAATAATATGAATTTGTAGTTTATTTCAGCCTCCATGTTTTCAGTCAAACACAAGAAATCTCAGCTAATTTATTTTTGAAACTAATTTGAATTATTTAGATACTGTTACTATTCAAGTTTAGGTAACTATTTCTCACAAGTAACAATCATAGTAAGTAATATAAAATGTACATATGTGTGTGTTAAATGAAAGTGAACCTACTGACAATTTTAGGAACTCAACACACTTCTGTATACAGTGTTCATTTAACATGAAACAGCTAGAGGGACATTTTGAATACCGGCATACATGGTGATTTTCTCATTACTTATGTTTGGATATTGAACAACTTGCTTCATTGCCATCTGTCAGAACAATTTTTCTTTTGTTTGCATGGATGATGTGTTTCAGTTACTTTAGTTCTTACATTTTTTTTGTTCAAATCTATCATTTAGAATTCAACTATGTTACTATGATAAGCAGAATTTTTCATGCTCTCAGAAAACTTGGTGTACTGCAAAGGATGCATACAGTGTGCATTAAGCTATACTGTATCTAAGAATGCATAAAAAAGAATTGTACTATTAATAGTGTGTGAAATCCAAAAAGTTCATAGCTAAATATCAAATGAGTAGTAATCTCTCTCAAGTGTTCCTGATACTGTAAGAATTCTCAAGTTTTAGGCTTCTTCTCACTATCTCCTGCAGTTCCATAGTATGATGGATCCCCAAGTAAAGATGAGAGAGCCAAACTGGAACAGGGATCCCCTGCTCCTATTCCTTGGAAGCTGGTGAATATAATTGGAGTTGGCTAAAGGGTGGCAGAGGGCAAAGTGGCAGCGGTATGAGCTTCCCAGGTGAATGGAGCTAGATGTTGGAAAATGGCAAGCTGCTGATGGTAAAATCAACCATCAGCCCCTGGGCCCTGGGAGCAGGAGACAGGGTCACCTGACTAGAATTGGGTTGGGCTTGAGATGTATAAGCCCAGCCTCTAGCCTGGGAAGAGGCAGTCTGGCCTTGACTATTGATCGGAAGAGGCAGTCTGGCTTTGATCTGGTCCTGACCATGGGCAACAACCTGGTGGGGGAACTGTGAGTGCTCAACCACCTGGGCGACAGCGATCATCGCTTGCTGGAGTTCACCATCCAGTGCAAGGTGGCAAAGGCCTGCAGCAAGACAGCAGCCCTGGATTCAGGAGTGCAGAGTTCAACAAGGTGAGGAGACTAGTGGGGGAAGCACTGAGGACCCCAAGCAGGGGGGAGTTGGGTGTCCAGGATGAGTAGTCATTCCTTAAGGAGACAATCCTCCAAGCCCAAAGGGAAGTAATCCCTACACAGATCAAAGGGAGCAAGGGGGTGCAAAGGTCCCCATGGGTCACCAAAAGCATCCAGGAATGTCTCCAAGCTAAAAAGGAGGCATACACCCAATGGAAGGGAAGTGCGATCACCAGGGAGAACTATACCTCCATTGCTCGGGGCTGTAGGGGGACAGTCAGGAAGGCCAAGGCAGAGATGGAACTAGGACTAGCAACCAGGATTAAGGACAACAAGAAGCCCTTTTTTAAATACATAGGGGGTAAAAAGAAGGTACCCATTAACATGGGGCCTCTGCAGGACATTTTAGGAAATCTGGTTGTTGCACTGGACAGCAAAGCTGACTTATTTAACAATTTCTTTTCCTTCATATTTCTGAGGAGGGACTTGGTCATCTCCCCCACTGGGACCCCTGTGGGCCCTGTGGGTGGCACATCCAAGCATGAGGTCTGCAAGGACCTAGTCAGGGAACTTCTGGAGGGACTAGATGTATTTAAATCAGCAGGTCCTGACAATCTCCACCCCAGAGTGCTGTGGGAAATAGCGGAGATTATTGTGGGACCTCTGGCACAGCTTTACAAGCACTCGTGGTGCTCAGGTGATGTGCCAGATGATTGGAAAAGGGACAATGTGGTCCCCATCTTCAAAAAAGGGAGGAAAGATGACCCAGGTAGGGCCCATGAGTCTTACCTTGGTCCTGGGGAAGCTTTTTGAGAGAATTATCCTGGTGCATGTCCATGAGGGGCCAGCAAGGGAGACTATACTCAGGGGCAAGCAACATAGGTTCATTAGGGACAGGTCTTGTCAGACCAACCTGGTGACTTTTTATGACCAGGTTACCAAATACTTAGATGCAGGTGTCACAGTGGATATAGTCTTTCTGGACTTTAGGAAGGTCTTCAACTTGGCCTCTCACCCCATTCTCATTAAAAAACTGGGAGATTGTGGTGTTGATGCCTACACAGAGAGATGAGTCACTAACTGGCTGGTGGGCTGCACCCAGAGAGTGGTAGTAGATGGGTCTTATTCAACCTGGAGTGATGTGGGCAGCGGGGATCTGCAGGGCTCGGTCTTCACCAGTGACTTGGACAAGGTGGTAAAAAGTACCCTGTTGAAATTCCCAGATGACACCAAAATGTGGGGAGAAGTAAGCATGCTAGGAGGAAGGAATAGGTTGCAATCAGATCTAGACAGGTTGCAGGGGTGGGCCAATGGGAACAGGATGGGGTTCAACACTTACTAGTGCAGAGTAATGCACTTGGGGAGGAAGAACCAGCAGCATACCTACAGGCTGGGGAACTCCCTTCTCATCAGTGCTGAGGCAGAAAAGGACCTAGGAGTCATCACTGACACCACAATGAACATTGGCCAACAATGTGGGGATGCAGTCAGGAAGGCCAACCATACCTTGTCATGCATCCACAGATGCATCTCGAGCAGGTCCAAGGTGGTGATCCTCCCCCTCTATGCGACACTGGTCAGGCCACAGTTGGAGTACTATGTCCCATTCTGGGTGCCACACTTCAGGAGGGATGTGGACAACATGAAGAGGGTCCAGAGGAGGGCCACCCGCATAATCAGGGGTCAGCAGGGCAGGCCCTACAAGAAGAGGGTACGGAACCTGAACCTGTTCAGCCTCAACAAGAGAAGGCTGAGGGGGATCTAGTGGCAGTTTACAAACTAGTCAGTGTGGACCAGCAGGCATTGGGGGAATCCCTGTTCCCCCGAGCACTGCCAGGAGTGACTAGAAACAACGGACACAAGCTGGCAGAGGGTAGATTCAGGCTAGACATTAGGAGGTGCTACTTCACTGTCAGGGCAGCTAGGATCTGGAACCAACTTCCAAGTGAAGTTGTGCTGGCTCCTACCCTGGGGGTCTTTAAAAGAAGGCTAAATGAACACCTGGCCACGGTCATTTGACCCAGTACTCTTTCCTGCCATGGCAAGGGGTCGGACTTGATGAACTGCTCGTGTCCCTTCCACCCCTAGCACCAGGAAACTATGAAGCTATTGCATGTCATGGAACTCCTAGATGACAACTGGCTTCAGTGAGAAGTCAAGCCAGCCCAGGAGAAGTATCTGGTGGGCTGAAGAAATGAAAGTAAGCCAGTCTGAGAAGCACGGCTTGAGTATTAAAGTCCCAGAGTTATGTTTGAGTTAGGACCGGTTAGGTCATTGTTTTTTTGTTTGAGGTTTTTCTACCAGAGGACCAGATTGTGCGTACAGGGGAGATGTCCATAGATGGAGTGCCCAAAAGAAACTCTCCACTACTGGTGTCTGGAGATAGACCCTTGAAGATAAGCTGAGGTTTAATGAAACTGGAGCCCCAGGAAAGGCTATAGCCAAGTCAGGCCAAGGCTCTGGAGCTGAGGTCTCAGACACTGGACCAGGGCCAAGGGCTTGTCCAGAAAAAAATGGGGCCAAGGAAACTAGGACAACTGAAGTCCTGACAGGTGCCTGGAGGCCTTAGAAGGTGCTCTGTTAAAGGGGAAGAACCCAAGGGAAGTATGGACCCCAAGGCATGAGTGTGGTAAGGACAGAGCTGGTAGATGAATAAATCAGAAGAGCTACCCTCCCCAAAGACCCTTTCCTCAATAAACAAACACTACCATCAACAATGCAGCAGATGAGAGACTGGAGGTGAGGTAGCAGGCAGGTTGGACTGCAGGGGGCACCAGGTGTCATGGTTGCAGACCTACAAAGCCTGTTACAAAAAGTTAGATCTTGGCAAAAATGACAATAAAAATGATATCAGTGAACCTTGTGTCCCTCTACATCAATGCTGAACTTGCATCAGCATTTCTATTTCTAGCCTCATCCAAACTTCAGGTGGATATTGTATGTGTGTTGTGTCTATAAAATGTTCTATGGTACCAGCTTCACACATGAAGGATCAATTTTGGAAAGACGTTTAGTCACCTAAAAAGACAGGTATTTCCCTAGCGGGCTGTTTAAATGCATATAGGTGCCAGACATTTGTAGATTTCAATAACAACTGAGTACTTAGGTAGGTTGAAATACCATCTGGTTCCTATCTGTACTTTTAAATGACTGAATATCTTTTAAACCTGGCCCTAAAACTGCCAACTGTTACTGTGAAATGCTATATCAAGCAGACTGAAAGAATGCTGCCAAATGTTCTGCTGGCCTACTGGGGCAATACAGGGGTTTCCAAACATGCTTAAAAAGGATCACAGAGTGGCAAAAGGTCCTTTAGAAAACAGGTCCTTGTTTTAAGTGTTCCAGCAGGCTTGTAAGTGTAATAGTTCTGCAGTTACTTTTTCAAATGTTACTCAGGTGCTAATACTTGGCATATGTTTTCTTTGGAGCCTGTGAAACTTCACAACATTTTTAAAAAATGAAGAGACAAGTTCATTGCTCATACATGCAAGGTAGATATTCAGCTAATATGAGTCGTAGTATCTTCTTTGAAGTGAATTTGAGAAGTAGCAATTTTGACCAGGTAATTATATGCCTCTGAAGTGCCACAGTAAGATTTTCATACAGCACTTCTGTGCTGTTTTCCATCAGATATATTATTTTCTTTCCTCTGTGTTTCTTCTCTTTTCCCCTTTCTTTCCCATCTCTTGTATCTACAAATGCATTTCATCTGGCCTAAATTTACTTTGGTATAAACTAATCTGATGTAAGGACTTTTGGGCAGGCATCTACACATAGAAGGATTATGGAGCAGATTTGCTGCTCTTTGCACCAAGTTTCCTGCAGCCCTACAATGGGCCCCACCACCACCAGGAGAAGCTCTAGGCTCCAACTGAAGCTTCTAGCACCCGGCACCCCTCTTTAAAAGCCAGCCACACACACTGATCTCTGCCAGCCTCCTCTTTACCCAGGAGCATCATGCCAAGTGCAGGGACAGCACAAAGTGGCTCTCTCCTTGGCCACTCTGCCTCCCTGTGCTATGGCTGCTCCAGCCCCTGTCCCAGGCAGTGACAACCAGCACCCTGTGATCCTGCTGACCACTGTGCTGGCCCTGGTTGCCCACCATGCTCACCATCACTCGGCAAATGGCCATCTCACCCCGCCTGGCTCCCCCATGATCAGCGACCACCTGCCTGATGTCCCAGAGCTGCTGCCACAACTGCACAGCTGCTGCCACCAGAGATACTGACAAGGGCCTCCAGGATGCCACCACCAGGGCCACTGTCACCCTTCTGGGTACAGCATCCCAGCCAGGACTGGTGGTGGCATGTCATCCAGCACACCTGGGATGACAGGCACCATGGCCTCTGGCTGTTTCCCTGCAGGTGCAGATGCTGTGGGGAGTGCAGCAGGTAGGAGACTCACTCATGGGTGATGACTGCTGGTCCCATGGTGTGGGCATCTCCCCCTTCACCAGGTGCTGTCCATGGCTAGGAGGGCTGGTGTGCAATCCTGGCCCAGTGCTGGCAGCTCTGGCTGTGTGCCCATTTGGAGCCAGGGCAAGTGGCAGGCCTGCACGCTGGATGGCAGTGGACTCAGGGCAGGGGGTGGGCAAAGGGCTTCTGGTAGCTGGAGGTGCCACAGGACCTCCTCTAGGCCCAGGTAGGGGCCTGCTGCTTAGCAGTGGGTCGATTCCAGGGGGCATGCAGGGCTAGGCAGCAGGTGGCACAAAGGTGACCACCAGGGCCAGAATGGTTTTCAGCTCCTGGTGGTCATCATCTGTGGACTGCACTGCTTGGCCCAGGATGGTATTTGCTCCCACAGCACATGAAGCCACTCACACTCCAATGCCAGGAGCTCAGCCTCCTCCTGGTCTGCCTGGTCCTGCTTCTCCTAGCACTGATCCCAAACCTCTTCATGCTGCTCCCATGTATCTTCCTGGGTGATGACCTCCATCCATCTCTCCTGTGCATCTTCCACATGCTCCTCTGAGACTGCCACCAGCTGATGAAGGAGGACAGTGAGATCCATTGCACATGTCTGGTGGAACCAGTACATCCACAGCACCCTGGCTGTGGCAGCCAGTGACCCTGAGGCTGCTTCTCTGCTGCCAAGCATGGCTTCTCCCCTGTGTTCACCTGAAGGACCTTCTGAGACATGAGACAGAGGCTTTTTGTGAGAGTTTACATTTCAGAGATAAGACATTCTGCACCAGGGGCCATGCACTGCCCAGGCTCAGGTCAGAGTTGGGCATTCACAGGTGCCATGGTATCTTGGTTGGGCAGGCCTGGGCCCAGGTGACTTCCAGCCAAGATCCCCAGCTCCGCATGCTACTCTGGGGCCAGTAGGCTACCGGGTGCTGGCCTCAGGCAGCCTGCCTCCCCTGTCCCATTCCCAGGCTGGGACAGGCCAGGCTCCTGGCAGCACCTGCTGCCATGACTCCAGACTCTGCTGTCCCTGCTTCTGCAGGCCAACCTTGCTACTGCCCTGCCATCTTACCCATTGTGCCTGGGCTTGGGGGGTGCAGGGCTCCCAGACAACTAGGATAAGGAGTTGACTGCACTCCCACCCTCCCCACTGGGGCCCTCTCCAGAGAGGCATCCTGGGGCCAGCCCCTGCCACACCCCCACTACTACCACAGCATGCCCCTGCTGTGAGTGCCCTGGGCAGTGTGTGATGATCTTTTTGGGCAGACTGAGGGGTGCCCAACCCACCACACCACTACTGATGGGTGCCCAACCCACTAAGCCACTATTACTGCTGCTTAGCCTCATGATGCCCTGGGTGCACCTGCACTGCTGGTATGGGACCATGAGCTACAACAATGTGGGGGCAAGCCTGGGCTGCCTTGCAACCTCTGCCACCACTTGGAGGGCTATCTGTGTCTGTGCTACATGTCCCCGCCCCCTGATGCTAAGGAGGACATTGCTGCCAGCATCAACATATTCCTCAGTGTGTTAGAGGCCCATGGCCACCTAGCTGCAGGGGTACAGGCTGCTCAGTAAAGTTTAGCACTGTCTCCCATCTCTCTGTGTGCTGGAGGGTGGGACACAGGAATAGGAGAGTATGGGCAGGTGGGACAGTGGTGGGGGGAGAGGCAGGGCTGGTGACTGGGACAAGGAGAACCCTTCCCCCAATGCAAGGTCATACCACGTGTTCAGGACTGTCATGGCTGACAGCTCAGCACAGACTTCCATGAAAGTGAAAACATGCAACTGCAGCTGGTGTTCTTGGTCCTGGGGTGTGGCATGTAGGCACCTGGCCAGCATCCCCCCTCCCCAGGAAGGAACTGGCACTGCTGGTGGCCAGTGGTGTCACAACTGGCCATGCTTCATAGCTGACCCTGTGGCTGCAGAGCTGGTAGAAACTGCAGCTGGGGAGCTGGGTAGGATGGGCTGCTGGGCACCAAAGGGGCCCTCCCCAGTTAATTTTTTGTGGTGCCAACCAGGGCAGGGGCTTGGGCAGACCACATGTACCAGGGAGTAAGAATGGTGTCCAGTTGCCATATGAAAGTTATTGACTTGTGGGCATGGCTCAACTGATGATTGTGGTCAGTCATGGTGACCCACTGTGCCTGCAAGGCCTTGATCTTTATGTGGTACTGCTGTGCTAGTCTGTTGTGCCTTTGCTTCTACATCTGGCCTGACAGTTTGTCATATATATGCAAGTTGCAGTGCCCACTCCATTCAAACTGGTGCTGCATCTGTGCCTCACCCCACCAGTGCCAGTCTCCTCCTAGGTCCAGTTGGCACTGCAGGTGGAGTGCACAGGTGTGGACACATCTGTGGATGCAGAGTAAGCCAAGGTGGGCCCCATGCTAGCTCTCTGGGCCCCTGCACAGCTGTCCCTGAGCTGCTGGGCCAGTCCAACTGCCATCAGCACCCAGAACAGGACTATGCAATGGGACAGTCAATTGTACATCAGAGGCAATGTCCCACAGCACCTACAGGTGCTGGGCAGGCTGCTAGGGGTGTGCTGCAGGCAGAGGTCACTGCTGGCCAGAGGCTACCTACATGTGTCTTTGGGGGCTGGTAGGCCTGGCCTGAGGCTGAAGCAGCCTACAGTGTCCTGCAGCACCCTGCCGGCCTAGATAGAACCATCCTGGAAACCATGCAGCAATATGGTGCCAGGCAACAGTGCCAGAGTGCTGGCAGGCAGGCACAGCTAGGCTGTGGCCTGCTCAGGGGGACACAGAGGCCTACAGTGCCCTTGGGGTTCCTGTCTGTGTGCCCCAGGGCTCAAAATGTCTGCAGACTTTTATGGTCTGCAGACAGGGGCTGCCATAGAGGCATCCCAGCCCCGGCCTAGGAGAGGCTCCTAGCCCACAGACCTGGGGGTGGCCTGAGGCTGACCTCCTAGTGGCTAGGCAGACCCTGGAGCAAAATTGCTTCTGACTCATGCCTATGCATGCACTACTGCTCAGTAACTAATCCCACTTAAATTTGCTACTTGCATTTGCAGGTAACAAATTTAAGTGGCATTAAGGGGTTTTACTGCGCAGCAAGCACACGCATGTGTAGACGTACATGCTTACTGTGCCCCTGACAGACAGTACACTTAAGAGGTGACTAAGCAGTTTATTATGGCTTTAGTAGCCCCTTGGCCACATGTTTTTGCAATTAATGGAGTGATAAAACAATAAATAAACCAGTAAATTATAATATTTTTTGTGGGATCTGATCCTACAATTGTGCCTCTTGTCATGCATGTGCAGTATGGCAGGAGGTTTCATCGGATCCCAATCTCACCTTTAACTGAACATCTGTCAGGGGGCTCTGGTATCAGGGCTCCTGCTGCTGCCATCTCTGATTTGGGCTTTTTTTCAGTGAAGGAAGTCTCACATTTATGCTTTCTGACTATAATTGGCATGCCTAGTGTAATTTAATATGTATTTAACTACAGGAAAACAGAGAAGAAAGAGGCACATCAGTGTCACCCTAAAATGGACTAAAGATTTAGATAGAAAAAAGCACAGGTGCACTTTTTATATGGACTGTGCCACAAAACTACAGCAGGCAGTTCTGCTCACCTAGAGCTAAATTCTGCACAGAGTAGTGCTAGACTAAATCCATAATAAAAAAATATTGAAATCAATTGAGTTGTACCAAATTTGTGCTGATGTAAAATAGGCATACAATTATGGTTAGGAAACAAGACTAGCACTCGGAATAGCCTATATTTTATTCTCTGCTTGTCTGTGATTGGATGAGTCATTTAATTTCTCTGTACCCTGCTTTTCAACTAGTAAACAGACAATATGATTGCCTTTTTCTACTCTAAGACTACTTGTCTATTGCAATTATAAGCCTTTGGGATGTGGACTAATAGAAACACATATAATTCTGATGTAATGAAGCAAATTGGGGAATGAACATTTAAAGAGCCTACTTTGCATAAAGATTTTGATCTTGCAACATTCTAGACTTCTGTCCATCTGCATCCACCTGATGTTATCCACCTTATAGGATAAGTAAAGGGTCTGTCTGCCTGGGCCTGGAAAAGTAGCAACAATAAAAGTGTTAATGGACTTAGGACCTGCATTTGTTGTTTACTGCACTTATTCTTTCTTATATATTTCAGTCTGGAAATGTTGAGGACTGAAAATTCTGCCACACAACTGAACTGATACATTTTGGATAACCAAAATCACAAGTTTTTAAATGGATCCCTTTATTTTAGCTTGTCTTAGCTCTGTGATATTTACTCTGATTATTATGTTGTTAATTTACTTTTATTTTCTTCCTATCCTTAATTTTCTAGTGATACTTTTAGAACGGTTTCTCATTTGTTTGTTTTTCCTCAGTGCCTATTCCAATGTAAGTAGTGGTTTTTCATTAAGAGGAAGGTTAGTGGTTTGAGTTTTGGAGGACACAGGGTGTATTTACATGAGATGCTTTACTGTGCAGTTGAGCTAATAACATGCTCAGTAAGTGTCCACATCTACACATGCAGACACTTACTGTGCAGTAATAATTTCCATTCATGGGTACATTTTCTACCTGCAAATGCATGTAGCAAATTTACTCATGATTAGTAACTGTGCAGTAGCACACCTGACTGGGAACACATTTCTCCAGGTAAGCTGGGCAGTAGGGGGTGGGAGATTGCTTCCTGCTCCCAAGAGCTGCCTGTTTTCAAATCACTAGACCCCAGGTGAGGACAATATCCCTGTGCCCTGGCAGCAGGGAGTTCATCCCTTGTTTCCCAATCATGATGAAAGAGTGGGGGCTGGGGAAATTGTTCTCAGCCACATCTCCACAATCGTGATTGTGGAGCAGGGCTGGGAATGGATTGGGAGCCTCTTGTACAGCTGGGTAGGGAACAGCTATACAATTGGCTTCCAGCCTGTTCCCTACCCAGTTCCACAATCATGGATCTGGGCAGGGAACAGGCTCCTAACCCCCACCTCATGATCATGGAGCAGAGGCTGGATACTATCCTGATCGGAGGAAGGCCCCAGCCCCATGTCTCAATTGGGTGATCAAGGTAAGAGGCATGGAAAGAGCTGCAGGGGAGGGTCAAAACCCAGCCCACTGCCCCAATCCACCAGTGCGACAGTTAGCAGCAAGTCCCTGAGAATCCCCACCAAGATGGGGGCTAACTACCAGCTGCCCCACTGGCAGATATGGGAAAGGGGCTGAAACCTGCCTTTTCCCTGCATCTTTATCCTATTCCCCTGTCCCCATTTGGGGAGTCAGAGCCAGGAGGTCCCTGCTGCTGGGGCAGGGGAACATTGTTCCCATCTGGGCTCTGGTGGCAGAGCCTGGCCTGGCAGCAGCCACCTCTCTCCCCCAGGGGCAGGGTGCAATCTATGAGCCCCCATGCTCCATCTTCTCTGCCTGCCCCTGGGCAGGGGAACCTAGATATCCCCCCCCAGCTGCTCCAGGGTGCAGGTGCAGGGCTTCAGGGGTCAAGAGCAGACTGTTGTCAAGAGCAACAGATCTTCTCCTGCACCCCTGCATATGTAGATATCTGCTCTCAGATCTCTGCATGTGTAGAAAACTGTAGAGTGAACCCATTCCAGACCAAATGTTTGTGCAGATGTGACCACAGTGTATCACAACTTGGCTTCATTAAACCCCACAATGGTAGTTTTCTAAATAAAATGATTTTTAAAAATAATGTCCTTAAAGGGTTTATTAATATATACAATGTCAATAATTGTAAAGTTGCTACAATCCTGTCTGCCATATACAACATAAGGTACTCACTGTTGTCTCATGATTGAGCCTTATGATGTGTGCTGTAACAGCTTGTTCTGTGATCAAGTTTCATACCCTTACATCTTACAGAAGTGGTCTATATATCTTATTAAAATAGCAATAACCATTACCAAAGTGCTGTGTATATCTTATTAATATTGCAATAACCATTAGAAAGGCAATCTATATATCTTGTTAATATAGTAATAACCATTAAACTATTTTAGTATTAATAAAAGTATGTAAAAATGTCAGCTTAATATATAACACTAGTAGCTTTTGTATATACAGTACATCTACTTTAATGTTATAATAAAAAGCAAAAATATTGTTCAATAAAGTCAAAGGACATTTTGTACACAGAAAATAGTTTTAAAATAACCCTAACTTTCCCCTCCCCAAATAAACAAAAGAGTATATAGAAAGATATACTATAGGTAAACATTTATATTATACATGTATGCTACTGAAATGAGTGTGATAAGATACAGGACAGTGAAATTAATTATATTTTCATGCAAAATTGAGTTACTTAATTTACACATTGTTCATTAAGCCCTCCCAGTTGAAAACTAGTCTCAGAGCTGCTTCAAATGGTCATTTATAAATAGAGGTAGAAGAAAATCCTGCCAGAATAGTGATTATTTTCTTCACTCCCTGTAACAGGGAACCCTAACCCTGTTATCAGGAAGTAGGGCAGCCCCTTTAAATCCAGAATGCTCTGGGTGCAGCTGGCTGGTTGAGAAGGGGTTAAGGATCAATCCCTACCAGCTGGTCAGGTGACAGGAAGAGGAAGGCCAGAACTATATAAACCTCAAGTGGAGAAGGCCAGAGAGGCACCAGAGAGGGAAACTCCTGATGACTATGGAGCAGCTGCTGCAGCCTCCTTGGGAAGAATATGCCACACTTTGAAACAGAAGCAAATTACATGTAAGCGGGTACTTTGCCTCTCTTATTTTTTCATTATATGGCCATAGGGGCCTATGGTTTATGTTTAATGTTAAATGCTGGTGGTTTGTGGATGAGGTTGTAGGGGAGGTGGAGGCCACATTAGTGCTGAGTGGCACTGGGATAGAAGGCTCAAGAAGCTCCACTGAACTTGGGGTGCAGCACTAGGGCCATGAGCCCAGAGTTGCTTGAAGAGAAGATAGGAGCCTTGAAGCTAGGTCCTAGTGGGTGGATTTACCCTAGTGGGTGAACAGCCCTAACTACAGAATGAGGGGCAAAGCCAGAGCGGCCTGGGGCCCCAACAGCCTGGCACCACAGGGATGCCATTTAGAAGGGCCAGTAGTCCTGGTGTCATGGAGAGTATGGAATGGATGGCCTTGAGCCCAAGTGAGTTAGAGAGTTAGAGCCTTGGGGTCAAGCCCTGCTTAGTGGGTTTTTGACTGACAGACCTAGCTACAGAGAGAGGGGGTAAACCCACAGTGGCTGAGACCGCAACATAAAGAGAAAACTATAAAACACCTGTGAGGCATGGAGCATATCAACAGGAGGTAGGAGAGTGCATTTTGCCCTTAAGGCAACAGCTCATTATCATATAGGTGGTGAGCCTGGAGCCTGTCTGGGAACCTGTGTGTCAGCCTCCCTCCTTCTTAAGAACCAAGTAACATCAAGTCATGGTAGATGAGTAAAGCAGGGGAAAGCTGATCCCCAGTGGAGAAAAATTCAGCAAGACTTGACAGAATCACATTCACTGGCCTATTAAAAAAAAAAATGCAACTGAAGATGACACCCTGTCACATTCTTATAAATCAAATTTCACCCCCCAAAAATCTAACCAAGGCCATGGCCTTAGACTTACGTTGTGTAGTTTTGCACTAATTAAAAGTATAAAGTCTGATGTCTTGCACGTTTTAGCTTCCCATGTGGATTCAGTGTTTTCTGCTGCTTAAAAATCCTGGAAATGCATCATTCTTAGAGAGACTGAGAAAAAAGTGGGAGGAAACCCTCTTTAATATACTTTTTAAAAGTTTTAAGTTATATTTTATATTTTTCCTTTTTCACATACTTCTGTAAGGTTAGATTTATGTGAAAAAGATGATACTATCTCAAGCAGAAGACTTCAAGTCTTTTCAAAGTAAGTCATTAGATTTTTTTGCTATTATTATTTTTGCAATACTTTTGTTTGCTATTATTATTTATTTGTTACAGTACATGACATAAGTCCTTATTCTGCAAAGATTTATTCATATGTCAACTTTAGTACTCTGAATAGTCCTATTGATTTTAATGGCACTTAAGTTTAAGTGAGGTTAATAACTTTTGTAAGGATCTCCTGGACCAAGTCATTTTTGATTGGATGACTTATAGTACACACCCATATCTTTCCTGATTAGCAGAGAGAGAAAGTATTTGTAAATGTTAAGGTAAAATTCTTACCTAACATTAGAGAAAAATATATCATTGTTCTGATCATAAGTTGGCCCTGCATATAAAGTGACTTATATTTTCAGGTTTGATTTTTAGCGGAGAGAGGGAGACAGCCTCCCTTCTCATACAAAATATAAGTAAATAACTGTAGTCTTTGGACCACTAGTACTTTTACAAACTCCTGCAAGAGAATCAAATAACTACGGATAGCACCAAAGTGTTAAATGCACTAAAATTACTAAAATAAAAACTTCACTAAGTTATATATTATTGTATCTTTGTTATTGGATTTACAGAACAAAAAATGTAATTACAAAAAGCAAGATTGCCAAGGCTTCCGTTAGAACTTGACCGTTCACAAATGTTGTATGTGACTTTTTTTTTTTAATTCTTTTATAGAAAAATAGTTGACTTATAGTTGAGACCACATGTTATTCTAGGAGATAATAAAGATGACTGAGCATACAAAACTATTAGAATAAATTCTGAAGGAATGTACAGGAGTTGCAATTTTTTTTTACCATTTAAAGTGCTTTATTTTCATGACTTAAGTACATGGCTTTACAGCACTTAAAAATGGGTACAGAACTCTAAATCAATCCTTGTTAAATGAGGTATTAAACTTGAAGTGATGTATTTTACAGTGCTTTAAATAACTTCTGTACAGTGCTCAAATTTCCAAAAATGTTACAAAAGGATTCTATTTTTTCTTATGCTTAGCAAAGAAAATTGCAACAACTTAATAACATTTTGGGTCATTACATGAGAAATATAATAAACTGTGAGAGGTCCAATCAGTATTACTTGAATATCCGCAAACTCTTTTTAACTATTATAAGGTTATGATAACCCTATAATCTAGAAAGCCAGAGTCAAGCTCTAAGCAACTTATTTGTGTGTTCATTGCCATGATTTGTTTTTTTCTTTTTTACCATACTCTATCAATGAATGTTTCCACATTTTGTGTGTGTGTGTGTTTTTCTTTAATACAACTCAATATTTAGGCATGTGCCAGAACAGCAAAATCTCTTTAGTTTGAGACCATTGCTCCTTGTCTTGTCCCCTGTGGTCACAGAGAAAAACTCTGTCTCCATCCTTTATGTAAAAACCCTTCAGGTATTTGAAAATTGTTATTGGCATCCTCTTCCCCATCTGCCTTTAGTCTTCTTTTCTTTGGACTAAATAATTCAAGCTCCTTCAGTCTTTCTTCATTAGTCTTGCCTCCCAGGTACCTAATACTTTCCTTGCTTTCCATGGGACGCTTTCCAAACTCTGTACATCCTTTGTGAAGTGTAGGGCCCAAAATAAGACACAATATTGCAGGTGATCACGTACCAATGCTCAATAGAAAGGAAAAAGTACTTCCTTTGATCTGCAAATGACATTCATTTTAATATAGCCCAGTATAGTGTTGGCATTTTTACCACAAAAACAAATTATTGGCTCACATTTAGCTTATGTCTCCAGTCCTCTGCAGTACTGCAACCTAGTTAGTGATTCTCTTGCCTCTGGTCGCTCCTGCAACTACTGTGTCCCAAGTGCCAGATTTTGTACTTGCCCTTGTTGAATCATCTAATTGATTTGAGGGGGTTTTGTACCATTTCTCTAGGCTAACAAGGTCGTTCTGGATCCTTGCCCTACCTTCTAGAGTATCTTCAGCTTTCTCCAATATGGTGCCATCTATACACTTCTTAAGCATGCAGTCAATTCCATCATTAAGTTTAATCACACATAAGTACATGTGTATACATGCTCATTGAGTATGATGATCCAACCAGTTATTATTCAGCTTACGGGAGTTTTGTCTAGTCCATAATGTCCTTGGGTTGTACTTCAGTCATGTGAAGTATTCCTCAATGTATCCATAGTCTAAATTATATCATAATTCTGTGCTCATACTAGGGCCTCCAATTCTTCCTGTTTGATCTTCATATTCTGCACATTATTACTTAAGAGATTATTACAAAGATCATTGCTGAGACTTCCATTATTTCTTCCCCTTACTAAGTTTTTTCTTCTGGTCCCCCAGTTCTTTCCTTACCTCTGGACTTCTGTCTTCATCCTCTAGTGAACTTAGTTTAAAGTCCTTCTCACTAGGTTGGCATTCTTTTACATGAATGTACTCTTGCCTCTCTCTTTCTGGTGGATCTGATCTCTACCCAGCAGTCCATCTTCCTGAAACACTACTCTGTTTGAAGAAGAGAAGACTTACTGGTGTCATATTCTACTCATCCACATGTTGATTTTGTGTGTCTTCTTCTCATTGTGCCTTTATTTTGACTGAAAGAATCAATGAGAACATCACCTGGCCCCCAGTGTCCTTCAGCTTTGCACCCAGAGCCATGTATTCAAGGTTGCAACATTATTTACCTGGTAGGAACATTAATGCTCACAAGGATGAGTAGGTTGGGATAGTAGTCAGAGGCTTGAATATGCCTGGGCAACCTTTCCAGGTTGTCTTGGATGTGGGCTCCTAGTAGGCAGTAGATCTCCTGATTCAATGGGACAGGCCTGCAGATGGATATCTCCATACTCTGCAGCAGGGGGTTGCCAACAAGCACCATCTGTCACTTACTATTGGTAGCACTAGTTTCTATTCTCCTTCCCTTAGGGTTGCATTGAAAGGTGGACTTCTCTGTCTGGATACCAAGCCTCTATATCAAGTACAAAAGCAGGGTGGAGGGTCATTATTTCTCCTTCTGAAAGCCTTGGACCTTTCATAAAATGATTCAGTTGTTGGTGGATTTTGGGGTCATGGGTATACACGTTAAGGTACAGTCCATCCCCATGCAACCTTTAATAAGTATATGGATATAAAGTAAGTTTCAAAGTGTACTGTCAGTCAGAACATAACAACGAAGCGCAACTATATGAACAAGATGACGTACACTGGTATTTAACTATAATCAACCATAATACCACACAGACCTGCCAGAGGTCAGTATAGGGCAGCATCAGGGCCTACTTTGGGCTCCCTGATGCTGATGTGATGGTGAATACTCTTTTCCCCTCAGTCTTTTCCCTGAGAGGGTACTCACACTATAAGGTCAGGGTGAGGAGGGTAGTACTTTACCAACGGACTGTTGAAGGGTGGGACACTCAGTTAAATGGTCAGTATCCTTTGAACCAGCTGTGTTTTGGAACACCCCTCTCTCTCACTGTCTCATTCTCCAAACAAATACACTCTGTCAATTCCCTATCAAACCTTCATGTGTCTGACATGCTCAACAACATCAACCATCACACCACACTCCTATACACCAACCACAAACCATTCACATGCCAAAATTCTCTACAGATTCCCTTTTCTATCCCTATAGTCACACCATCTGGGAACACCAGAAAAGACTGGGGGCAAAGAGGGAGATTTACAAGCAGTGGAAGCAGGGGGAAGCCACCAAGGAGGAATATACCTCCCTGGCATACTGTTGCAGGGAATCAGATATGCAGGCCAAGGCAGGACCGAAGCTTAGGCTGGCTACAACAATCAAGGACAATAAAAAGCCCTTCTACAGATACGCAGTGAGCAAAGGAAGGCACAGAGTAGCATAGAGCCCCTGCAGGACAAATCAGGGCAGTTGGTGAAAGACAAAGGGAAATGAGCAGAGCTCTTCAATGAGTTCTTTGCTTCAGTATTCCTAAGTACTTGCCAAGAAAATTCTCCTAACTTGAACATAGATAGATGTTTGGGAGGAACTCAACAGCCAACAGTTAGTGCTTAGTGAAGAAGCACTTGGAGGAGCTGGATGGGTACAAGTCAGCAGGCCTGGATGACCTCCATCCACGGGTGCTGAAAGAATTGACCAGTGTCATAGCTCAGCCATTGGCACAGCTGTTTGAACACTCCTGGTGGTCCTGCCAGGTCCCTGAGGACTGGAAAAGGGCCAATGTGGTGTCCATTTGTGAGAAGGGATGAACCGGGTAACTTTAGACCAGTCAGTCTTACCTCTAACCTCAGGAAGACGCTGGAAAAAATCATAAAAGAGTGCATTTGTGAAGGCCCAGCAGGGGAAATGATGCTGAAGGGAAACCAGCATGAGTTTGTCACAGGTAGATCCTGCCTGACAAACCTTATAGCCTTTTACAACCAGGTCACACACTACCTAGATGCAGGAGCTGAGGCAAATGTCATCTACGTGGACTTTAAGAAGGCTTTCAACACAGTTTTTCATTCTATTCTCATAAGGAAGCTAGCAAGTTGTGGACTCGCTGTTTACACAGTCAGGCAGGTGGCCAACAGGCTTAGGGACTGCACCCAGAGAGTGGTGGTGAATGGGTCATTTTCAGCCTGGAAAGAAGTGAGCAGTGGTGTCCCACAGGGTTTGGTCCTTGGACCAGTGCTATTTAATATCTTCATGAGTGGTTTGGATGAGGGTGTGGAGAGCACCTTGTCCAAGATCACAGATGACACCAAGTTATGGGTGTTAAGTTAACACACTGGAGGGCAGGAAGTGTCCCCTGGATAGCATGCAACAGGATGCAATTTAACATGGAAAAATGCAAGCTACTCCACCTAGGGAGGAGGAATCCAGAGCACACCTATAGGTTGGGGGATGACCTCCTCAGCAGCACAGCAGGTGAAAGGGATCTTGGAGTCATAGTTGACTTCAAGAAGAACATGTTCCATCAGTGTAACAAAGCCATAAAAAAAGCCAATCATGCCTTGTCATGCATTAGCAGGTGTATGACCAACAGATCGATGGAGGTGATGTTCCCCCTTTATGTGGCATTGGCAAGGCTGCAGTTGGAGTACTGTGTCCAGTTTTGGGTGCTGCACTCCAAGAGGGATACGGAGAATCTGGAGAAGGTTCAGATTAGGGCCACTCATATGATTAGTTGCCTCCATGAAAGAACCTATGAAGGGAGATTGAGGGATCTGGATCTCTTCAGTCTTCACAAGAGATGGCTGAGGGGTGACCATGTACCCACCTATAAGTTTATTAAGGGAGGACAACAGAGAATTGGAGATGTGCTATTTACCAGGGCACCCCTAGCAGTAACTAGGAATAATGGGTACAAATTAATGGAGAGTAGATTCAGGTTGGACATTTGGAAGAAATTTTTCATGGTGAGGGTGGCCAGAATCTGGAAATCGCTTCCAAGGGAGGTGGTACTCTCAACCTAACTTGGAGTTCATCAAGAGGAGGCTAGAGAGACAACTGACTGGAGTCATATGACCTTAGTGCTCTTCCCTGCCTGGGGCAGAGGGTCAGACACAATGATTCTTTGTGGTCCCTTCCAACTCTACAGTCTATGAATCTATGAACCTGTCAATCGCAGTCATCTGCCAATCACAGTGAAGTGCACACATTCCTTGATTTTTGTTCACTCTGCACTGGGGTGCTACACACATCACCCAACTGGTTCAGACAAAATACTGTGCATGTCCTGTGGGTGTAATTGGGTCGCTGACATCATCAAGGTGGAAAGTACAGCTGTTCTGGAACCTTCATATCTCTAGTCTGGGTGTGCATGCCTGTGGGAGAATCCATACTAGGAATTTACTTCCAACAGCATGACCTGTGGGTGCATGGCTCAAGTGCCTGCCACTGGAGTGGTCTTCTTACCTGATTCCAGGCCTTCATATCTGTTTTCTAGCTAGAAAATAGTAATTTATATAGACAGAGTTATATATAACAATTTTCATCAGTTGAACCTTTCGCAGCCCCAGCAGAGCCTGATAAGTTGCCAGCTTCTGCTGCAGGCAGAACAGACTCAACTGTAGCTATCACCCCTGCTCTCCCTAAGACAAAACACAAAGTGTTTGTTGTGTGAGACTCCATTCAGAGTGGGACTGAGGGGACAATCTCCTGCCTTAACCCTCTAGCCTGGGAAGTCTGTTGCCTCCTGGGAGCCTGAATCTGAGACATTGCAGAGAAGATCCCTGAACTCCTCCAGCCCACTAACCCTATGCTCCTCATCCATGTGGGCATGAGTGACATGGTTCAGAACACTCAAAGCCAGGTCATGAAGCGATACAGGGATTTGGGAGTGGAGCTTAAGGGGTTGGGAGCGTGGGTGGTGTTCTTATTGATCCTCCCAGTCTTGGGCTATGGGCCAGGGAGGGAGAGGAGGATCCAGGTAGTGAACCAAAGACTGCGGCACTGGTATTATCAGGAAGGCTTTGGCTCCCTTGACCACAGTCCACTCTGGTGAGAGAGGCAGCGAGCTGCTGGGAAGGAACAGCCTCCACCTCTCTCCGCTGGGAAGAAAGCTCTTCTCAGCCAGACTGGCTGATCTGCTTCATTGGGCTTTAAATTATGCCTGCCAGGGGAGGGGACTCTGCTGCTGCTGGACCACTGAGCAACCCTTGCAAAGCCAGAAGGCAAAGGTACTTAAGTGATCCCACACCTGCCCCAGCCCTGGAACAAACTGTAGGCAAGGCAAGGGCCCCCAAAGGGACACTTGCATGCCTATACACAAATGCCAGGAACTTGGGGAATAAGCAGGATGAAGTTGTCCTCCTGCTAAATTCAAATAATTATGATGTGATAGGGAGAATGAAGACCTGGTGAGACTCCACCCATGACTGGGCCATGGGTATAGATGGCTATACCCTGTACAGGAGAAACAGAATAGACAAAAAAGCAGGAGTGTAGCTCTCTATATGTTAAGAAAAGCTACGCATCCCTGCAAGCCAACATTGGCACCCAGGGTAAATGACTTGAAACCCTCTGGGTGAAAACACCAAGGGGAACATGGCACAGGGGACACTATGGTGGGAGTCTACTACAGACTTCCTTCCCAGAATCAAGTCCTTGACCAGAAGTTTGCCAGGGAGTTGGCTGAGGTCGCACACTCCAGGTGCATGGTTGTCATGGGAGACTTCAACTACCTAGACATCTCATATGAAGAGTGCTCAGCCAAATCCAAGCAGTTGCAAAGCTTTCTCTCATGCATGGATGAGCTCTATCTGACACAGGAAGCCTACGGGCCAACGAGAGGTAAAGCACTGCTTGACCTGGTACTGGCAACCGGGGACAACCTAATCAGCAACCTAATGGTCAAAGGGAAGCTGGGTGACAGTGACCACAAGTTGATCACCTTCACAATCTGCCATAAAGCTGGCAACTCAGTCAGTAATACAGAAATCCTTGACTTAAGGAAAGCTGACCTTGACAAGCTAAGGAGGCTTGTCAGTGAAGCCCTAAAGGGCCACAACTGAAAGGGGAGGGAGTGCAGGCTGAGTGGTTGCTCCTCAAGGGAGCAATCCTGGATGCACAAGCAAAGTCAATCTCATAGTTTCATAGTTTCATAGTAGCTAGAGTCGGAAGGGACCTAGGTAGATCATCTAGTCCGACCCCCTGCCTGAGCAGGAAAGAGCGCCTCCTAATATCTAATCTAAACTTACCCTC
>NW_017728886.1:136970166-136979480 GCF_001723895.1 Crocodylus porosus
AATAATCGGTGGGCTGGATGATGGACTGGAGCATCCCCTTCACATCCTGAATCTTCGCTCCGGGCAGGCAGTAGACCTCCCGTGCTGAGGGATCCTGGTGACAGATGGGGCCCTCCGTACCTCTCAGGATGGAGTCACCAATCACGATGACGCGACGCTTCCTCCTCTTAGGCCTCTTGACTCCCGCCGCCTTTCATCCTTTCATCCTTTCATCTCGGAGGAAAGGCAGCAAAATAGCACAGCAGCTCCGCAGGGACCTAGTGAACCTCCTGCATCTTAAAAGAAAGACCTACAAAGGATGGAGGATTGGATCCACCACCAAGGAGGAATACTTTGCACTGATCTGGACCTGCAGAGAGCAAACCAGGAAAGCCAAAGCTGCAATGGAACTCCAGCTAGCTACAAATATCAAGGACAATAAAAAGTCCTTTTTTGGGTATGTGGGGAGCCAGAGGAAAAGCAAGGGCAACATTGCACCCCTGATGAACCAGATTGGACAACTGACAACTGATGCCCAGAAAAGCAAACTTGCTAAATGGGTACTTTGCATAAGTTTTTCACCAGTCCCATAAGACCCCCCCTGCCCATTTATGAGACAGGTAGGCCTGGGTGAGGGAGGTCCCTTAACCTCCATAAATGCTGACCTTGTGACGGAACACCTTGAGAGGCTGGATACCTTCCAGTCAGCCGGCCCTGACAGTTTACACCCCAGGGTACTCAAGGAGCTGTCTAGCATCATAGCCCAGCCCCTTGCATGGATCTTTGAGAACTCTTTGAGCGGTCTGGTGCTCTGGTGAAGTGTCCGAAGACTGGAAGAAGGCCAATGTGGTGCCTTTCTTCAAGAAGGGGAGGAAAGTGGATCTGGCAAACTACAGGCCCATCAGCCTGACCTCTATCCTAGGAAAAAAATTATCAAAGAGGCCATCCTTAACAGACTGGCTGATGGCAACATACTGATGGATAGCCAGCAGGCATCTTGCCTGAACAATCTTATTTCCTTTTACAACAAAGTGACCTAACACCTGAATAAGGGAAAGGAGATTGTTGACATATATCCTGACTTTAAAAAAGCCTTCGATCTGGCTTTAAAATCTAAAAAAAGTCAACTCACTTATAAGAATGACAAAAGAAAAAAGACAGTTTCACCTAAAGGGACAACTATTCGTTTACTAGCACATGCTGAGCTCTGATCATGGTATAGAAATATTATTTTGTTCCGAGGAAACAACCATTAACAGGCTGACCTTGACAGGCTCAGGAAATGGGTGGATGAGAACCTGATGGTCTGTTCACCAGAGCGCCCCAAGGGACAATAAGGTTGAATGGTCACAAACTCCTCCATGACCATTTCAGGGTGAACATAAGGAAGAACATCTTCACTGTCCATGCCACAAAGGTTTGGAATAAACTGCTGCTAGATGTGGTTCAGGTGCCTACCTTGAACTCCTTGAGACATTTGGATATTTATCTTGCTGGAATCCTATGATCCCTGCTGATTTCCTGCCCCTAGGGCAGGGGGCTGGACTTGATGATCTTCCGAGTTTACTTCTAGCCCTAGCGTCTATAAACTCTTACAATTTCATGCATATTCCTCAGATTAATGAAATGATATTGAGCCACAAGCTAGCAAACCACCATAGGGATTCTAATTCTGAAGCTGAATGGGTTTCATTTTATTTCTTAGCTAATTTTTTAATCCTTATGGTGAGTTTGCCCCAGTCTTCAGAATAAATTTTGATGGGGAAGAGTACAGATAACCATTTAACCTGACTTTCAAAGAACTGGAGAGGAGAAACAAGATGGCCACATTTTACTTGAAAACAACTACTAAGGTCTAATTGTTTATGGTTCATGAAAAGTGAGAATGATCATAGAGTAGTGTTTGTGACTGTTTAATAGATTTTGTAGACGTTATGGCTGGAAGGGACTTTGCAAGATCATCAGGTCCAGCCCCCTGCCCAAGGAGCAGAAAGTCAGCTGTGGTCAGATCACCACAGCAAGAAAAGAATCCAAGCATTTCTTAAAGGTACCCAGAGCAGGTGCTTCCACCACTTCTGGAGGGAGTCTATTCCAGACTCTGGAGACTTGAACAATAAAGAAGTTTTTCCTTATGTCCAGTCTAAAACAGTCATCCAACAGCTTGTGATTGTTAGACCTTGTCTTCCCTTGGGGTGTTTGTATAGTTTGTATGCAATAACAAGTAATATGCACAACAGATTGAAGAAAATATAAAAATAATGAATATATTAGTAAATGTAAAGTCTTCAGCTGAAAGAAGACAGTGGAAGCTGAAAGACCCTTTCTACTGTGGATTTTTAATAGAATTCAAAAAGACTAAAACTGGCATAATGTTATATATGCAGATTCAGTTTTGCTGTGGTATGTGGAATAAAAAAAAAAGGAAGTGGACTTAATGTGATGCATATATATTTAAACTAGAATAATATGCATTAATACAAAAAGTCTTAGCTTGGGGTCAGGGGCATCCCTTTTCCTTTTTGAGGAGGAGAGCACAAGATGAATTAATATGAAGCAATAGTTAATTGCCCTTCCATTAAATTGAACATGGCCTCAATTAATATTTTGGCAAAAGCTTATCAACATATCCCTCCGTTTCCTATGTAATGGGTATGAATGGTGTTTAACTGAACAAGCAAGCAAATGCCAAAATCCCATCAACATAAGGATTTATGCATACTATATATAGCTCCTTCAATTGTTCTGACATGGTGCTACCCATGGGTGGCTTCAAGTCATCTTGGCATGTTCTGTATATATAACGAGGAAAAGAATGTCAGAGCTAAAAGCAACTTTAAAATGTGCAAAGTGCCAAATGAGGTAACAGAGTGGTAAAGGGATTCTGCTGTGCATAACTTAAAAATAATCTCCTTCAAAAGCGTATTTACAATAAAAAAAAAAAAAAAAAATCAATTGTCACTAGAGACAGCTTTTACGGCTGTAGCCAGACCATGAAGCTTGAACACTTAGTACTATAAAGAAAGGCTTCACTCCCAAGAAGCAGGACCTGATTGTGATGGCCTTTGTGTATCTGAGCATGAGGTGTTGGGAAAGCACTAAAGAACCCCCATTTTGTTCCCTTTCCTCTCATCTGAGACTGTCTGAGAAGCCCTTGCTGCTGTATTTCCAAGGAGGGGCCTCAGCACTTAGTCTAGGCTGAGAGAGCATCAGAGACCTCACAACAGGAGCAGTACTAATAAGCAACTGTGAGTTGCCTTATGCATTCAGAGTGTTTGATTTTGATTATAGCCAGAATGCTGAAGTTTTTTCTGTTTCTAGTTCACCTTTAAAAATGGTTTTAGTACTAATTAGGGAGGAGATCACAACAGTGAGAACAATAGAACTTGAGCCTGTCAAGAATGGGGCCTAAGCAACAGTATAACCCAAGAAGGGAAAAGCCAGGTCCAGGTCCTTAGCCTGAGAAGAAGCAGGGAAGAGACTGAGACTGGGTCAAAGGCCCAGTGCCAGAGAGAGAGAAAGCCAGGGTCAGGAACCCACAGCCCCAAAAAGGGCAGAGATGTGGGCCAGAGGCTTGCAGCCCAAGGAGGGTAGAGGCAGGGGCCAAGGGCCCATATGCCCAGGAGGAGCAGAGACTGATCAGAAGTTCCTGCACCTGACAGGACACTGTGAAAGAAGAATTGGGTTCTGAAGGTACACTGAACTGATTGATTTGTTGATACTGCAAGGCATGTGCATGGCTAGAGGGGAGATTATGGATAACCAATGGGACACAAAATGAACAGGGACATTGTGTTTAATTAGTAGGGCAGACCATCAAGATTCTGGCCCCCCAGCTCCTTTTTCTCTTAAATTTGATATCAAAGACTTGGGTTTCTCCCATTTTAGTCACCTGCCAAGACCCAGAAGACTAGACTGAAAGGTAACTAGAGGGAGATCCCACCACTTCTGGACCCCAGCTTCAGTACAGAGGCACAGTCTTTTTCCTAGGAACTTTCAAACCTTTGCAGCAGCTGGATGTTGGCTACCATGCCTCACCCCCCCCCCCCCCCCCCCCCCCCCCCCCCCCCCCCCCCCCCCACACACACACACTTTACCTGTGGCAGTTTACAGATTTATGCTTTGTTTTGTGTCTGGATGGACTGTTTTGCTAAGAGGTTAAACAAAGACTTACTTCATATGGCTTGGATAGGGGTTGAACTAAACTATCTCCAGAGGCTTTTCTGGGTGCATCTACATGGGATTGCATTACTGTGCATCAGCCTAACTTACTATGCAGTACATAGTACCTCACTGTTTAGTAAAAATGGCTAATGGTGACTAACTAAATCATACCTTCATTTGCAGGTATCAAATTTAGTTATCAAACTTAACAAGCAGTAATGCATATGTAGACATGACCTGGCACTAAGCTTAGTGCCAGGTCTGCCCTGCCACTAGGGGGCCATCCCCAGGGCTCCTGTGGCAGCCACTAGCTTCAGGCTATGAAACCCTGCAGCCATTTTGCACCCTGTAGCACACTTCACAGGAGCCTGAAGGAACTGCAGGACCTCTGTGCCCCACTGGACAGGCTGTGTGGTGCTGATGCCAGTCTGCCTGCAATGCTAAGCAGCTGCTGGGCCACCCGACTGCCAGAGCACCCCTCTCAGGCCAGGCAGGTACTGCTCAGGGCTGCAGGCTACTGAACCTCCTGTCTAGCCCAGTCAGCTCCCCAGGGCTGCCTCTGGCAGCAGGGCCAGAACCAGCTTCCTGCAGCTGACCTCCAGCAGTCTGCCGTGCACCTGTAGGTGCTGTGGGGCATAGCCTCTGCTTTATGGCTCCATCTTTGTGCCCTTGCACTCGGCACTGTTGGCAGTTACCCAGGGCCAGCCACGCAGGGGCCAGAGAGTGGGTTTGGGACTCAGAATGTTATCCTTAACCTCCCATCAAGGCCTATCCCTGCCTGCATGTGCATTCCCCTGCTGTTCACCTGAGGCCTCAACTGGAGCCTGAACAAAATTAATGACCTTGTGGCTCTCTGTGATGCAGAGGTCCAGAGGCAGTTTACATGGGGCAGGTAATCAAATGCCCCAATTTTTGAGGCCCTGTCAGACAGGAGGTGGGAGAAAAGGCACTCCTGGTCTACACAGTAGTGGCTCAGAAAGGTCTTGTGGATACTCTCCCCAGAGGCCCCCAGCAAGGAGGGCAAGACTGCATCAAGCTCCTCATCCCAGTTGTTTAGGAGCCCTGCACCCCACAAGTCCAGGCACCAAGGGCTTGGTGGTAGTGCAGAAAAGACATTGGCATGCAGGGTGGGAGTGGGGTCTAGAGCTGGAGCTGCAGCAGCAGGTGCTGTCAGCAGCCTGGCCTGCCTGCCTTAGGGAGGGGGTAGGGAAGACAGGGTACTTGTGCCCAGCACCTGGTGGGCCTCCAGCCCCAGGGAAGTGGGGAGAGATGGAGCACTTGGCCAGCAGCTACCTAGGCCTAGGTCTGGAAGGCCCAACTTAGCATGGCCTCTGGGTACCCATGCACAGCTGGCCCCTAATCTGCACCAGGGGCCATGCACTGCCCAGCTTCAGCGTATCTTCTCTGTGAAATGCTGCAAACTTCACAAAAGGCCTCTGTCTCTTGCCTCCATAGGATCTGCATCTGGAAGTGGGGGATATGCCACCAGCCCCACTAGAGATACCATATCAGGGTCACCACCAACCAGCACTATAGCATATCGCATGTGCCAGCAGTGCATGCAAGACCAGATGTTCCTGCTCCATTAGCTGGCAGTGGTGACCAGAGAGTGGGAAGAAAAGGTTTGGGCCAAGTAAGAGAAGGGCTGTTGGGTAAAAGATATCACCCAGGAGACTGTCCAAGAGGATGTGCATGACTGGGTGAAGTAGGAGTTCCAGGCCAAGCACCTGGTCCTGGAACATGAACACCTCCAGCTCCTCAGGCAACAAAATGACATCCAGGCCTAGGCAGTGGAGGCCATGGCCAATGACCACTGGACCCTGGCCACTGTCCTGGGTCTGGCAGCTGCATACATGCCACTACCCACTGCCCCACAGCAGACCCCTGCCTGGGCCTGGGAGGAGGTCCAACAGCACCTCCTGCCTACAGGAGCCCCTGGCACAGCTCCTGCCACAAGTCCACCACCACCCACCTGGGCCCAGGTCTGCCACTCTCCCCCCAACTCCATGCAGATGTGGAGCTGGAGGTGCCAGGAGGGCAGCACAATGGGATGCTGGCACTAGACTTGAGCAGTCATAGGGGGAGCTACCTGCCCTGGAGAAGCATAGATGCCATCACATGTGTATGAGCCTACCGCAGTTGCTGAGACCTATGGGGGAATGTCCTGCCTCTGGACTCTGCCCCCAACCTATGGCTCCCCCACTCTGTGATGCTAAGACAGACTTAGACTTTTGTACATACTCTTGAAGTTAGGAAGAAGTGCTTTGTATTGGTAGTGATGAAGGGGCTCTGATGAATTGGAAGAAGTTTGTAAGGGAGGAAGGGGTAAGAGGGCTTTGTGTTTTTTTGGGGGGGGATGTGGGGGTGTTATGAGGAGAATAAAGCTTTCTTGTTTCAATGTGTGCCTATCAGGTGACTGGTGCTGGGGGTTGGTAGAGGGTCTGTGGGTTGCAGGACAGTTGAGCTAGTAGGGGGAGTGGTCCTTGAGGTGGTACACCAGAGCCTTCTGCACCCAGTGCCCTGACCCCCACTAGCAGGCGCTCACCTCACCTGGGGCCTTGCAGTAGTAGGTCCACCACCAGCCACTGCCACCCCAATTGTGCTGCCTCTGTCCATCTGCCTCCTCTGCCCAGACTTCTTAGAACAACTCCTTCCTAGGCCGTACAAATATTGTGCAGCATACAAGATGCAACAATAGACATTAGGTCTGGAAGGGACTTGGAAGATCTTTGAGTCCAGCCCCCCCCAGAGGCAGGAAGTCAGCAGGGGTCATAGGATCCCAGCAAGACAAACATTCGAACTTTTCTTGAAGGCATTCAAAGTAGGTGCTTGAACCACCTCCAGTGGCAGTCTCTTCCAGACCTTGGGGGCTTGGACAGTAAAGAAGTTCTTCCTTATGTCCAGCTTGAAGTGGTCATGGAGGAGTTTGTAACTGTTTGACCTTGTTGTCCCTTGGGGTGCTCTGGTGAACAGATGTTCCCCCAGATTCTGGTGAACACCCCTTATAAACTTATAGGCAGCCACCAGATCACTCCTGAGCTGGCACTTTTCCAGGCTGAAGATTCCCATAGCTCTCAGCTTCTCATCATAACAATGACCTGGGGAAGTTGTTCCTGGCTATTTTGAGGCAGGCAGTGAGGAAGTATATGCAGCCTTTGAGATGACTGCAGGCATGCTCATTGAGGGTGCAGGTCTAGCCTGAGCACAAATTAAAGTGGGCCTGGTGGGGGTCTAGGTACTCATTGTAGGACCTCAACACGCATGGAAAGAATGGGTACACTACATCCTCCATGACTGGAGGGGGGGATGATGATGCTGCCTAGCTGTGGGTCCTCCACTCCTGGTATGAAATGCCTGCTCTCCACTAGCATGTACAGTCAAGAGTTTCTGAACACACAAGCACTGTGTGCACAACCCATCCAGCTGCTACTTGCATGTGAAAATGTTTCTTGGTGATCTACAACCAGCTACAGGAACCATAGAGTAGAACCCTTTGCAGCTATAATGGGGCAGTCTCTGTGAAGCAAGCAGGTGCCTATTCAGGGCTGTGATACACTGGATGAAACCCAGTCCATGGAACCCAGCAACCACCACCCGAGGGTCACAGACCTGGAGGATGGTGTCTGCCAACATGTCCTGAAGGACACTACACACCTGCAGGATGGCCTTGCACTCACTGAACTTCTACACACTGCAGCCTAGTGGGCATGGCCAGCTTAAGTAGTGTCAGGGCCAGGTGGATGCTGTCAGTTGCCTGACATGCCAACTACATGCTAATGTCCTGGCCCTCCAGGTGGGCCAGAGCTGGAGGAGTAGGTTGGCAAAAGTGGCTTGAGCCATCCCAAAGGTGTCAGCTCACTGCTTGTCATTCCAGTCCTACTGTACCAGGCACTATCACCAGTTCCGGCTGGTGTGACGAGCCCAGAGGTGGTATAGCTAGAGGCCTAGAAGGATGACTGCAGCCTTGGCAGTGGCCTTCTGGAGTTAATCATCAGCATCACCATGGTTATCATAGGTGACTTCAATTACCCAGACATCTTGTGGGAGGATCACTCAGCAAAATCCAAGCAGCCACAAAGCTTCCTCTAGTGTGTGGATGACCTCTACCTGACTCAAGAAGTCTACGGGCCAATGAGAGGCAAAGTGCTGCTCAACCTGGTACTAGCTACTGGGGATGACCTAATCAGTGACCTAGTGATGAATGGGAAGCTGGGTGACAGTGACCATGAGCTGATCACCTTCACCATATTCTGTAAAGCTGGCAAATCAGTCAGCAACACAGAAGTCCTTGACTTCAGGAAAGCTCACTTAGACAATCTCAGATGGCTTGTCAGTGAGGCCCTAAGAGACCATGAGCCCAGGGAAAGGGGAGTTCAAGAAGAGTGGTTGCTTCTCAAGGAAGCAAACCTCAATGCACAAGTTAATTCTATTCCAACTCAAAGGAAAGGCAGCAAGAGGGCACAGCAGCCCCCCTGGCTCTCCAGGGACCTAGCAGATCTCCTGAGGCTAAAAAGAAAGGCCTACAAAGGATGGAGGACAGGATTGACCTCCAAGGAGGCTTATTCTGCACTTGTCTGGTTCTGCAGGGAGCAAACCAGGAAAGCCAAGGCTGCAACTGAACTCCAACTAGTTTTGAGCATCAAGGAAAATAAAAAGTCCTTTTTCAGATATGTGAGGAGCCGGAGGAAAAGCAAGGGCAACATTGTACCCCTGCTGAACCAGATGGGGCAACTGGTTTCCCTGATGCCCAGGGAAAAGCCAACCTATTAAATGGGTACTTTGCATCGGTCTTTCATCAGTCCCATGGGACACCCATGCCTGCTACAGGACAGAGAGGTCCGGGTGAGGGAGATCCCTTGCCCTCCGTTAATGCTGACATCATGAAGGAACACCTTGAGAAGCTGGATACCTTCAAGTCAGCCAGCCCTGACTATCTACACCCCAGGGTACTCAAGGTGCTGGCGAGCATCATAGCCCAGCCTCTGGCACAAATCTTTGAAAACTCCTGGCACTCTGGTGTAGTGCCTGAAGACTGGTAGAAGGCCAATGTGGTACCTATCTTCAAGAAAGGGAGGAAAGTGGATCAGGCTAACTATAGGCCCATCAGCCTGACTTCTATCCTGGGGAAGATCTTAGAAAAGTTTATTAAAGAGGCCATCCTTAATGGACTGGCC
>NW_017728886.1:136979580-137016782 GCF_001723895.1 Crocodylus porosus
GGCTGGACTTAAGGAAGAATTTCTTTACTGTCCGAGCCTCCAAGGTCTGGAACAGTCTGCCAGCGGAGGTGGTTCAAGCACCTAAATTGAACACCTTTAAGAGTAAATTGGATGCTTATCTTGCTGGGATCCTATGACCCCAGCTGCCTTCCTGCCCTTTGGGTGGGGGGCTGGACTCGATGATTTTCCGAGGTCCCTTCCAGCCCTAATGTCTATGAAATCACTGGCAGCAGCAGCTGTACAGCAGCAGGACCCTGGCAGGCAATGTGGTAGTTGGCCAGGTGTTTGCTGAATGTGGGGGAGCCAGGCAGAGTGAGATGGCCACAGGCCAGGTAACAGAAACTGCAGCAGACCCTCTGGATGACCAATGCCACCAAAAGGATTGGGGGACCCTGTTCCTTGCTGGCAGGGCCAGGGGCTAGGGCAGCCATGGCTCAGGAATGCAGAGGGGGCACAAACAGAGCTACCACATGCTGACACTGTGTGCCCCATGCTGCTCATCTGTGCACAGGCAGTGGCTGCCCAGAGAGCACTGTGTGGGACAGTGTTTTAAAGATGTTTGCCAAGTGCTGGCAGCTGGGCCTGGCTTCAAACAAGGCTGGCAAGTGCTGGTGGCTGGTGCTGGAGACTGAAGCTCCCCCTGGTGGCCACAGGGGCCCATGGAAGGGCTGACAGGACCTGAAACTAAATTTAGACACCTACCCAAATTTGATTACTGCACATTAAGTTAATGAGCAGTAAATCTAGTTGCAACTAAATGCACGTGTAAATGAACCCTTTGAGCCCTACTCAAAGTGTATGAGTCTACGATAAGTGCTTTATCTATCATAATTATGGCAAATAAAAGTAATTTACTAACTTGTTCTTCCTAATAAAGGAACGAGAATATGGAGGGGGGGGGGCTTTTTTTCTAAGCATTACTATTTTATTTGGTTGGCAGTGGGATTTTTATGTTGCAGAAGGACAGAGGTATTCAAAAACATAATTGTTTGTATAGAAAACGATACAAAAGAAAAAAGATTATCACAAAGCAAATATTTCAAAGAAACAACTTTTTTCTTAGGCCAGCTTTATACCAGTGTTTGGGGTTTTTTTATTAACTTCTGTAGAAGAAGTCCTGATTTACATTAATATAAGTGATAGCAAAATCACTTTCTAAATTTATCAGAGTAGCTTCAAAGAATATTACACCTTGGTTCAAGTGACAGAATAAAAATAAAATAAAGAGTGGATGCAGTAAAAGAGGAAATGTTAAAAGGAATTATTAATCATGTAATATACAAAAGTCAGGAATAGGAAATCCAAAAGCCCACTTGGCTGCTCTGACTAGATATTCTTTATGCGAGAAACCTTCTAAAGGATTCTTTAAAATTTGCTGATGTTCAAGGTGTTTGTTTTAACTGTGCAATGAATGGTCCCCTTTACATAAAATAACCTTTTTTTGCCTGTTTTTGAACTGTATTGGATAGAAAGGGCAAGGTTGTGACTTTAAGCCATAGTCTGAATTCAAGGGCAGATGGAAATATTGCTCCCTAATGGAAGCCACGGAAGCAATTTTTCAATTCAAGGGCAGATGGCCTAAATCTGTAAGCTGGAAGTGTCTCCAATATGTAGGACCAGCTGTAACACAGGATCTTTTCTGCTACTGACAGTATGTGAAATTGATGACTGTGCCTTGAAGACAAGCTCCTGAGAGGCTGGAAGAGCAAAACTATGAACCTTATAGGCACAGCACTGGAGTCAGGGGGATCATTCAGACTTGGGAAGAACTAGAAGCAGGAACTCACTGCTGGGAGCAGAGAGAAGCAGTGCAGAGAACTGGAGAGAGACCCAGGCTCTGCTAGATGAAGGTGCTCCCTGTGCTGAGTACAGAAGTAACATGGGAGAATGGAAGACCTGCAGTGGGACTAGGAGGACCTGAGCTGGAAGAAGTCAATAGAATTTAACAGAAATCTGAGCAGAGGTTAGAGAGAGGCACCCCAGCAGCATTTGGTTGTGTTTTGGTTTTTGTTGCTGTTTAGGCTGCAAGGCATGAGTGGCTGAAGTAGAGGAAAGGAGACCACTGATGATGACCTACAAAGGGGCTTAGATTATTCTTAAATTAATGGGCTGTCAGAGGCCCAGTGATCTGTGACCACGGTGTCAGACCACAAGTGATGGTGTGGGACAGGGTACCCAGGATAACAATTCTGGTTCTCGGGAAGTAATCTCCCAGAGTTAATAATAACAATAAACGTATGGCAGGTGAGGACTGGGTCGTACCTGCAGTGAGACTGTAAACTGCCTTGACATAACTGCCATTTTTTTTTCCAAACGGACACCATTAGCTGCAACCAAAATGAGCACAGAGGCAAATTAAACAACTTGCAAGCAAAACAAAGCATAGATAGCTGTAGAATACAGAAAAACAAGATAGACTAGAGAAGCAAAACAAACGAAAGGATGACTCAGTCGGTGAGAAGGTAGTTAAAAAGATATGGGCTGAGAGTGACCAATTGAGGTAAAAGCTCCTGTAAAAGGTAGTTGGTGAGGATCTATAGCATGACCATATATGAAATATACAGAAGAGGGCTGTCAAAGGGTATAAAAGCCTAAGGAAAAAAATTGAGTTTGCAGAGCTGTGACCAAGCACAGCAGTCAAAATTATGACCCATGGTGCTGTGAGAATGCCTGGCCAGATGAATCTCATGCATTGTTCAGAAGTCTTGTTGTTCAGAAATACCTTTACAGCCTATTTGAGGTTTTGCTTGAGGGGTGGCATTGCTTAAGTGTTCAGTAAGTTAGGATTTTAGACTGGAATAGTCTCACAGATGATTTTTTTTCCATTCACATCATTCTTAAAATTAAGTACAACAAGGACAGGGTGGAAGGGCGGGTGGACAGAAGTGGACACAAGGAGGTACTCTTCTTGCTGCAAGCATCAGATTCCCATATACCAGATCAAACTTTATATTAAATATTTGTGGCCAGATTTATCTTCTGCTGGTTTTGTTATGGAATGATTTTTTTTCACCACCAATACCGCTGGTTGACATGTTTTAGGATTTAGTTATTTCAGAATAAATCCAGAAATTTTTCTCACATTCAGATGGTGCTGATTGACCTAGTTATTAAATAGTTACTAAGTAATAAAGTCACGCCACACAATTTAAAACTGTCATCTGTTTCACAATCATCATTCAGCAAGTCTAGTTGATAAGCTTTCTTGTCTCAAACATTTCTTTTTAAAGTTTATGTTCTTTCCACAATCTGTGACTTAATGTTATTTTTTCTATTTAATTATATGCTAGTCTAGTTTGCACATTTATTTTGATGTTTTGGCATTTGACTGTTAATTATTTTAATAGTTCTACCTTTTCATCACTCAGGTATCCTACGTGTATTTAGGATGTTAACCTAGCTGCATCAAAAAGCAGATTCTGATTCTGGTAAGTGATTTGTACATGCTATTATTCCATAATTAGAAAGACAAATTAAATAAAAACCATGAAGTGAAATAAATCTACAGTAGAATCTACATGAGGTGCGACAGCAACTGTAGTTTAGATAACTATTCTTTCTCATTTGCTGGTTAGCAATTTCAGTACCGATGCCTAACTGGGTAGTAACTTTTTGTTCTGAAATGCAAGTCCTATTTTTAGAATTTGCACTACTGTTCAGATTCAAGAAAGTATGGTCGGTTTATCCTTTTTTTCCATCTGAGAGTCAGAAAATGTTATAAACACAAATTCTCCCTAATCAAACACAAAATATTAAATCTGACTGTCTCTGGTAGCACTGGGAGAGAGATTAAAATTGATCTCCTTTGACTTTCCCCTAAAAGTTTAAAGTTCCTAGAGGGTTGAATTGATTCCACTTTACTACAAATATAATGTAAACCTTCCACTGTGTAGATATTTTGTACCATAAAATACTTTGAACTGTAAAGTCTGAAGCTTAGGAAATCTCACTTTCATCATGTTCCTTTTTTTATATATATGTTGGGTATATTTAATCAACTTTATTGTTGGTTTCCATTGCTGAGCACATGTTGCTTTTGGCAGCAACTTAAATGACAGACAATGTATTTCAGTAAGGTTTCCTTGTATGCAAATGTCAGATGATTCATATATATATATATATATGTGTGTGTATATATATATATGAATATATGTGTGTGCATACAGGTATATATACACTTGACTATAAGACAAGTTTTTTTCCCAATCAACATGGGGGGAAGAGGAGGGAAGCCCCCCATCTGACATTTGCATACAAGGAAACCTTATTGAAATGACAGACAATGTATTTAAGTTGCTGCCAAAAGCAGCATGTGCTCAGCAATGGAAACCAACAATAAAGTTGATTAAATATACCCAACATCGAACATGACTATTAAACACATGGCCCATATAGGACAAATATACTAATGTGAACCCACCACAAGAATTGATTTTAATGCAGCCCATCTGAATAAAATATATTGTAGTACCCATTGTCCTCAGTGCTCACTCATTTTCAAGTTATTCAGAGTCACTACATTTAATATATTTTGACTTCCTCTTCATCCCAACAGCTGAGCTGTGCCTTTCTTTCCCATTTTCAATAGGGCTTGGTTGCTATCGTGGGCGAAGCTCATGGCATGGTGGCTCCATTAATCTTGGAGTTACTGTCATGGGCTCCCCCATCACTGGGGGAGAATGGTACCATCAGCCCCACCATTTACTCTTGATAGCTGAGAGATTAAGAACCTTAGTTTTAATTGTCATAGATTTTGCCTCCCATTGTTTGCTGCTGACTGGATGGGAGGCAAAAACCACAGCATATTTAAAACTGTGGTTTTTACTTCCTGGCCATCAGGAGCAAATGGTGAGTGGCAGAGCTGACAGGGCCCCTCTGCCAATCAGCACTAGGGAGGTACATGGGGGGAGGAGCTGCTTTATTATTAAAGGCCCACAATTTTAAACCATGCCTTATCAATCAGTGGTGTTTTTTTGTTTTTGTTTTTTGGGGGGGGTTTGCTTTTTAAACAGCCTTAAATGTCTGAAAAACCCCACCAAACAGGGCCCCGAACAGTTTACTCTCTGCTCCCCGCCCCACCTGTCACATATAATTAATGTGGTCCTGCCCTCCATGATATGAAGCTAGACCAAGTTGTCCTGTGCCTCACCCGCATATAAGTTTTTGGAGAATCCTAGGACTTGTGACAAAAACACCCAGTTCCAGTCATAAGTTGGGGAGGGGGGTGGATAATTAGCACATGAATCCTTTGGGGGGGCAGCGTTATCTGCAGTACACTCACATACTAAGCAGTGCTGAGCTGTGCGATCACCGTAGCTTGAAATTTTGTTGTCTCAACTGGGACCCAATCTAATTAACTATATGGTAAATTATGAACCTTTTGGATTTGAACTAATGTCATGCATAATTTGTACTATATACAAATAGGTACAGAAGTGCTGCTTAGAAGTGTGTTTCTGGAGTAACTGTGCTAAAACTTCTAGGAGTTTTAAGAAAAGTAAACTGCATCAATTCTAGATGAAATAATTCTATAGGTACCTGTAGTAATTTATCTATAGGCAAGTTACTACAGATAAGTTTATTTCTTTGTCATCGTTTTCAAAATTGTTTTTCACTTCCATGTGCTCAGGGAGAGCAGGGTCTTACATTAAAGAAAGGGCTGCAAGGGGAAGAAGTTAGAGGGGCAAAGGTCAAGGGGGCCACCTAACCACTCCCACAATTTATTTCCCCTGCAGTAGGAGTGGAAGGGTAACAAATTAATTTAGAGGTAAACCTCCAATAATTGGGATCTCTACCTCAAAATTACAATTTTTCCATATATAGAATCTAATTATTGGGGGATTGTCTTCTATTCAGGGTTACTGTATATTTGGGTAAATATGGTACAAACACATGCACACTGAAACTATAATTCTGCATTTCAGTGTTCAAAGAATGTAATTAAGAACCTAGAGGTATTTGAAAAAAACACCAAAACAAGTTATGTGCTTTAACCTTATAGATTTCTATGGGACTTAGATGCCTAATAGGGCTGTGCTAAGCTTTGGTCACCAATTTGATTTGAATTCAGGGATTCAGTTCCCAAATCAGGCAGTATCTCCTCTGAATCAAATCGGGAGACCAATTAAAAGCTCCAAATTAATTCAAAACATCTGAATCGATTCAGAAAAGATTCAGTGGTCCTGACACACTTGCCTCCAGCTGGTAAGTGTGTTGGCGTTGGGTGTGGAGGAGGGAGGGATTAGGGCTGGGACAAGGTGCCCAGCTGCAGCAGGGGACATAGGATTCAAGGAGGGTGCTGGGGAGGCCTGGGGATGTGGAAGCAGCAGCACTGGAGTGGGGGCTCTCCTCTGCTGCCACTTGCCCAGCTGGGGAGGGAGGGCAGTATGTGGATGTGGCTCACTCTGGGTGGAAGGGGTAAAGCAGCAGCAGGGCATAGCCCCTGCTCCCAGCACTGCTGCACCCGCATCCCATACTCCCCCATGCCAGGTGGCAAGTGGCAGCAGCGCCCGTTCCCCCATGCCAGAGGGGCAAGCGGCAGCAGCACCTGCCCCCCCCCCCCCCCGCTGGCAAGTGGCAGCAGTGCAGAGACACTGCTCCCAGATCTGATGCAGGCACAGCAACACTCAGAGCAGGGGCTATGCCCTGCTGCCGCTTGCCCATCTGGTGCGGGGGAAGCACAATGCAGGTGCGTGTCACTCTGGATGGAAGGGGGCAAGTGGCAGGAGAGCATAGCCACCATTCCCAGTGCTGCCACACCTACATCAGCACTGGGAGCAGGGGTTCTGCCCTGCTGCTGCTTCCCAGGCAGTGCAGGGGTGTGTGGGATGAGGGTGTGGCAGCTTTGGGAGTGGGGGCTAGGCCCTGCTGCCATTTGCCCCCTTCTGCCTGGAGTGAGCCATGCCTGCATCCCACCCCACCCCACCAGCTGGGTAAGTGGCAACAGGGAAGAGGCCCCACTCCAAGCACTGCTGCACCTACATCCCACACCCCCCTGCCGCCTCCCCCAATAATGCAACCCCCCCATCCTGGCTGGGCAGCTAGTCCCAGCCCCAGCTCCAATCCCTCCCTCCCCCATGCCCCTTCCTTCCTTCCTTCCCCCTTTTCCCTCACCTCAACAGATTTACCAGCTGAAGGCAACTGTGTGAGCTGCCCTGTTCAGTTTATGGCCAAATCTCTGAACTGGCGCCAATTCTTTTGGATCTGATTTGGATGAATCTGAATCCAAAGCGAATACTTGTCACTTTGCACAGGCCTAGTGGCTAACCTGCTTGCATGCTTTTGAAATTCCCTCTAGACTTCAAATATTTACCTTTAGACACCTAAATGTCTTTAAAAATATAGCCCTCAACATTTGTATGTTTTGTAATCCATATTATACTGCAAAAACTTGTAGGGTAAAGTTTTTTAAAAACATCTGAGTTTGTTTACACTCCACTCATAAGTTTGAATATATGAAGCCCATATTATCAGTTAGTAGCCACTGAAAGTAAGAAATATTTTTGACTCGGTCTAAAAACAACTTAAATTCTTGCTCTAATGAGTTTTGGATATTGTAATGGGTAAAAGTTTACTTATGCTTTCAGAGAATCCTCTCTCTGTTCTAAGGAGCTGAAATGTCCTTGGGCACACAGTACAGATAGTCACCTAATTAATAGGCAGTAGTCTTCTTCAAATCTACTGTCATATTTGTTTATATGGGATGATTCCCTTGTTCCCTTCAACCTACAAAGAAAGTCTGAATACCAGATTACTTCACAAAATTTAGATCTGGAAGAAGAAAAGGAAGGATATGGCATGTTTGATCTCTGTCAGTTCCTTTCTACCTCATAATGTTTTGGGTTTTTTTTCTTTTCTCTATTGATTTGAGTACTTCTTTAATTCTGTGTTTGCATAATTCTCCTTCTTAGGCCTTTTCTACACATTACAGGTATTGTGCAATTAACCAGTTAATAGCACAATTATCTGGACACCAGCTAAGTGTGCAAAGTAGCTATCATGCCATAAAGAGCTCCAACCACCTATAAAGGTAGATCTCAAAAGTGGGGATGTCTACATGTGCAGTTAAGGTGCATGAATACCTCCGGAGCTTATTGTTCCTGGGCATGCCATCTGCATGTGCGCATGAGACCATAGCACATTGAGCCAGGTCACACCAGCCCTGGCTGTCATGGGCCCTGGGGTCCCACAACCCCTGGAAGACCTTTGATTTAGTGGAAAGCCAGAAAAAAGTCTTACACATAGAATCATAGATAATCAGTATTGGAAGGGACCTCAGGAGGTCGACTCTGCTCCTCTGACAGCAGGTTATTCCAGTCCCCAGAAACCCCTTCAGAGCCAGGGAAGGACATGACAGCCCAGACCTCAGTCAGACCAAAGGAATCTACCTTCGTCCCCTCAGCTTTTTCAGTGCCTAGCACTTGACCTGCAGCTTCCCCCTGCCCCCAAACCCTGCATCTTCATGCCCTGCCCAGTCTTCCTGATACAAGGGAAGACTGGACCACACCATGGGACTTTTTCAATATCCCCAAAGCAGGCGAGAATTTTCCCTTGCTTCTCCTCAGTGTTCAGAGCCACCTTCACTCCCCTGTTCTCCCTTTCCCTACTCCAGTCCTCACCTGCCACTGCTGCTTTCTTTTCTGGTCCAGGGGCAGGAAAGTTCCTGTCACAGGAGCTTCAAAGCCACTGTTTTTCATGCTAGTGGGGCTAAACAGAGGCTGGGCTTAGAAGCTTATAGACAGCACAGAAAGCAGCAGCATTAAGTGGGTGAAGGGGAGGGGAGGGGAGGACATCCCTCTAAGCTCAGAGGGAAAGGTGTGGGAATTCTTAGCTGCTTTTGGGTTTATAAAAGTCCTCAGATGCTGCCAGGGTACCTTCTGTCTGTATTAGTTGTGAGTGGGAGGGGTGTGGGAAAGTTGGATGGAGTGTGTATCATCTCTGCAGCACAGATTTCTGCTCTCCCCACCCCCTTTCCAAATCCTGAATCAGCCCCTATACACATGGCTGTACGTGTCACCAGGTTTAAAAGTAAATTCAGCAAAATAATATTTTCATCTTTTTTTAGCTCAGATATGATTAGCAACATTAGCTCATTCTTCCGAGTGCTCTTTAGGCTATGACTGTCTCATAGTCTCAGGGTAACAAAGAGCAACTAGTCAAGTTTGCCTCTAAGAAGAATGAGAGGAAACCGTGGCCAGCTGATAATGAATGAAGGTGTTTCTGGGATTTCAGTAACTGAAGCACATCTCGGTTCTTTGGCCCTGGCAGGGATATAAGAAAGGGCTGGTTGTCAGCATTATTGATTATTACAATCTTGGGACCTCTTGTAGAATTTCTTGAGACTTTCCGGAATTGCACATTAGGGAATAAAACATGAGGCCTTTATATTATGTAGTTGATGCCAATTTAGTGCTAACTCAAAAAAAAAAATCAATAGTTTATTTTAGGAAACATTTTTAATGATGTTTCATTAAAGCCTAATGACAAAGATTTAGCAAAAAAAATTGAAGTATTTCCCTAATTTTAATTCTGCCCTCAAAGATTATAATATAAATAAAATGTGTAATGGCTATGAGAAGGCATTGCAGTACTTGGATATACTGTTAAACAAAGAACTAAGAAATTACAGTTAAAGACAATATCATTCCAGTAGTCCAATCATTGATGTGGAGCAAATTAATGCTCTCATTGCAATGTTGAACCCAAACTGTCAAGGTGATAGCAGTTCTTAAGCTGTATTACTTAATATGCTTCAGTTAAAATGTCACTGGCTTCAAAATAGGTTAGAATATGTTGAAAACCTTCTTATGGGAAAGAAAAAATTGGAAGCTCATAACATAAAAAGTAGAATTTGAACTTCCACATTACAATACTAGATTATGTTGCAGATTGACTCTTTCATGTCCCAGTTCTAGAATTTTTACTTCTCCAGTTCTATCCCGGTTTGGTGTACTACAAAATCCATTTTCTGAGAAAATTAAAGTATAGTAAGGATGCTTGCTCAGAAGAATACAAATTGATCTTCTTTTGCCAGAAATCATATTTCTTCTTTCATCTGAAGCAATGCTAACATAAATTTTCAGGATAAGTTGCATGATTAGGATGCAATATGAATCAGCTGGGGTTGTTCTCTTGAGGATTTCTGCCTAGAGATTTTATTTGCTAGCTTTTATTTTTAAATGTTTTTAAATAGAGGAGCAATCAACAATCTAAAATTAATATTATATTACATTATTTGAAATCTTACTTGTTGAAAGTACCTTAGCTACCTTTTCAGGCTATTTCAATACTATAGTTTATCAATCCCATGTAGTCACAAAAGTGTATGTTATATTTCTTGAATTCCTGTATTTCTTAAATTATTATGCTCTAAAGAGAAATGTTATATATTTCAATATATTGGAAAATGTTACAAGATCTGCTAATGAGTCTAAAATCAGTGCATTAGACCCTACTATACTTTTTCAAACATGATTTCCTGGAACGCAGTGTGAATTAGCAATATAGGAGTGAGTGTATAGATACACAAACAATTAAAAATGTCACAGATTGGGAACCAGTTTCCAACTGGGTGAGATGCTGTGTCTCTGACACTAGGGGCTAGAAGTAAATACCTAGCCAACCATGCCTCACAGTGGGAGAGTGGGGCAGGAGTTTTTCCATCCATGCTTTTATGGCCCTGTAGCATGAACTGAACTAATGTAGCTGATGTTAACATAGAGTGTAATAACAGTGAAATACAACCATGTTAGTCTTGTCCTGTAAGCAACTTGAAAACTTCATTTTGTATCCTTCTGCTTGACATAAGTGAATAAACTCTGCATAGCTTTTATGTATGAGTGTGTGCAAAAGTCTGAACGGTGAGAGAATGGCATAGAGACAGGAGAAGAAGATTTAACTGTTTATGTAAGCAACAAGGCACCAAATGTAATTTACCACTCAGTAAACTAACGAATAAATGGCTGAAGAATCCCTTTTAGGCCTAAGGCACAAAAGATAACAAGGAGAAAGAATGCACTCATACTGCCAGACGGGCAGCAAAAGCACTCCAGGGCTAAGATAAGCTGAAGACAAAAGAAGAACAACCACAAGAACAGAAGCTGGGTATGGAAAAACCCCAAAGCACTGAAACAAAGGATGCCAATCCCTATAAAAGAACACTTCTTGAAAATGCCAAGTTGGGTGAGTCTCTTTTTCTACTGCTGTTTCATTGGATCACAGATGCATCTGTTCACCCCACTCCAGCTGTTATCTTCAAATCTGCTATCTTCAAATCATCATCATCTACTCAATAAGCCTGGGTTGGTCACCCTGGGCTGATATTGAGCAACTATTGTTTGTAACTACAGCTGGTGAATGTGAGGATAATATGGTTGTTTTGTGTATGGGTATGCCTGTGTATGATGATTTGTGTGTGTTTGTATGAATGGTGTGTCCAAACCTGTATGTCTAACTCATGTAATCAATAAACGCAGCACCTTGCTTTATCCCCCTTTATAAAGTCTCGATCATGATTTTAAGCAATTGACAATTTGTGTAACAGCTCGAGGGAGGAGTGTCCAGTGCCTGGGGATGTTGCCATTTTTCTCCTTTCTGTTGTTTCCTAAACATGACTTCAGTAATCTTCAAAAGTCTACACATGACTAAAATCTACAGCCTATTTGCCTCACTTTGTGGAGAGGAGTAGTGCTTATACTTGCACTTCTTAGGTGTGTTTACATGTGCATTAACACACCTTAGTTAATGCTTATTAAACATAACACTAATTCTCAATATTGAAGCATTAATTCTCAATATGTCACCAAAACTTTTTGTCCCTTCCCTCCCCTTTTCTGTTCATTTCTTGTTTAAAGTCAAATGAACAGAAAAGGGGAAGATGGGGACAGTAAAGTTTTGGCTACATATCAGTGGCTAGTTGCAACAATGGGGGTGTATGTGCACATGCACATGCATGTGCATGTGTGCACATGTGTTCATGTGTACACACACATGTATGTGTATGTGTTTAGGGGTGATGAGCAATGAATTGTGGGATGCCAGACCAATTCCATAGTAACCTTGCTGTCTAGATATAACACTGAAACCATTCAAAGTGAAGCAATTACATTTTGAACTATTTCAGGTGGACTTTAACCGTTTTAACAAGTTTATTTACAGAGCACAACATATAACATTAAATATTTGCCAGTTGCCAACACAACTTTTCTTCAATATTGAGAATTAATTGACTACAAATAGTGCAGATTAATTATCCTTGGCTGTGTAAGGAGATTGATCCATAGGGAAGCAGAAAGAGAAAATTCATGTCTCAAGAATTAAAACAAAAAAAGGGGGGGGTGTTAACATGGAAGAAAATTTTTTTTTTTACTTTAACATCATTTTTTTTTAGTCTTATAAAAACCAAAGAATTTTTCTCTTCAGCAGGAGCTTCTACATGAGACACTAGTGCAGTAGCAACAAGCTACTTCACAGTAGCTCATCGTTACCACACAGTAGCATTGCTGACACTAACCATGACTTTTTTTTTCACCATGCTTCTTCCTGTTAGCATTTTTACCTTTAACAGATACTGGGAACACAGGGCACCTATACACGTGCATCAAGGCTGCTTTGATGCACTATAAATAGAGGACATTGCAGCAGACTCAATTATATAAAAGCTTGTGTGTGGGAATTACTGTACTCCAGAAGATTCCAGCATCACATGCCTCAGTGCCCCTGCACTGAAAAATGGTGGCAGGAACGCTTTAACTAAAGCTCATTCAAGCTTTAAAGAACCCCTACTGCCATTTTTTGGAGTGGGGATGCTAAAACGTAATGCCCTGGATGCTTTAATTAGAGCAGCTCCAAAAGCTGCTTTAATTAAAGCACCCCTCCTGCTCCTGGAGCATGTTAATAAATGCCCACAAGTCTTCTCATTCAACAAGACATCTTATTGATTATAGTTTAGGCCTGAATGCTTATAATTTTGCCTTATTTTTTTCATACATATATTACAAATAGTACAATAATAATACAATAGGTAAAATTCTCTGAGAAATAGGTAAAATTCTCTGAGAAAAAAAGAGGATGAATGGAACCAGTTCAGAGTGATTCTGCCCATACTTTAAAAGGTCTTTCAGTTGAAGTAGTATAATTTTAGAATCGTACAAAATTAGGGTTCGAAGGGACCTCAGCAGTTAATCTAGTCCAACCCCCTGCTTAAAGCAGGACCATCCCGAAATAGATCATTCCAGCCAGGGCTTTATCAAGCTGGGTGTTAAAAAACCTTCAAGGATGGAGATTTCACCATCTCTGTGGATAACCCATTCCAGTGCTACACCACCCTCCTAGTTGAGAGTTTTTCCTAACATCCAACCCAAACTTTCCTTGCTGCAACTTAAAACCATTGCTCCTTGTTCTGTCATCTGCCAACTCTAAGAACAGTCTAGCCCCATCCTCTTTCAACCCCCCCTTCAGGTAGTTAAAGGCTGTTATTAAGTCTCCCCCTAGTCTTCTCTTCTGCAGCCTAAACAAGACCAATTCCCTCAGCCTCTCCTCAGAAGTCACATGCCCCAGCCACCCTAATGATTTCTGTTGCCCTCCATTGGACTCTTTCCAACTTGTCCACATTCTTTCCATAGTGGGGGGGCAGGAATCTGGACATAGCACTCCAGATGTGGCTTCAACAGTGCTGAATATAGGTGCATAAATACTTTCCTCAATGCTCCTACTAATGAAGACCAGCATGCTGTTAGCCTTCTTGGCAACAAAGGCACACTGTTGGCTCATATCCAGCTTACTATTGGATTCCCCATCCAAAACATCCACTGTAACTCCCAGATCCTTTTTTGCAGAGCTGTTGCTTAGCCAGTTGGTCCCAAGCCTGTAGTGGGTGCATGGGATTCTGCCATCCTAAGTGTGGGATTTTGCACTTGTCCTTTTTAAAGCTCATGAGATTTCTTTTGGCCCAATCTTCCAATTTATCTAGGTCACTCTGAACCCTAGCCCTACCCTCTGTTCAACTGGGATTCTCTTAATTAACAAACTGAGACTTGTTAATCCTCACCGAGAATTCACGGTCATAAAGGTGGTCTTTGAGAGCACTCTCATTAAGCATTGATCTACAGCCTGGTCCCACTTAATGCAGTAATATTAATTAGGAGACACACAAGAGACTTAGATTAATTCAAACAACAGGACTATATTATAAATTACAGGGTTAAAACAACAAGACTTAATGAGCTATAAACATATATACACAGGTTCACTAAACAATACAACAAAAAGAAAAAAGCAGAAGACTAGAGAGCAAACTGTGCCCTCTAACATGCACACTATGTTCAAGGGTACTTTATAAAGTATTATTATAGATAAAATTTTACCTTTCCAGGTGATCTTGCTAATGGTGGTCTCCTACACTAGACTCAGGACTTATCTCAAGAACTCTTTCAGAGCTCTGTTCAGCCACTCACTGATCTACACAGCCAGACAGACCTACTCACTGGCTTATATACCAGTGGGCAACCATACCTTACATACCACTTACATAGCCATGATGGTGCCTTCTCTCACACCCAAACACAACCAAACAAACACCAAATCACACTTCAGTCTCTCGCAAACTCAGCACGTCTTTCTCACTGAGTTTTGTGTGCAGCCCTCTTGCAAACTCCTCACTCATGCCACCTCTATCAGAGGTGTCATCAATGAATTGTCATTCAACCCTCTAGCCAATCAGAAGATTAATTACCCAAGATACATTTATCTATTACATTTTCAGATTTTACATAACTAAACTTATCTACACATGTTGCCATCAAAGAAACTAGGTTACTATGTCCACTGGTTGAAAGGTCATACTAGAACCTTTTAGCTGTCCACTCATAGATTACATAGACATTAGGGCTGGAAGGGACCTCAGAAGGTCATTGAGTCCAGCACCCTGCCTGAAGGGCAGGAAGTCAGCTGGAGTCATAGGATCCTAGCAAGATAAGCATCTAGTTTGCTCTTGAAGGTGTTCAATGTAGGTGCTTGAACCATCGCTGATGGCAGGCTTTTCCAGACCTTGGGGGGAAATTCTTCCTTATGTCCAGCCTGAAACAATCTTGCAGTAGTTTATAACCATTCAACCTCATCATCCCTTGGGGTGCTCTGGTGAACAAACATTCCCCAGATACTGGTGGTCACCCCTGATAAACTTATAGGTGGCCATCAGATCACCCCTGAGCCTGTGTTTTTCCAGGCTAAAAAGCCCCGTGGCTCTCAGCCTGTCATCGTAAGGTCTGCTTTCCTGACCTCTGATCATGCATGTGGATCTTCTCTGGACTCTCTCAAGCTTCTCCACATCCTTTTTGAATTGTAGAGCCCAAAACTGGACACAGTACTCCACCAAGGCCGAGTACAAGGGGAGAATGACATCCCGGGATTTGCTTGAGAAGCTATGGATGCAAGCCAGTGTTTTGGTCGCTTTACTAGCTGAACATCACATTGCAGGCTCATGTTCATCTTGTGGTCAATGACGACCCCCAAGTCTCTTTCATCCGTAGTACTAGCCAGTGTAGCACTGCCGAGCCTATAAGGATGCTGCAGGTTTTGCCTCCCAAGGTGGAGAACCTTGCAATTTTCATTGTTAAACACCATCAGGTTTTCATCTTCCCATTTGCTGAGCCTGTCCAGGTCAGTCTGGATCACCCACCTGTCTTCTGGTGTGGATGCTTTGCCCCAGAGTTTGGTGTCATCGGCAGACTTGGCCAGTTCACTTCTGACTCCAGTGTCCACATCATTAATAAAGATGTTGGACAACATGGGTCCAAGGACAGAGCCTTGGAGGACCCCACTGGTCACAGGGCATGATGACAATTGACCTTGTCAATTACTACCCTCTGGGTCTGACCACGGAGCCAATTTCCCAGCCAGTGGATTGTGGTGGACCCAAGGCCTGCTACACTCAACTGAGCATGTGCCCCACTATTTACTGAAATTATACAGACTTCCTAATTGTTATGCAATAACACTACCACAGAATGAGGGAAAGCCAAGGAATGCTGAAATTTGAGGTCTACACCTCCAGAGTATCTACTCCTCCCCCTAGTGTGGCGTCATCCATGAACTTGCTGAAGGTGCACTCCATCCCATCTTCCAGATGATTAGTGAAATACCAAACAAAACCGGGCCCCAAACTGACCCCTGAAGCACTCAACTTGATACTGGCTGCCATCCACCTCACAGTCCATTCATCCAACAAACCTATACTTACTTAGCTTGCTTGCAATAATGTTGTGGGTGACCATATCAAAAACCTTCCTAAAATCAAGGTGTATCACATCAACTGCTTTCCCCATATTCACAGAGCCAGTCATCTCATCATAGAAGGCAATCATGTTGGTCTGGCATAACTTGCCCTTGGGGAATCCTTGCTGAGTGTTCCTAATTACTTTCTTCCACCCCCCACCAAGTGCTTAGAAATTGATTCCTTGAGAACCTGCTTCGTGATTTTTATGGGGACTGAGCTGAGAATGACTGGTCTGTAGTTCCCTGGATCCTCCATCTTCCCTTTCTTAAATATGGGCACTATATATGCTCTTTCACAATTGCCCGAGACCTCCCCGAATCGCCATACATTCTCAAAGATAATGACCAGTGGCTCTGCAATCACACCAGCCAACTCCATCAGCATGCTCAGATGCATTGCATCTGGCCCTATGGACTGCTACACATCCAGCTTTTCTAAATAGTCCCTAACCCGTTCCTTCACCACTGAGGGCTGCCCACCTTCTCCCAAACTGTGCTACCTGGTGCAGGAGCCTGGGAGCTGACCTTGCCTATGAAGACCAAGATAAAAAAGGCATTGAGTGTCAAAGACTTCAGCCTTTTTTTCCTTATCTGTCACTAGTTTGCATCCCCCAGTCAGTAAGAGACCCACACTTTCCCTGCCCTTCCTCTTGTTGCTAACATACTTGTAGAAACCCTTCTTGTTACCCTTCATGTCCCTTTCTAGCTGCAACTCCAATTGCACTTTGGTCTTCTTGATTTAATTTCTGCATGCCTGAGGAAGATTGTTATACTCCTTCCTGGTCATCTGCTCAAGCTTCCACTTCTTCTAAGCTTGCTTTTTTGTTTAAGCTCACTGGAGAGTTCTCTGCTAAGCCAAGCTGGTCACCTCCCATACTTTCTATTCTTCCTGAACATCAGGATATTTTGTTCCTGTGCCTTCAATAAGGTTTCTTTAAATTACAACTAGCTGTCATAGACTCCTTTCCTCCTCAGACTGGCCTCCCAAGGGATCCTGCCCATCAGTTCCCTGAAGGAGTCAAAGTCTGATTTTCTGAAGTACGGGATGCATACTTGGCTGCTTTCCCTTCTTTCTTTCATCAGGAACCTAAACCTGATCATCTCATGGTCACTGCTGCCCAAATTGCCATGTGCTTTTACATCTCCCACCAATTCTTCCCTGTTTGTGAGCAGGAAGTCAAGAAAAGCATAGCCCTGGTTGCTTTCTCCAACACTTGCACCAGGAAGTTGTCTCAAACACTTTCCAAAAATTTCCTAGAATGCCTGTGCACTGCTGCAATTCTCTCCCAGCAGATGTCAGGGTGATTGAAGTCCTGATGAAAGCTAGGACCTGTGATTATGGTACTTCCACCAGCTGTTTAAAGAAAGCCTCATCCACCTCATCCACTTGTGCTAGTGGGTGTCTTCTCCCCTGCTTGTCCTTCCTGAAGTTTGTACCCATCAATGCCAGATCTCCAGTCAAATGAGCTATCTTACCAACTCTCTGTTATTCCATTAAACATAATTCCTTAACTGTGCAAGGGCTTCCAGTTCTTTCTGCTTGTTTAACAGGGTCCATGTATTTGTGTATAGACACCTGAGGTAACTAGTTGATTGCCCTACTTTCTCAGAAGGAATGAGAAGGCCTCCCTTCTGGCCCTCTCCTCCTTGTGCTTCTTCCAGGTCTCCCACTTCCCACTTACCTGAGGGCTTTGGTGTCTACCTCCATTAAACCTAATTTTAAGCTCTCCTCACTAAGTTAATGACCCCATCTGCAAAGATGGTTTTCCCTCTCTTTGTCAGGTGGATCCCAGTCTCTTCCTAGATGTATTTATTCTTGAAAATACATCCCATTGTCAAAGAAGGCAAAGCTCTGCTGGTAACACAACCCATACAGCTATGCATTGATCTACAGGATGTATCTGCTCCTGGCTGGGCCTTTCCCCTTGACTAGAAGGATGAAGGAAAACACCATATGTGTCCCCATCCCATTCATCTTTGCACTCAGAAGTCTGTAATCATCCTTGATCTGCTCAGTAACATCCATGGAAGTATCATTGGTGTCCACATAGATGAGCAGCATGGGGTACTAATCAGAGGGTCAGACAAGTCTCATTAATCCTTCTGTGATATCTCAAATCTGGGCTCCAGGCAAGCAGCAGACCTCCCAGGTGTTAATGTCTTGAAATCCACTGCTAGATTTAATGTAATGGATTTCTAACCTTGGAAGAGTTCATCAGCCACTTATGTTAATGCCACTTCATGTCACACTTCTTAAAGTGTGAGACCAAACACACTGTTGTCCAAATTGCTGCATAATGCCAGGCTGCCTTCTAGCACCACCTTCTACTAGAATCACCTTCTTGAGTGTAGTAATTAATAATCAGCAAGATTATTCATGTTTTGAATTGCTTTGAACAGAGGCTAGAACAGTCTTGAAGATGTTGTTGAGTTCAGAAAGCTGTGAGAAGTAGAAAGTGGTTAAGTAGAAAAGTCCAAGTCCATTTTAACAGACTTGTGCTCCAGAGGTGGCCATGAAGCCCCTGGAGTCCCTGCAACCCTCAATCTTTGTAGGCAATCACCTCTCCTATAACCTGCCAAAATGCCAATTGTTATTATGTAAAATAGACTGCCCCAGGGCTTCCCATTCTCTTCTCCCTAATGACTATCAAGTGCTTATGGTCTTTGCCTTAAGGGCTTATTGTGTGGCTGCAATCTGCCCCTACACCACACTCCATGCCTCACAGGTTGTTATCACTTGTTGTCTTCCACTTACCCTTTCTGGTCCTACACTCTAAGCCCTTGTCTGGGCTATGGGACCCTGGCCCCTGTCTCCTGGTCTGTCATTTCCAGGACCCTGCCTATACCCTGGACTCTCTCTGATCCCCTCCAGTCCTGTTGTTCCCAAAGCCTGGCCTCCTTCAGACCTGTCTATTCCAAGGCCTGGTTCCATATCCTTCCCTGGGTCCCTAGGAATCTCCTCCTTCCCTTAGTTCCTCCCCAAACCTCTAGGCTGCTGGCTGTATTCTCTCTGCTGGCACTTGGAAGTTGCAGCCCTCCTACTAAATGATATTCCCTCACGAGCCTCCAGGTCTTTCTGCTGACTCATCTCAGAGCCTGAGTTTATATCCTCCATAAGCCCAGCCCTCCTCCTAGGTCAGATGACTTCAATTAGCCCAAGCCACACCTGCAGGCTGCTGCAGCTATAGCTTACCTGCTCTTAAATTGGCAGGAGTACCAAGCCTTCTACCATATCCATCTTGATACTATGTCTATGAAATCAGATGTAATTTAACTTAGAAAAAATATGTTCCCTTTTGCCATGGCACATCACACAAGGCAAGGATAAACAGATTGGAATTTACTACATCTTCTTTGCAAATGGATACATGAAAGTCACAACTCTCCAACCTACTTTCTAGATTTAGGGCTCCACTTTCTCTGACATCATCACTAGAATTTCAAAGCACAGAGAAGCCACAGGATTTAGTCCCTAAAGTGATTTGGATAAACTGCAAATTCAATCATCCATACTCTTTTTGTGGTCTCAGAACTGAATTGACCCACTGAACTATTTGAGGTTCACCCATCACTAATATGGAAGAAATAAAAGTAGCCTGACAATAAAAGAATCCATCAGCAATCTCTATCTGCAATGTAGCATGACCTTCCATTGTTATATTATTCTTAATGTAGATTTCTATTTTAATCGTTCATATTGCAAGAGAACTGTACAAAGAGTCAGTGGAATTCATTAGTTGGCTTGTATCATTTTGTAAAATCATTTTTTTTAACTTAAATCCAGTTGCAGCTTGAATTGAAACTCATTCATTTTAAATATTAAGGACTTAGGAGCAAACGACAGTGCTGCATGCTCCTGTTTGACAACTCCTATATAACATTTTCTTTCTTAAATATGAATTACTTTTCATTTACTGGCCTGTTCAGGGCAGTATCAGTGCATATACATGTTTTTAAAATGTAGAAGTTAGGGTTGTGTGAGTTGGCAGCGATCCAATCCGGCTTTGGATCCGGCCACTTCAGATGGCCATGATCCGATCTGGAGCTCCAGACTGGGTTTTCGCCTCAATCTGGCCGCAGCGGCTCCAAAGCTTTGGAGCCACCTCGGAGATCCAGCCATAGGATATAATGGGGAATCAATGGAAGAACTATAACTTTGTTGTTTTTTGTATGAATTATATGAAACTTGCAGGGCTGGTAGCCTCTGCTAAGAGCATGAACCCTGCCAGGCTTCAAGAAGATCGGTGCAGGGATTTGGGGAGAACTGTACTGCAAATTCTTGAAAGCTAAACTCATGTCTTGGTTGTGTGTTACTCCACAAGGGGCTGAAAAACTGCAGTGGTTTTACTGAGGCCACAAAGCCTGCCGAGTTTCAAGAAGATTGGTGCTGGGCTTGGGGGGGGAAATGCATCCCAAATCCTTGAAAGCAAAGCTCCTGTCACATCTATGTCTTACAATACAGGGGGGTCAAAAATTCAGGAGTGGTAGCTCTTACTAAGGCCACAAAGTCTGTCAGGTTTCAAGAAGATCGGTACAGGGGTTGGGGGGCGGGGAACTGCACCCAAGCTGCTGACAAGTAAAATTTGTGAAACAAATGACCCTGTGTGTGTTAAGGCACAGCGGGCTGAAAACTGCAGGAGTGGTAGCTCTTGCTGAGGCCACAAAGCCTGCCAAGTTTCAGGAAGATCGGTGTGGGGGCTGGGGGGGAACTGGACCCCAAATCCTTGAAAGCAAAGCTCCTGTCATGTCTATGTGTTACAACACGGGGGGGTCAAAACTGCAGGGTCCACAAAGCCTGCCAGCTGTGACTGTGTGTCCTAGAGCAGGTCTGAGTGAGTTCTGGGCCCTGCCAGGCCACAAAGCCTTCGTACCAGCTGTGTGTGTCCTAGAGCAGGCTTGAGTGAGTGCTGGGCTCTACCAGGCCCCAAAGCCTGCCAGCTGTGTGTATCTTGCTGGGGCAGTCTGTCATTTGGGACCCTGTATCCCAAGCTGCTGATAGGCAAAACTCATGATGTTGGTGGGTGACACTGTGTGTGTGTTAAGGTGCACCCCTCCTGGCACTGGGGCCTCTGCACAACATGGAAGTGTGCCCCACTGAGGCTTTCTCCTTCCCTACAGCCTCATGCCCAGTCCTCCACTTTACATGACAATAGGTACAATAACTTAGCTGGCTCAACACCAGTAGCAGCATCAGCATCATCAAAGGTACCCACACAGAACTGTCACAGAGCCTATCGTTTTATAAAAGAATTGACAGCAAGAAATAAAGATGTAGTGTTGTGTTGAACATATTATGTTATTCCTGGTGTGTGATGGTGTGTTATCTTGTGTTTTTATGTCTATATGTGTATTATGAAATAACAAAAAAGTACTTAAAAAAATGTATGTCAGAGCCAAAAGTTAAAAGGTGCTGATGACACCAAGTTAAGAGAGACAAGTACCGATATGCAGGTAGACAGCCCTTAAAGTAAGTGCGCATGTTCAGACACGTGCCACGCACAGGGCCAGTGTGTGATTAATAAGGTATTCAATTTGACAGAGCGCGCATTCCCAATCATGCACTAGCAGATAGCCATGATGTAACCAACTAGAATATTCCACTGAAAGTGACGTATGATTGACTATTCCAAAAGTATTTAAGCCAACACAGTTTCCGCCCAGACAGAGACCCGCTGAGACCAGCTCAGGAAAATCAGAGAACAGAGACCAGCTCTGAGTTGCCTTGAGCTAGTTCACAGGCCAGCCACCTGTGAACCCTGTCTCTCCGCCACTGCTGTTTCTGGCATACCCCGTCCCTGCATGCTCGTGATTTTGTGACCAGTCGACTCATTTTCATCAGCTGTCATTCTGCTCTATTCCGCTCCGTTCTACTCCAATTACTCAGTTCTGTTCTGTTCTACTTTGTTTTACTTTATTAGTTCAGTTAGTTGTTGTTTTCAACTTAGGGTTCAATCAATCTAAACAACCAAAAGTTTACATCTGAAACCTATGCTCCCTACAAGCGTAAGTAATAAAACTACGTTGCAACCACTACGCGTCAGTGCTGTCTCTGCCCCGCTAGCCCCCGCCTGTTCGTCCGAGCACGTCATCTAGCACTGGCGCTCAGGACCGCTGACTGCCACAGTATCTTTGGAAGATTTAGGGTTGAAAACCCCTTTCTCAAGCTGAGGAAGTATCTGCAGTTGGTCCTGGATGGAAGGAATAGTAAAGAAGCCAGAGGCTGGCCTGGCCTGCAACACAGGCAAGAAAACCAGTCAATGAAAATGGAAATGGAGGCATCAGGTGGTGAGGGACAGGCTGGGGTTTTCAATCCTAAAGCTGGCATCCCGGGCATCTAAGCTGAACTCACTGGGAGCCTCACAACTGCATTGCAACCTGCAAGCATCAGACCTGTCAAAGACGTGACAGGTCTGGGCATTCTCCAGCCAGGACTTTGTGCATGCTTGCATTACCTGGAGGTTATGGTGCCTCCTCCCCACCTTTCACCAGGGAATCATTGATCCTGGGATTTACGGGGCTGCTGCACCACCAACAATCCCACCAGGCCTTCCTACCCTGGCAGGTTGCAATTTTAATGGTCATGCCCAGGGCCTGGGGCATCCTTCTTCCTCATAGCCCCAGTCTGAGCCATGCAGTTAGTGCCCCCTCCAGCTGAGAGCGGGGCACTACTTGGCTTTTCAAAACATCAAAAAAGGAAATTGGTGCAGACAGAGGGAGGAGGGTGGCACTCAGACCATCTGCAGGTGGAGCTTGGGGAACCCCAGCAGCAGGAGGTTCACCTTTAGGAACACCAGCTGCTCCACCAGCATAGGATCCAAGCAGGTGTGGTGGGGTGTCACAACATCCCCTGCAATGCTGAACACCCCCTAGCATGGAACACTGGTCGGTGGACAGGACAGGGGTTGCCAGTCAACTATGCCCAGATTCTGCTATATCTGGCTGCGTCTTGCCCAGTAGGCCAAGGGGTCACATTCTAGTGGTTCCACATCCTCAGCAAGGTAGGTAGCCACTGAAGAATCAGGACTACCTGCCTGAGGCTGGGATCTGGTGCATTTTGACCCCAGCATTGAAGTGATGCCTATTGCCCACATTGGCAGTGGCTGGTGTGGAGGAGACTGGCTGGTGCTGGCGCTGGTGTTGAGAGTGCTGGCACAGAGGATCCCCCTCTTCAACATCCCCTTTCCTCTGTACTTCGGCCTCCCTGACTTTGTTCATCAGCACCTGCATCCAATGATCAAGGGTTTGGAGGCTGCCAGTGCACATTCTCTCCTTCACTCTCGGGTCACACATACCCGCCATCATGTGGACCATACTGGACTGCAAGGGATCCAGTCATCTCCTGATGCCCTCCTTCAGCTTCCTCACCAGTACCTGCACATCTGGTGACAGCAGCCTGCCCTAGGCAGGAACATCTCCATTTGGTTCTCCAGTTCCCTCACTAGGGGATCACCTGGCTGAGGGGGGCATCACCATCACTAAAGGTCTTGATGGCTTTGAGGAAGGGCTTGAGGACCACCAACATATGGGAGATGGTACCCCACTCAGCTCTGTTCGGGGGGTGCTGATCCCTATCTCCCCAAGCAAGGCCATCTCATAGATGGCCTTTTTTTGCTCCACCAGCTTCTCAAGCATCAGGTATGTGGAGTTCCACCGAGTCTCCACATCCTGTATGATTTTGTGCTGTGGGATGCTGAGCTCTGCCTGTTTCTCCCACAGCATCTTGCCCCACTTAATGCTGCAGTGGAAGTAGCCCACCACCTTCCTGCATTTTGAAATCAGCTGGCTTGTAGCAATACTGGTAGTGGCACCATCACTGGCAGCCCTGTGCCCCTCCAAGGCATCCCTCGCTATTAGGTGCAGCCTGTGTGACACACAGCGGATGCCAACAAAGTTGGCATCATGGACAGCCTTCACCATATTGGCCCCATTGTCGGTGACCATGAACCCATGGGTGAGCATGGCCTTCCCAATGAGCCACCACTGCACCATGCAGTTCATGGCCCCTATGATCTCCGTTGCCATGTGGGACACATCCAGCACCTCGGCTTGCAGTAGAGCCCACCAATGGCCTGACTGATCACACCAGTGCCCTATGAGGGAGAAGTAGGCATGATCGCCACCCCGACTGCTCCAGATGTTGGAGGTGAAGTGCATGGCTACCTGCAGCCCTGCCTTGCACAGCTGCTCCCTCAAGTACTCCCTGCATGCCTGATACAGGGAAGGCACCACTGCCCTGCTAAAGGTGGTGCATGCAGGTACTTTGTAAAATAAGGCCAGAAGTGTTAAGAACTGCCTGAACCGTGGTCGCTCAACTAGGGAGAAAGGCTAGCTATCCAGAGAAAGCATCTCCCCAGTGATCTGGGTGATCTTGTGCACCTTGGGAACACCCCCCCCCATTCTGTCTACCTTTGCCCCATTGGTCTAGGGTGGCCTTCCTCTGCTTTGGAGGAGAGGGGACTTTGGAGTAAGTGAGGGACTTCCCTTTCAGCACACTCATACTGGTGCCAGGCTTAGCAGCAGGAAGAAGGGCAAGAGAATGGTGCTTCCTCAGATGCAGCATCATGGCTCTGGTGGAGAAGTGTCTCATGTCCTTGCTATGGCTCATGTGCCTTTGGCAGTGCTGGCAGATGGCAAATCTGGGATCATCTGCCACCACAAAATGATCCCACACTACACTACTCCCCCGCTTCTGGGTTTATGGTGAGGATCCTGCCTTTTCCCCCTTCTCAAAAGGGCAAGGCTGAACAGCAGGAGGAGCTGCCTCAGCTGAGGCACTTGCTTCCACAACCTCAGCCTCCTCTGAGGTGCTGCTTTCCAGAGGAGACCTGGGTCTAGGGGAAACTTGAGGGGTGTGGAGCACAAACTCTGATTCCCCCCCAGTTCCCAGAATTGCATGAGCCAGTGCAATCAGCCTCTCTGGTTCCAGCTCCAGCTCCTCTTCTGGTAGTTTGAGGTTCATTCTGAGAGCTGAAATTGGGGTGGAAGAGGCAATGATTCCACTGCTGGTGCCCACTTCTGGACTGAGCAGAGGTGGTGCAGAGACATTAGGTGCAAACACTGCTCCCAACGCCTGGCTTCCACTGGCAGCACTGATGTCAGGGCTGCTCGGGAATAGAATGCATCTGTGTTTGGGACGGGGGCGGGGCTTGCAGCTCTAGCTCTCTCCTTACTCCCTCTCCCTCCCCTGCCAGAAGACCCAGCACCTGCCTTTCCAGCACACTTCATATTGATCTTTCGTGTGTTTCAAAAGGTCTGTGTGTGTGTGTGAATCCTTTTGTATATCTGTCTGTCTTGTTCTCCTGTGAATATCTGTGTCTATCTTCTGCTGTGAATGAAATGATTTGTGTGTCTTCTTTCTGGCTGTCATGATATTGCCTATCTTGTGATGTGAATGAAGTTATTTGAGTGTTTTCCTGTGTCTCAATATATTATCTGTGTCTTGCTCTTCTGTAAATTTCTGTCTGTCTTTTTCCACTGAGATTTTTTTTCTTTATTCTGGGTCTCTGTGTATGTGCATGCATGTGTATGTGTGTGCAAGGAAGCAATCTGTGCTTCCTTGCACAGTGATAGATAACACTGGCTGGGAAAACGCAACTGTCTTTTTGCAAAGTTTCCAAAACAAGTTCCCAAAAAAATAATTCAAAGAAATACATTGAATTGTAACACTACTAATAAGTGAATTGAATAGCTAAGCTAAACTAAGCTAAGTTAAGCTAAATCCTAACCACTCCTTTATAACATGAAAAAGCAGCAGGCAGGTCTCAGTCACAGCATTCCTCCCTCACACAGCTGCTGACAGGGAATGAGCTGCAAATGGCACAGAAGGGCTGGAAACAGGGGTTATACTTTTTTTAGTCCCACCCCACAGACATTGCCATTGGAAAGGTAGACAGGGAGAAATCCTTCTCACTGGCTACCTACAGATGTCAGTCTTCCCCCCACCCTACTTCCTCTCCCTCCCCTGCTCCCACTCTCTGTCCTTCCCTTGCTCCTTCTCCTTCTTCTAATTCTGTCAAAATGGCCAAAGCAGCTCCAAAGCATCCAAAGTGGGTCCGAAGCACTTCGGATGCCCCTGACCTGCTCAAGACACCATTACTAGTATCCTGTTTTGACCCGGAAGTGCCACTTCGGATGCCAAAGCATCTGAAGGAGGTCCAGATCCAAAGCGGGACCTGAAGACTCACACAGCCCTAGTAGAAATCACTGATAGTGACTAAGAAAAACAGTTAATTTTTAATGCTTTGTTTTCCATTTGCCTAGTCTCATGAGTATTAATTAGAGGTTATTGGATGGTGCTATTATAAACAACACTCTTTCTCTTTGAGATGTACAGTGGAGAATGGTCACCAGATACAAAGTCTAACCTTGACTATCCAATCTGTAATTAGTTTTTGCTATTTTTCTTCTTCAACAATTAAATTGTGTCTGTGAACCATGCAAGCTATGCACCATCAAGAATTTTAGCCACAATTTTTAGTGTAGTTTAGTTTAGTTTATTTTTATCAAAATGTATCCAAATTCACCTCCCAATCTGTGTGCAGGTATTTTTGGCAATTACTTCAAGATTCTCCAACATCATTTTTCTAATCCTACTGTTGTGTGGCAACAATAGATCCAAAAGAGTGCAGAGACTAATTTGGAGTTCTAGTAGACTAGGGGTAATTTAAGACATATACCTTAAGAGTACTTTTTAACTAAATTCAGATTAAAACCTTAATTTACAAGCAATTGTACATCTATGAAATGAGTGTCTGTAGAGTTCTCCATTTTGTCTGCAATGTAACAAACCAACTTACGTGGGTACACAGCTTGCTCATATTTATGAGACAGATGCTATTAACCCTGTACAAAGGATTTACAATTCCTCCTATAGCTCTTGGGAATAAATGATGCCTCACATTGAGCAAGACATGCCTATAAATGAAAAATGAGGATCAATTTCAGTGGCAGTTAACACTTGGGAGAGCATTATCTACTAGGGCTGTGCAAAGCAGCACCATTTCATTTAAACTTTGTTTTCACCATTTCGAAGGGACAGTGTTTCATATCAACATTTTGTTTTGTTTTGAAGCACTGTTCCATTTCATTTAATCAAAACTCTTTTGCTGTTTCCACACTGTTTTGATGTTTTGTTTATAGGCTATAATGGGGAAGCATGAAACTGGAATGAATAAATATAAAAATAAAATAAAAAGGGTATAGAAAGCAAGAGGTATTGATGAATACCACTTGCTAGGCTAGCAAGTAGGAAATGAATGATAGCCTTTGTTGTCTGACACTGTCCAAGGCAGAAAGCAGCTCAGTTCAAACAATGTTGTTTTTTATCCTGTTTTTCCATCCTTCCCCCAGAATACTGGGATTAGAAGGGACCTCAGGGAAAGATGACAGTCACTAGCCAGCTACACAGTCAATATCAGAGCAATCCTTCCATCCTCTTCCTCCTCCCTCTCCTTACTTTCTGTTTCCCTGGAGGCAAGCCCAGCTTCGGCTTTGGAACTCGAAATGTTTTGACTGACCTCATTTCGTTTTGCGGATGTTTCAAAGCCTTTTGTTTCATTTTGATTTCACTGTTTTGAGCTGAAAATGAGTTGAAATGAAAGGCGGATACTGCCAGGTGTCCTGGACACTGATCAGCTATGAGAAATCTAAGGGATGGAGGGTTGTTAGGCCTCCTCAGATAGCAAGAGCCTTTCATGTGTTATCTCTTTTAGGGGTGGATTTTGGGGTCAAGGATAAACACAGAGCTACAGCCTGCCATCATATACCCTATAAATAGAAAGAGGCTCCAATAAAGTTCAAAACTATATTATAAACTCATGATCAAAACAAAAACAAGATTAACAGTAGAAAATGTGCATAACATCAAGCATTAACTATATAGACTGGTTAACTGCAGTGCAACATAAGCAGACTTACCAGGGGGCAGCGTCAGGGCCTTCACAGGCTCTACTGAGCTGGAGTGACAGGCACTCAGTCTTTTCCCTCAGAGGGTCTCAGACTGAGAGTGAAGGAAGGGTGATAATTACCAATCCAATGGATGATCGAGGTCCTGATCCAATAACACTTTTACAGGTAAGTATCCAATTATAATCCAATCTGATAGATCCCCCCTCTCTCTCTCACTGCTCATATGCTTTAGAGATGGAGGTATGATCACTAACCAAGTAAGCTCACACACTGTTCAAACCTCAGGTTCTCTCAAGCATCCATATTCCATTTGCGTGCTGAATCATGCCTCAGGATTCCTTAAATACTCACCAAAATCACACCATGTGTCAATCATTCTGATCACCAATCATACTCATGTGCACACGGCACCCTACTGTTGTGCTCTCAGCACTTAGGTGCAGCACATGGCACTCAACTGGACCACACAAATTACTGTGCTGGCTCCCCAGATATAAGTGGGTCAATGAGATCATCAAGGTGGAAAGTTCAGCTATTCTAGAACCTTCCCGCCTCTAACCAGTGTGCACATGCTCAGAAGACATTTCATGTTATGGATCACGTCCAACAGAAACAACGTTGAAACGAAACAGCTGGTGAAATTTTGCACAGCCCTATTATCTAACGATTCCCTCTGGCAGTGAATTGAGTTTCCCATCACATAAACAATAACTTATGGTAGACTCTCCCCAATGTACCCCAAGGAATACATATGGAAGTTCTTGCTTCCCTTTGAAGTTTGTGTTCAGGTCTTGCTTTCAAAGCCAGGTGTTTGGGATTGCTTCCATCCCGGGATTTGATAGAGTTCATATTAGAGACTGAAAGTTTAGTTTCTAATGTTGCCTTTGGATTAGGCCCATCTACTTTTGTTAAATATCCAGAGGTTGTAAGATCTACCTCACATGGAACCTTTACTAAGATTTTTACTTTATGTAGTCAGTCATAGGCAGCACAGTTTTAATTTTTTGAAATGTGTGAACTGAGACTGAACAAGGTTTAAACAACTTTCCTAAATTCACACAGAGGGTATTTCAGTGTAACAACATAGAATAAAATTGAATAGAATACAAATATTAAACACAGGTAAAATGCTAAACTTTCCTGGCTGCCATTCTTCTATTTTTATATTCACAAATTAGCTAGGATGGTTTAGTCAAGGATGATCCTGCCTTGAGTAGGGGGCTGGACTAGATGACCTTGTAAGATCCCTTCCAACCCTAGTTTCCTATGATCCTATAATGAGTCTGACTAATTTATACTTCCCTTTAGGTTGGGGGTATGGCGAAGCTGCAAAAACTCCTAGCTATGGTAAATGTAAAAGGTTTTGTTTTAGTCTGAATATAAACTCCTTCTGGCTTTTACTGAAGGAATGAAAGCTTATTAAATATCAAGGGCCAGCTATACACCCTGCTTAACTCCACAGAAATAAATGGATAGATAGCTGAAAAGAACAAAGGCTCCCTCCCAGCCCTCAGTCCCTTACAAAATAATCAGTGTCTTGCATCCAATTTATATCCATCCTCTTTCTCTTTTGTACTTTCCTGTTTTAAAGTAAATGAAACCCCAAATGGACTGTGTAAGAAAGATTCTATTTCTGGTTTGGGTTTTTTTTCAGGTTGACTGCAGGAGAATGACCTGTTTAAGCCAGGCCACTGCTGCTCTAGTTTTTAAGAAGCCAATTATTTGTCCAGAAGAGAACTGAGCACAAACACAGAAACCCAGGATGAAAACCCTTAATGGAGCTGCTGTTCCATGTAAGAGCTAGGCATAAGTACTATACTCAGATTTGATGGATGAAGGGCTAATGATCCTGGGAGAAAAAGTATTGTGTGAAAATGACTTTTAAAAACACAGTTATGCATCCCCAATATTAGCAAAATCTTCCAGGCTGGCAGACTGAGAATTGTAGCCTCTTTACAAAATCAGCAATGTTCTTCTGGATAAAGCCTGTGAAAACTTAGATATGCTCTTCTGTGCTTGTCTATGGTTCATATGATAGAGAAGAGTAAGTTTAACTGGGACAGGCACTGTTTTGACACACCTACAATATCTATGTATACCACAATGTATGGTGGAAATTTTCAGGCAGTCTCGCATTGACTTGCAGATGCTTTTGCCTCTGGAGTGATAAAAAGCAGCCAGGGTACAGGCTAGTATCTTACCAAAAGATATTGGAGAGTCCAACTTAGACACAGATCAAGTGAGTAGGTCCATTCATTTGATTTTGTTTCTGGAGGCCCTTGTACCCCTATACTGTTTCACCAGTAAAGTCCTTCTAAGCTGAAAGGCTTGCTGCCTTCAAATTTCTGAAGGGTTGGCAGGGAATTCTCATTTTTATTTTTTGCAAGGCCAACAGAATTATTAACACTGAAGGTCATATTCTAAATAATTCCATCTGTGTTTGAATACATTTTCACATCAAATATCCTGTTAGTTATCTGTCTGTCTAGTGCAGTTGAATTGGACTTGGTTTATTTAGCAGTGCTGGATGAAGTAGTGTGCTTAGAAAAAGTATAAAGAACAATGTATTTTCATTATCTTCTCACCACTTGTGGAGAGGAGTTGGAAATCCCTTTTACACTTCTAATTCACCATTTTTTTCAGGATTGGAAGTTTTGAAATTATTAATACTTGCTGGGATAGTGCAAGAAGCTTTATTCATTTTATTATTCCTTATTCATCTTGGACAGAGGATGTTGTTGTCACTTTGAGAACAGGTCTGAGTCATGCACAAATGTCCAGGATTTAGGAACTGGTCTTCATTTCCTACAGTTATTCCCATTAATGATAGGAATGGGAGATTTTTGCCTTATTTGTTTAGGAAGCTGCATGGGAAGGACACACATAGCATCTCTAAGTCCTCTAAAACTAAGAAATCCCAGGAGTCATGCCTGAGGGAATGCAGTTAGAAAGAAAATGTCCAGGCCTAAGATCCAGATCCTGCATTTTAAATGATTGGACATCATACATATATGACCCATCAAACAGAAATATCCATACTGGACTTCATGCATAAAAAGATCTCTGAGACCCAACTACAGCCAGGTAATGTGGGTTCATATGCCTGTTCAAGTGTTCTTGGGGCGGGGCGGGTTTATATGCTGGGTGAATATGAACACTAGAAAGGGTTATCCTTTATAAAGCTGCATCCTCTTGAATATGGAATGGTCACTTGAATAACGTTCAGACACAAGACCTATGGTCAGCCCAGGAAGCCAAACTCTATGTACACATCTTGGAGATGAAGACCATTCATTGGTAATACCTTTTTTTTTTTTTCTCCTTGTCCTGAATTCAAGTAAAGATGCTCAATGTATAGCCACTATGTTTTACTTCAGTAGGCAAGATGAGGTGAGATCCAGCTCTCTATACCAAGAAGTAATATGTAATTTTTGCATTTGTTGTAGTTTCTCTCAAAAGGTCCCTCTCTACATGTGTAGGTAGGTAAAGGCATGATGGGATCTAATGCATAATTCACACAATTTTGCCTCCTGCCATGACACATGTGCGTGGCAAGAAGCATGATTGTGGGATCCTGTGTTAGATCCCATTGCACCTTATTGCTGGTGCAGGGGGAGCCTGATCCCAGTCACCCCCTGCATCGGAAAGAAACAAGCTCCCACAAATAGAAGCCCCCTTAACTGAGAGGCTGCCACCCATGGAGATGCCCCACGCACCCCCCAGGGCTGCAGGATTGTGGCTGCCCTAGTCACTCACGCTTGGAGGTGTGTGAAATCTCTGGGCCTGGGGAGTAGCACTAGACCTGATCCCTCAGGCCTAGTGATTTCAAACACCCCCAGGGAAGCTATGTCCCCCAGCTGTGTCCTGGCCACCAGCATCCACAGCTGCTGGGACCAAGTCAGCAGCTGCTGGAGCTGAGGTTCTCTTCATTGCGGGACTCCCAGTCTTGGCTCAGTATGGTGCACCTGTGGTGCAGGGAGTCCCAACTGGGGGCCCCAGCTCATGGTGCTCCCAGCCCCAGGAGATACCCTGCTATACTTGCAAATTAAAGTTTGATAAGAATCAGCTTATAAAGTTAGTACATATTTTTTAGGTGTAAAGTTTTAGCTGGTTGGAGCTTTTTATGGTGTGATGGTATTTTGCATATGTAGTTGGTCTCCAGGTAATTGTACAATTAATCAGTAATGTGTAGAGGGGGCCAAATTTTTATCACACATCACCTTATCTTGCATTTAACAAAAAATCCCTATGAAGAAAGATGTGGATATAAGTAGGTTCCTCCAATTCTCTCTCTCTCTCTCTCTCTCTCTCTCTCTATATATACATACATACATACATACATACACACACATCTCATTGGAGGAACCTAATAATAAATATAGATATAGATCTATCTATCTACATGTACACACACACATTATATACATCTATATATAGAGATATAGATATATATGTGTATATGTGTGTGTGTGTGTGTATATATATGTATATGTGTATGTATGATTGGCTCTTCCTTCAGGAGAGCAATATACCTGTTTCTTTAAAATAGTAGGATATTTACTTTTTAAAGCATCTTTGGTCATTGACAAACTTATGTCTAACTGTATTTACCATATCTCTCTTTTTAATGGGAAAAATTGAGAACATTGTGACAAAACATCTCCATCATTATCTGAAGTCATTTATTCATTATGATTTCCCTACTATGGAAGAGACTGGAATGACTTAGTTATGTTTGGCCTCTTTTTGGTAGTTGAATCAGGACCAAGTGACAATGGGATATATTTAGAACAATGTATTGCTCCAAATAGCATTGAATATGTGGTGACGATAGACATTTTGTTTCAGCACGGACAGGCAAAGCTATTTCATCTTGAATCAATTGATGACTGCAAGATAAAATGCAAGATTTCATAGCATTCCTTGTTGTTAATTATGCTCTAAATGTGTACGAGTTTTAATGATGGAAAAGGACTGATGACTGTGACTGTGAAGTCAATTAGGTGCTTTTTTGTGTGTGAGAAAATTTTACCCATGTACTTTTTTTTTTTTAATTATAATTTTGGTACATATAACTTCAATTTGTATGGTAAACTGAGTTGTTGCATCTTTAATTGTGGAGTGACTGTGGGTATGTCCTAAATCAGTGGTGCTCAACCTTTGTTCTGTAGGCCCAATCAGATCCTGCATGCATCTGGAAATTTGGCAGCAGGAGAACCATGTTCAATGTTAATTGCTGTGACTTCCAGAGCCACAGCAATTAATGTTGCCTCCGGTCCACATGCATGGGGAACCCTTCAAGCTGGATAATATGATCCCAGATGGCAGGCTATGCTACAGCCAAATCTGGTACGTGGGGCTGGGTCAGCACGTGGCACTGCTCCTGGAGACCAAACTTGACCCAACACTGGATCAAGCCTGCAGGCCAACTCCTCCCACAGAATGTGGCATATGGATCAGCCCAGCACCACTTATCTGACCCACAAAACCAGAAGGTTGATCACCACTGCTCAAATTGATGTAATAAACCAAAAGCTATATAAAAATAGAACTATTAAGATCACAAAGGCAGGAACTGAAAATTAGAAAATACCCAAGCTAAAATTGTTTCTAAAATCGTTAATTTCTCCCTTGTGTGCGAGTATTTTGTAATACCATCTTTAATTACATGACCATGATCTTTTTTTTAATTTCCTCCCCCCTGTCCCCAGGATCCCTTCCTAATTCAGTGAAAAATCAGCCAAGACTCCATTAATGATCAGCCATTCAGAGTTTTGCATTATCCTTGCTGTTCACTGTGTGGCTCTAGGCCTTATTTACTTCACACTGTTCTAAAGCTGTTGTGGGGACAGAATTATTATTTTTCTCGTGGGTATTTTCTATGCCAGTCACCACTGTAGTACCTGAGGGGTATGCAAAAATTAATTAGTTTAAATTCACAAAACCCCTGTGGGGTAAGGAAGGTTATTCATATTTTGGAGATGAGGAGTTAAGATGCTGTATTTGAAATGTGTAGCTCTGAATTTTTAAAGCATTTTTTAGCAAAATATGGTAGTTTATGTATTGAGACAACATGTGCTCAAGCAAATTTCATGCCATAATTCCTTTAGAAGATAAACAATAAATCTTCAAAGATTTAATTCAATGATTTTTAATGTTTGAGTGCCTGAGTTTACACCTTAATGATTTTTCTTTATTGGCAGGTTTTTGGTGGCTGTTTTTGTACGTAGGTGTGTTATTTCTTAGGCTTTTTTTTAAAGTAAATTTAAAAAAACTCACAGATTCTATCATGAGGCATTATATTGTTTCCCACACAGTTCATTAACATTGATGTGGCATTTATATCCATGGCACAGACTACTTCCGCTTGAAGTAACGTAGTAACTGACAGTTGTAGTAGTTTGCCATTCACTGGGCAAACATGAGTTGCTTGTGCAGTAGATAATTAGATGTGCAGTAAACATCATGTCTGCACTAAACTAATTTACTCTGCAGCAGGATAGTATTTGTAAATGAAAGTAATACCTTGCTCTGGTGTAAAATACTCCACAGCAGCGCATGCAAAGATGCTGTCCTGGCTGACTGGGGCATAAGAGTGCTTCAGTGTGGGGACTGCCTCCCAGCTAGCCCCACACTGAAGCACCTTTGTGCCCTGGCTGGACCCTCTACAGCATATTGACCCATGGCCTCCAAGCTGGCAGGCTTACTCCCTGGGCCCCATTCCAGCTGGGGTACTTTGACCCAGTTCAACATGCTGTGCTTCATGTGTAAACATGCTGGGAGCAATAAATTCTGTCACTATAAGTACTGGAGTTTATTCAGGTGCATTAATATATACATGTAGATGCACCCACTTTGTAATAGAGTGGGTTAAGATTTTAAAAAAGGGGGAAAAACAGTGCTGTGGCTTTCATGTAATTGCTAACAGCGGAGGAATAACAGGTTTCCTATTCTACGGTTAAGATGAGTATGGTCTAGGGCTGCTACCTACTCTGTCTGATCTTTGATCCCTTCTGCTCCATCTACCCTAACTTGGCTCTGGTTCTATTTTTATCATCCCTACCTCATCATTTAATTCCCATTGCTTGACCACTTTATTTCTCAGGATTATTAATCAAGTCCTAGTCTTCTTGCTTAGTTTCTCCTCTAATCTGCCTCTTGTCAAAACTGGCCCAGTCCTCCTCCTACAACTTGTCATTCAATATCAGTTTCCCCTTCATTCAATCCCTGCTTCATCTTCTCAGTCTCTGCCTAGCAAGTCACATTTTTCCTCATAATCCATAGTCTTGTTGTATCTGTTTTCTCCTACACTAGTTTGTCATTTGCTTTCTCAGCCGACCCTAGTCTTCACCTTCCCCCACCTCCTGTCACTCACCCTCCAACCTCAGAGGAGTCTTGAGACATTTTTCACATAAGCAAAGCAACGTTTTTTCCTCCACAGCCTCATTGTCAAAAACATCTGAATGCTTTCAGCTGGCATTTTTTGGGGGAAAAAAAAGTCTTGGGCACACTTTGCAGGAAGATACTTCAGCTGAAATGGTTAACGTATGGCAAACTTGTAAGCAACTAAAAATTAAATTTTTATAATAGGAAAAGTCAGATGACCTCAGTAATATGTGGCACCACCAAGCCCACCTGTAATTATTAGGCTTATTCTGATGAAGTTGGACTTAGATTGATAGGATTTTAGTTATGCTGGTTGGATATTATTGATACTGTGCTAGTGTTTTTTATGGGTTTTATTGAAGAGACCATAGGTTAAGTTCTTTTAATAACAAAAATAAATGTTATCATTTATCATTTGCAATAAATCAACTGTGAATAAGACTAACGACCTTCTATTCATGTACAGCAAGTATGAGGAATTTGAGGCTGAAAAGACATTTAAAGTTAGATTAAAGGAAAATTTCAGCCCACTCCTGTCAGTTTTGTATAAAAGTTATACAAGTAGGATGCTAATTTGCATAAACCTGAGACCAAATGAATGTGATAATTTGCATTAGCGGGGGGAATAGAAGGATCTTTATTTTATGTTCATGTTTTGACATCCATATTCTAGTCATGTCACTGTAATTATCGGAAAAATATATCTAAGGGCTTTTCTGACTTCACCCAAATTGCTCCTTATATGAGAGTATATTAAAGGTGGGGGGGTCCCATTTTTTACATAATATGTTTTAGAATTTATCTAGTAGCAATTGCCAATTTGAAATGTGTATTCCTAATTTCCCATTTACATTAAGCTTTCTTTTTATGTTGCTTTTCATGACCTTTGTGTTTGAAAGACTGATAACGCTGAAAAATGATGCTTTTTTCTTTTACAGAATAGGTATGACAGAAAGGCCAGAATACTCACAGTGCCTATCTAATGCACTTCAGCCCCAAGTAGAAGGGATCACATATGGAGGCAAACTCATTCATACTGTGGGCAGATGTTACAGATTTAGTGCTATAAATGACCTTGCGGCAACAAAGTAAGGTTACAGCTAGGCACACCATCTCTAGTACCACAAAAATGTCCCTGTTTTGGAGAGAAACATTTCTGTAGTGCTACATTTTGTAGTTCCACATGTAAAATGTCCAGTGCATCCAAGCACTACAGAGCATGTCTTGGTCCTTCAGCCTTCCAGAATTCATTGCTTGCTGCCCCATTGCCCGCTTTGTATCCTAAGCAGTGGAATTCAGCTTGAATTCCACTGCCCCATGGTGAAAGAGTTGAACTCACACATTATGTGCTTCTGAAGTACAAAAGCACACACAGGCCTCTCACCTGCTCAACATACAGGTTCAGGGTGGCACCATAGCAGCAGGTCATTGCCTCCAAGGACCAGAGTGCAATACCTCCATCTAATCCAGGAGGTGCGCAGCCCCACCAGGTGAGACACCTTGTTGGACCTAGTGCTGGCCACGAGTGATGGCCTGGTGCGGGGGCTGCGGGTGTTCGACCACCTGGGCGACAGCGATCATTGCCTGCTGGAATTCACCATCCAGCGCAAGGTGGCAAAGGCATGCAGCAAGGCAGC
>NW_017728886.1:137016793-137023348 GCF_001723895.1 Crocodylus porosus
GCACCACCAGGAGTGACCAGGAATAACAGTCACAAGCTGGCAGAGGGTAGGTTTAGGTTAGATATCAGGAGGCGCTACTTCACGGTGAGGGCGGCTAGGCTCTGGTACCAACTTCCAAGAGAAGTGGTGCAGGCTTCTATCCTGGGGGTGTTTAAGAGAAGGTTAGATGAACATCTTGCTGGGGTATGTTTGACCCCAGTATTCTTTCCTGCCATGGCAGGAGTTGGACTAGATGATCTCCTCAGGTCTCTTCCGATCCTAGAAACTAAGACCTATTAGGTCCTACTACAAAATGGTTTCAAATAAGCATGCAGTTACTATAAACTTGAGGGAGTCTTTATACTATCAGATAGGTGATCAGACTAGCCAACAGCAGGGATAGTGCAGGGTTACCAAAATCCAAAGTGTGCTTCAATTCTTCTCTGTATGTAAATCAAGAATGCATCATTGCATCTTAAAATTGACTGATTAATGCTCTTTCTAATTACAACATTCATGTCTGTTGTCCCAGGCTTATACCAGGGTTGAAGAACGTGAGCCACTCACAGTGGTCCATGAGGCACTACAGGACAATAAAGAAGACTCTCTTGAGGTTAATGTATTCTAAGCTTCAGTGGGTGTAGCATAGGATGGACTGTGACTCCAATCAATGGCTCTGGTGCTGTTGGGGAACATCGTCTGGTTGAATTAAGCAACAACCTCTCGTTGGTTGGCAAGACAGATAAAGTGTGTTGCCAGCGGCCACTGAATTGCCAGACACATCTCTTGCATAGCAACTCCTGCCATAGATGTGTGAATGGTAATCTGGTTCTTGGGGGTTGTGAACTTCCATATGCTGATGGTGATGTACTTCTTTATGGTGAGGGGTGCCATTGTGCCAGTTACCTATCACACAAGGATTTGGCAACCTCAGTGCAGATCTCCATGAATGTAGCCTGACACATCCAGAAAATCTAATAGAACTGCTTCTTATCCCTGGTCCTCAGTATGATGTGCTGTGTTTGGTATTTATGCTCTGTGCCCAGAAGTGCTGGTACCTTGTCTGTATGAGATCTTGGTGCAGATCAGTTTCATTAGAATCCATATGGCATTGTCCTTAACAGTCACATGGAAAGCAGATATGCTGAAGGAGGACCTGGCATGTGTGTATACTCCCTCCTCAGCCCCAGTTGGGTGTGTTAGAGAGCCAAGTTGCTGGTAGAGAGCCAAGTGAGCTGGACAAGCAGGAAGAATATTTATCAGCTCTTAGCCATGCATACTACAAAGGGTTTTAACTCAAAACATAGCCTAACTTTAACAATGACTTAGCATTCCCTAAAGTTAGCAGATGCTAATTGTAACATGCAAGCAAGCCCTGTTGTCTGTTGCTTTGGACTGTTTGATAGTTTTCTAATGAAGATGAGATAGAGACCACTAAACCTATTTAATTGGCATTGCACAGCCTTATAATGACCAAATGCCTGTCATTTAGTTCTACATTAAGCAAAAATCTTTTTTTCTATATACACAGCCATACATACATACATAGTATAATTTAGTCATTGCTGTTGGTAGCGGGCTGTCTTTCAAAATAATCATATAGATAAATAAGTAATTCTCTGTTCTTCCCAGACTGCAGGCACCAGATTAATCTTAGGGAATATCAATGTAAAGAATCCACTCCAAGAAGTGGGTTTATTTTTCTCTGAAAGAACTGAGAGGGCTGATTATGTTAAAGGAACATTATTCAGCTGCAAAGCCAAGTACTGAGAAGTAAGAAACTGTTTAGAATTAAGGCTGCCTTTTAATTTGGCCTCCTTTTGTATATACATCATAATGCAGTTCTTAGTTACATACTTTTTTTTCCCCCATGGAATTTAAATGAATAATCACGAGAACATCATTTCAATCCACTTCTTCATTTACTATGTTTTCCAGTTTATGCAACAAATACTGCAGCAAGCCTAAAAATAACAGCATCTTTTATTATGCAACCCAGATTTAGTGCATGATCTTAAAACAAAATCATTTAGAAGGATGTCTATGCACATAGGGGCAAAATTAAGGTTACATAGGCAACCTGATTTCCAGTGTTTTCTAACTTTTATGCACTTGGCTTTGCCACCTTAATTGTGTGTGTGTGTGTGTATTTCATAGTCTCATTCTGAGTAATAAAAATGTTAAGTAGGATGTGGAGGAGCATTGATTTAATCCCTGTTGACCTTTTCATAGATTAAGTCGAGGCAAAGAAGTACATATAGTCATGAGAACTCCATGTGTTGTCCATTTTCTCAGAAAACAAGTGCTTTCAGAGCTCCAGCTGAAGTCAGTTGAACTTCGCATCTCGGATGTTTATAGTTTTATATGTGAAAAAGGTTGCACTTCAGGTGACTACATCTCCATTCAGTGAACCACATCAGGTTTTTTTAAAGAATCACCTAAGATAGACACAATCCTTCCAGGACCACCATGGAAGAGAGGCAGCCGCATCATTTCTGCAGACAACGCAGTGTGCGTTAAGTTCAGCTGCCTAGGATACTGAGGGTGGGACTCAGAGACCTACCCTTTCCTTAACCTGGAGAAGCAATGTCAGTAGTGACACTAGCTTGGACCAGTCCATGGTTGCACAATGACCATCATTGTACTCGGTGTGAGGGAGTGGGGCCTAGGAGCGGCCATGTACTCCCTAGCACCCCCTACCGTCACATAAGGTGGACTCAGCACCCTCAGATTCTCGCCCACCACATCTTTGATAGGCCCCTTCTGAGGCCTAAACCGCGCTCCTCACACTTGGGGCTCAGGCAGCCGCAACCGTGCCTGGCCCCTTGACCCATCTCTGGGTCATTTGCCCCACTGGGCAAAACACCACCCTTACGGGCTGGGGTCTGAAACCCCACACACCGCGCCTCTCCGGCGCAACACCGCGCCTCTCCGGCACAAACAGTAGCGCCCCACTGGCACCGCTGACTGTGCCACTACTGGGCACTCAGGACCCCCAGGTTATTGGGGAGCTCCCGTGAGGCCTCCTCTCACCCAGTCCTCCGGTTAACTATAACTGAAACCCAAGCCAACTGGCTGTAACACAAACACCACAGAGCCTCCCCGCTCATAAAGTAAACTCCAGGCCCCTCTAGAGCTTCCAACCCTACCTCTCTTCAGGGTGTTCTCATCCCTAGCATCATTGCGGCCAGTCAGCAAGGTAAGGCTGCAACCACCAATTCAGGCTGCTCAGCTCAGCTGCAGAGCTCCTGCTCCTGCAGCTGCCAGAAGGGAACGGCTCCTGGGCCCAGGCCTGAGCTGTTATAAAGGGCCCGGTTCTGCCCCCTTCCAGTCACCTGACCAGCTGATTGCCATAGCAACCCGCAGCTGCACTGCCCTGTTGATTGGCAGCTATTTACTTATCTAAGGCACAGGACACCTCAGTGATCCTGTGATACACCTTCCCCCTGAAGTTCACACTCACTTGGGGGGGGGGGGAGGGCGTCCTGCTTCTTAACGAGATGTGTTGCTGTCGGAGGGTGTTCTTGTTGGCCTTCCCTTTCCGCAGGCATTCAGCAGCTTCTAATCTGGGGCAGAGATTTTAAGGCACCCCAACTCGCCTTTTACCCAAGGGAGCACCGTGTGGGATTTATTGGGGTTTACCTGCCACAGGTAGCCCCCCGACATTAACTACCCTTGGTAGATGTCCTACCTCTCCAGCTGCTCTTCCATCTGGTCTCCGGGATTGCCATTCTCTAACTCTCCTCTGGTGTCTTCCCTTCTCAGTGTCTTCACAGGTCTTTGATCTTGTCTGAGCCTCCTGGAGGTCTTGGAGCTTGCCCCAGATTTCCCACTGGCACCTCCGTGCCTTCTGGGCATCCTCTCCCCTCCAAAATTCCACTTTGCCCTGACCTGTATATCTTCCTCCTGACCCTTTATAAATCCATACAAAGGCCACCTTTCCTACCTTTTCCTCGATGCTCTTCCTGAGGAGCCTCCACGTTACTCGTTCAGGTATACCAGCCATGTATAGACAAGGCCTTTTCTCTGGCTGTCGTCTCTGCCCGACTGGGTGTCCTTCCCTTCCTTCTTCCCTCTGAAATGGGGTCTCTCCTCCGAGGGGCCTCTCCCTTTATCTTTATGGCACCACTCTCTAGCACCTTCTGCCCCTCAGGCTATGTTTGACTGGGTGCTACCCCAGTTGCCTTGCCTCCCCACAGGGCTATCTTTCCCAGCTGATGTTCTAGCCAGCTCAAGCCCTGTGAGTGAAGTTCTTGCCACTGGGACCACCTTAGTTCCCAGTGTCCTAAGGAGGGTGCTTGAGTCTCCTTGTGTAAGGCTTCCACCTTCTTTTCTAGGAGGCTCTCCTCCTCGTGACTCCTCCCCAGCTGCCGTAGTCCTCTTTCTTCCCCAGGACGCTCCTGGTTTTTGGCACTGGTTGATTCCTCCTTCCCCGGCCCCTGTGCCAGCATGGACTGCAGGTTCTCAACTTGGGCCTCCGTCTGCCTCACAATCTTCATGAGTGCTTCCCCCTCCTGCAGCTCCATCCGGGCACCCTCTATGTAGCCCATTAGTTGCCTCTCCCAAGCCTCCAACTTGCTCTCTAGGTTATCTGCACCCTCTAGGGTTTGCACCCCCTGATCTATGAGGTCCTTCTCCCTTTTACTCCTGACCTCCTGGAGCTGTGAGGGCTCCGCGGTCGTCTGGCTGCCTATTTCAGAGGTTCCCCTCTTACCTTTCTCTAGCCTCTGCAACTCCTCTCTTAAGTTCTGCACCTCCTGTTGCAATCGCCCTTGTTCAGCAAGGAGACTTGTTACTTTCACTTGACTCTCGGCTAAGAGAGCCTCTAGCGTGTCCGCCTGTTCCTTGAGGTGGTCCCTCTCCACCTACAGGCTTTACACCTGCTCCTCTAGGTCATCATCCTCCCTGGCCTTTTGCCCTTCCAGGATCTGTATCTGAGCTCTCAGTCCTTCATTCTCCTGCTTACTAGTTGCTGCCTCAGTTTGCCTTCCCTCTAGACCATCTGTACTTTCTGAGGTCTGTACCCCTTGGTCTATGGGGTCCTTCTCACCCCCTTGGAACTGTGAGAGCTCCATGCTCACCTAGCTAGCGATCTCAGAAACTCTCCAATTAGCGTTCTATAGCCTCTGCACCTCTTCTTTCAGGGCTTGCAGTTCTCCCTGCAACTGTCCCTGCTCTGTAATGAGGCTTGCTACTTTATCCTGGCTCTCCCCGAGGAGAGCATCCAGGGATCAAGTCTGCTCCTTAAGACAGTCTCTTTCTATCTGCAGGTTTCGCCCCCGTTCTTTTAGCTCCTTAAATGCCTGTTCTGGTAGGCTTACACTGTCCAAGGTCTGTACCTCACACTCAACTAAGCCCACAGCCCTTAATCCCTCAGTTTCCCTAACCTTGGAGAGCTCTAAGGTCAATTGGCTATTGGCCTCCAACACCCCTGTATCCTATCCTCCAGGGTCTGCTTCTCCCCCTGGAGTTGCCTCTTGTCCACGACTAAGTCGGTCTCCCTACCTTGGCTTTCTCTTAGCCGACTCTCCATACCTTTTACTGCGGCCTCTAGCCACTCGATCTCCTTCTGACTATCCTCCAATTGTTTTTCCAGAGCCTTACGGGGCCCCTCCTAATCCTTTATTAAGGCCTTCACCTTTTCTAACTGTTGTTCCCACACTTTCCTAGATGCCTCAGTTTGGGCATGCTCCAGGCTCATCTGCTCTTGGAACTGGTCAACAGTACGTTCTGCCCCTATGCACCTCTCTTGCCACTGTTCCTGATCCTCCCTGAGGTCCTGCATCTGCTCCTCCTGAGCTTGGAGCTCCTTCCGCAGGGCCGCTATCAGGTCTCTGGATACTTCCAGTTTCAACCGCAACTCCCATTGCTCTTGCGTCGGGGTCTGGCCAGCCTCAAGAGGCTGGTCCCTCCAGCGCCCCAGGTCCACTTGCATCACGTATAATTTATATTCCCTGTCTTGACTCCGATTCATTTCAATAGTCAACACCTGTTCGACTCTTTCTATCCTCACCGCCTCACTAGCTATGAGGCGTTTAATTTCTTTGGACGCTCCACCCTTTTTACCCATAGCTGAGTGTCGGTCAAGAGTGGCAGCTTTCACCTCTGCGCCCTCTTTCTGGGCCGTGACCAGCTTCAACTCCTGATCAAGCTGGACCACTTGCTCCACTAATTCTCCCATTCTCAGTTGCCATGCTAGCTCCCTCACGTCCTGGCCTTCCCCAAGCCCCTCCTGGGCCATGAGACCTGCCAGTCTCATTCATTCGACCCAGGGCCTTGATTTCTCCACAGCAGCCTGCGTAATGGGTCTCCATACTGGGTCTACGTCCCTCTTTCATTATAGCCCTTAGGTTCAGTTCCTTCTACAGGGACACGGATTCTACCCCCGTGCACGGCCAACTTCCCGGCCAATGCACCAGTTGTGAGGGAGTGAGGCCTAGGAGCGGCCGTGTACTCCCTAGCACCCCCTACCATCACGTAAGGTGGACTCAGCACCCTCGGATTCTCGCCCACCACATCTTTGATAATAAATAAGTTTAGATGGGAGGCTGCCTTTATCCCTCTGGTGAACGGCAC
>NW_017728886.1:137023938-137060036 GCF_001723895.1 Crocodylus porosus
ATAAAGTAAACTCCAGGCCCCTCTAGAGCTTCCAACCCTACCTCTCTTCAGGGTGTTCTCATCCCTAGCATCATTGCAGCCAGTCAGCAAGGTAAGGCTACAACCACCAATTCAGGCTGCTCTGCTCTGCTCCTGCTCCTAGGCCCAGGCCTGAGCTGTTATAAAGGGCCCAGCCCTGCTGCCTTCCAGTCACCTGACCGGCTGGTTGCCATAGCAACCCGCAGTTGCACTGCCCTGTTGATTGGCAGCTATTTACTTATCTAAGGCACAGGACGCCTCAGTGCTCCTGTGACACTCAGCCCATGTACAGATGGACAAGAAGGTGGTGGCTTGTTCTATTTTTCTTCCTTTACATTTGTTGTGCAGCTCCACAGAGAAAGGTATTGCTGAATCTTGATTACTTTTATAAGAACCCTTCTTCAGATACTGTAACTGAGGTTCAGAAAACAACCTCTATGAGGCCCCTCTCCCATTTTTCAGGCTCATTTATGGTGAGGCTGCTCAGGTCAATTCTGTGGGAAGATGATGCAGGAAAGCTTCCTATGTATCTTTGGCATAATTGTGCATAGTTTCTGTCAAGAGTTTCTCTGCTGGAACTGTCATCTTAAAAGGTTACTGTGACATTTCCAAATTTCCTATTTCTAAGATGAATGAAACACGTTGGTTCCATAAATATCAATGTATAGAGCTTATTACTGAAAGCTAAAATTTTATAATTTTTTAAATGTATTGCTAAGAATACTTTTCTCATGTCAGGTCTAAATGTATAACTAAAAAATAAAGCAGTCAAATCCAGATTGCTTTAAAACCCAGGCCTTCTGCATTTAACCACAGTGATTTAATTTTCAACTTGACCTTCCAAACTTCTGAGGGAAATTCTGAAGCAAACGTTTGCTCTTTGTTTTATTGCTGTTTCAGTGAGTCAGTAAAGATACCATGAAGGAACCCAGAAAAGAAAGCCAAAGGAGTCAAGTTTACATGGTGTGGAGGGGAGCACAAATGTATGTAAATAGGCTTCCCTACATCAGGTAGCAGTATCCAGTGTTCTGTACACAAAGGTAAAATAACTTCTGTTAATGTGTTGCTGGTAGCAGACTTTTTATAATTCCTTAGTGTGAAACTGTCACCCTCTTCTTAGGTACTTTCATTAGCAGTCAGATAGTTTTTAAAAAGTGATATTTAAATTCTTATTAGGTTTTTGAGCTAGCAGTACCTTGGAAGTATCAGTTAATTGATTTACAGCTTATTCACCTGTTTGGTAGATAACATTATGGCTAGGTATAGATATTCAAAAAGCCCAAGGCAGAACTGATCTAAGTTACTCTGTGTTCTGTAAGTGGCATAGTTCAGATTGCTAATGAACAGAACACATCTTTGCTCTTTGTTATGTGGGGAAGGGGGACAATTTTTTTACTGGATTATGCCATTTTTAAACCAGTGTGCTGAACTTCTGTTCTGTTATGCATATAGACTGTTTTTTTGTGCCAGACTTCTGTTCTGTTATGGGTATATACTAGTATCCAATCACTTATACGGGTAAAAATGTAATGTCTGCACTTGGCCTTCATTTACAACTCTGGTTATAAGTTACTGGAGGCATGGTCAGCTACAGTTATTAGAGGTAACTTTGCTTGATTTGAGTCTACAGAGAAGGTATTCTGTCATTACAACTGTGTTTTGTATTTATGCTTAGTTTTCTACCTGATACTGCTTTTGCATGTACATTCTAGGAAGCTATTCCATAATTTTTAGCAGAAGATGCCAGTACCAAGAATTTTGAAAAGCACTGCTCCCCTAACTTGTGTGCCCAACCTTTTTGCCCCATGGGCTCAATGGACAATGCCTGCTCTGTCTGCAGCCTGGATTTGGCTGATGACCTGAGCCCGCCCTGGCCATGTGGGGCAGGGGAGGGGGAAAGGGGTGCACATCCTGGCTCAATACTGCCATGTGTGTGTGTGGGGGGGGGTACCCTGGGCCCAATCTAGCCATGTGGGGTTTAGTCATTTGGCTGGGGGGGAAAGGAGTGGAAATAGGGCAGTTAAATAAATTGCCACCACTCTCTCACCACCAAATTTTCCATCACATGGAAAGACCTTCAGGCTGGATGCCATGGCTACATGGGCCAAATTTGGCCTATGGGCCTGGGGCTGAGTTCTCCTGGATTGGAGGATTTATTTGAAAAGATCCCAAACTCTTTGTTTCAGGATCACAGTTACATTTTCATAATCATGAAGAGTGTCATGTCCTTCAGATCACTGTATCTTCTATCTTAGCTAATTGTGTGCTTGTTACCCTTTAAGGCCCCAGCGCAGAAATGACAAAGTAGCATGTGAAAGAAAGAGCTAGAGGATAATGATGAAACAAATGTGAGACAAAATGTAAACTGGTCAGACTGGGGCATCCCAAGCTTTACCTCCTATGGCAAGAAAATTGTAGCTGTTGTGATTTAGAGTAAATAACTGAAACACCTGCAGATGACGAAGCCCACTTGTGATAATCTGTGTGTGAAGCTGGCAGCAGCCTTAAACTTTTGTGAAAGCTAATGTTCCTGTGAACAAGCAGGTTGCCATAGCAGTCTGGAAAGTGACCAAGAACACAGACTATTTGCTTTTTCAAGAACTCTTTGGCATGGTGAAGTTCACAGTGTGAGATGCATGAGAGATGCGTGCACTGCACATAAAAGTATTTCTGTTCACCAATGTTTTCAAAAGTGTCAGTTTTTCTGAAGTAATATTTTTTTTTAAATAATCATAACTTCTAAAACTAGTTGTAAAGATATTTATTCATCTTTGTTTCAGTTCTTGGCTTTGCTCAACATCCTATTGTTCTACAGCTGTAGGTGACACTGCTGTATGTTCATGCAGACTGGGGTGGATCTTGGAGGATGTTTTGTAGATATAAATGTTAGGATGCCAAGCACAGCTGATGAGACAAGAATATTAAATAGTTTCAATTTGTATAGGATGGGAGACTTTTCTCAAGGCAGCAAGGATATAACAAGAGCTTGGGGAACATTTTTGCACATATAAACAGCTCCACATGAAACAGAATTTGAATTTTCTTCTTCTTTTTGTAGAAAGTATTTTTTTCATTAAGCCATTCCATTTGTATCCAAAATATTGGTGACTTTTTAAACAAAAATGCTCGAAGAAAACATAGACTGTTAGTCAAAATGACTTTTTGTTTTGTTTCACTGGGGGGGAGGGGTCTCTTTGCCATGGTTTGGGTTGGGGGTTGTGCGTGTTGTTTTATATTGATAGCCGATGGCCCAGCTTAAAATAACATGGTGGAATTTTCTTAAAATCCGGGTTTTTTTCTATTTCAAAATGTTTAGGTTTTAACAACAATACATTTTATTTTAAAATGAAATAAATTATTTTAAAAATGAGGTAGAAAGATCTTAGATGAAAAATTATTTAATTCTAAAGAAGTGCAAAATTTTGTATGTTATCATTTGTATGCATCTGCCTACCATTCCATGTCCCATTCCTAAAGATCTTGATCAAGGTGCTTTGCCTACAATTTCAGTTATACTAGAATGGCAGTCATACTTTATTTCCACTGAGCAAAATGACACTGACCAATGCACATTCCTACAGCCATTTCTTCTTCAGTGATTGTCCATAATATTTATGAACTGAATAGAGATAGAAGAGATACTGAAGGTGGAAACAGTCATTCTGTTAAGCCCGTTATAAGTTATGATCTTCTTAAGCCAGGATCATTGTTATAAAGGAGAAATATCTCTTTTCTGATATTCTTTTGCTGATATTTTTTTGTCATGTAACCTTTACTAATTTGCCTTCGTAAAGCTTATTGATTTATAAATATTTAAAATGAAGTGTTTAATTATTTCCATACCTTAGAGATATTCAGAGGAATGTTGTCTATTCCTTTAACACCTTACCAGAATAAAAGAAAAGGTCAAATGAGTTCACAAACCACAATCCTAGGCAAAAAGTCCAGCCACACTACTTGCTTTTAAAGTACCCCACTTCTATATGTAGGAGAGCATGATTACTGGGGGAATGTGCAGAAAGGTTACTAGTACATAGACTAAAAAATAAATCCAACCATAATAAAATATCAAGTATAAGAGACTCTCTGGGGAACATGCATACAACAGAGGAACAAATCAACCAACAGTTCAGTCAGTTGTATTCTAATTTGTACACCAAGGATGTGTCCAGGCAGGCAGGCATGTGTGGTTTGTGGCACCAGAAACTGCATGCATTGCAAGTTAAACTGTGTGTGGCACTGATTATTTGCAACATGGGAGTAAAATTTGCTACTGGGATTTTCTAGTAGCAAAAAAGAAAAATCCAAGAAAAAACAGTGGACCATGAATGTGAAAATAGTGTGCTCTGGGACAAATGCAGAGACAAAGGAGGAGGCAGCCCAAGGCTGTCTGCTCCCCTGTCTTCACATGCAACTCCCTGGCTGACTGGGGGGAAGGCTGCCTTAGCATGGGTATGATGACTTAGCCCCGCACTGTGGCACCCTGTGCTGCAGTCAGCCCCCACTGCAACATATGGACCTGGGAGGAGCTGGACACAGACTGCAATAAAGGGCAAATGTAGGGGTGTGTGCTGTGGTACAAAGTAGTGGCACAAATATGTGCTGCTGCAAATACATGCCCCTTCTCATTTGGATGTGGTCCAAGAATCTGAATGTTATAGTGAAGAAACAAACTCCTGAACATTATACCCATGCAATAAATTTCAAAGATGGAGAAGTAAACTTTACCAGTTTGTTTATTTATAGATGAAATAACTTTTGGTTTAAAGACATGAGCAGTAATAAATCTCCAAGCAGTGATGAATTTCCTATGAAGTTTATAAAAAATGTAAAGGTATTTTGTTATCTCAATTACTAAATATATATAATAAAGTAAAAATCAAGGTCACTAACAATCACTTTAGGTGAAGCTCTTATTTCTGTAATTCCTAAACCAGGCAAGGATTCTGTGAATTGTTCTAAATAACACAATTTCTTTAATGAACCCTAACCAAAACTGTATCACACAGATTAGAACAGGTCATCCCTAAGTTTATTCACAAAAATAAAGTAGGATTTATCAAAAACGGCACATTATGTATGTCATGTATTTGTACGTAGCAGCAGCACACAATTCTAAAGTCCTTATGCCTCTTTTAGTATTTGATTTAGAGAAAGATTTGTTTGTGTTTCTTGAAAGTAACTTTGTATATTGAACAGATGGGATTTGGTAAAGAATTCATGAAGTTGATACAATTGCTTTATACAAATCCCACTTCAAGAGTTGTGACCAATAATATGTTATTATGCAATCTATTTCTCTTGTAAAGAGGAACTTGACAAGGTTGTCCATTATCCCCCCCATCTGTTTGGTTTAGCATTAGAACCACGGGCTACAACTAGAAGGAATAAGTGTGATATAAAAGGAATTAAGGTAGGAGATAGTGAACACAGAATCCTGTTGTATGCAGATGATGTATTAATAGTTCTGTCACCGCCTGAGAGAACACTTCCTGCCCTCTTACAATTAATTAATAATTTTAGCAATCTCTCTGGTTATAAAATTAATTGGACTAAGTCTGAGTTCCTTGGACTAAATAAGTATGCCACAAAGGGTATGTTTAGCAAATGGAAATTTCAGTGGCAAGCAGCACATATAATTTATTTGAGTTTTAAAAAAGCCAAGAATGTTAATGTTATTTTCTACCAAAACGTTCAGAAGATTCTTAGTGTTATACTACAGGAAATTAATAAATGGAGCAGTTTGGTAATATCCTTGTGGGGGGCATGTTCATATTTTGAAAATGAATGCCTTGACTTCTCTAATTTACCTATTACATAACCTACCAACTGTAATTTCCTAATCCTATTTTATTAAAAGCAACCACATGCTCTATAGATTTCTGTGGAGAGAGGACATAAGTACTCAACTTTCATCAAAAAAGATGCAACTACTAGTTGAAATGTGTGGTGCTCATCTTCCAAACCTTGGGAAATCTCACACTGGCATCTTAGTAAATCAGACTGCATACTGGATTCCTAGTGTAACTGATAGCTGTCCTGTATAGGTAGATGCCAAACAGGCACTAAATTTTTCCCCTTCCTTTTTTAACCAGCATCAGCTCAGTTTATTATCTATATAACTTTCTAACTCCTATATTTTTTGCAGCCTAACAAGCTTGGAAGAATTGGACAAATGTACTAAAGTTTCATCTGTTGTTATATCAGAAGGCCTGTTTTGGGGCAATTTCTTCGTGAAATGTAGGTCCCAAAAATGGATGTGCAGAAAGCAGATGGATAAGGTTATTATGCGTGTAGAACAGCTCCTAGTAGAAAACGGTATTAACTTCTTTTTATTTATGTGATGAATTTGACCTTCCAATCAATTGAATGGCAATATATGTGGTTGCATCAAATATTAGACAATCATGTGTATCTAAGGCTTTAGATACAACAAATACCACAAATACATTATTTTTTGCCTTGCGATCTGCTTCTCTTCCCCCTCCTCTGCCATCATTCTATGAATATATATTATCACATAGCAGGACTGATAGAAACCATTAAAGACAGAAATCAAATGAAAGACCAAAGTATCCAGATGACCACTGGAAATCAGCAATTCACAATATCCAAACATCAACGATAAGTCTTGGACTTTATCTTACACAACAAAAGATCATTTTTGTCTGTACCGGGCTCCCTCTCAGCTTAAAAAACATTAACTATACTGCCAAGAGATAAATGTTGGCGATGGGTTGCTTTGCAGACAATGCTTGGTCACATTTTGGTCATGCGTGGTTATCAATTGTTTTTGGAAAGAAAGTGTAACTAGAATAAACATGGTTTTCAAACACAGCAGTGATACCTTTGGCAAATGTGTGCATCCTTGAGTACATTACTAAGGAATTCCAACTGTATGCTTCCAAGATGGCACTCTTAAGGCACTTTTACATGTGCTTCAGTGTGTGTGGGGGGGAGGGGTATATTTTAATTAGAACAACTCAGAGAGCTGTTCCAATTAAAGCATTGTTGCATCTCATGTATCAGCATTTCCACACCTAAAAATGGTGGTGGGGGTGCTTGAACTAAAGCTCAGTCAATAAGCTTTGATTCAAGTGCCTCTGCCACCATGTTTAAGTGTGGGGATACACAGGAGGCTGTTAGAAAGTGGAAATTGCATGGCAATTGGAATTCAAGGGCATTGGAGCAGCCTCTGCACTCATGTATAGGCACCCTTAGAGTGGGCCTTATTAGTGACACAGAGCAAGACTACACATGCATTAATGTGCTTTAGCTAATGCACATTAAATCTAGTACTTCCATTGTGAGGTACTAGGAACATGCACATTAGCCTGTCTTAATGTGCATTAACTAAAGAGCATGGGGCACCTGTACATATGACAGAGCTCTGCTCCCACACATACTAATTAGCACACCTCAGAGCAGACTTGATTGAGTCTGCTGCAACTCTGCTGGAGTGTGCTAATTAGCACGCTCCAGAAACCTCCGCATCACATATATTCAGTGTCCCTGCATTTCAAAATGGTGGTGGAGGTGCCTTAGCTAAGGCTTATTGAACGAGCTTTAGTTAAAGTGCCCCCTCCCCCCATTTTTAAAGCATGGGATACTGAATACATGTGACACTGTAGGTGGTTTAATTGGAGAGGCTCTCAGAGATGTTTTGATTAAAGTGATCCCCCCACCCTGGAGCACATGTATAGATGCCCATGGTTTTTAAGTGACACCTAATGAGCATTAGGCTATTTTATTGCATATTAACTACTGAGCACATTTTTAAAGTGGCACTTCGATGTGCATTTAAATAGGCCAATGTACATTAAAGTGCAAATGTAGACACATGTACACAGGGTTATATTGCTGCATTAGAAGAGTAACATGTCTCCAAAGGAAAAAAATTGGAAAGATGAGTTGGCATAGCTGGCATTTATGAAGAGAAACGTTTATCAGGCTTAACTGCTATAAAAAGTTTACTGTAATTTGGAAAGAATTTTTAGATTGTTTTGGTAATTAAAAAATCAGTTCTTGCACACTTTTCTTCTTCTATCCCTCTCTCTTCCTTCCCTTTTTTTCTTTTCCCATTGATTACTTGCTATAACAGATATTCAAGTAGTTCATAGTTTATATATATAGTTGATATATACACATTTGTTTAGTATAAAAAATTAATAAAAACATGAAGAAAAGTTCATGATTATCACAAGAAACAGAGCTCACAGCACAGCAGCTGTATAACCACTGTTAAAGATTATGCAATTGTCATAGTAGATAATAGCTTTAAAAAGAGATTTGAAAGAGGATACTTTGGCTGATTTACAGATTCTACTGGAATGTTGCATGATAGCACAAGAGAAAATGGAAAGGTGTCTGTGAAAAAAGACTAGCATCATTGTTGGAATAGAGATGAGCATTGGTGTGTTTGGTTTTCTATGCACAGCTACATGAATTTTGTCAAATGTGATTGTGTTTGATTAAACATGGCTAGGGCAATTACTAGTTTCTTACTTTCTTCTGCATGTATTTTGGCTATATTATAAGCCGGGCTTATTGAGTGATCCGATGTCTATTTTCACTATGCTGGGAGTTGATTTTACTTGCATAACTCCCATTCAATAAGATTATAATGTTGAGATTGTAATATGCATGTTTTTAATTTTACCTGAAGTATCAAGGAAAAAAAAAGGATATGATCTTCACTTGATAATATCATAGTTGAACAAGGGTGTCTTCATATGAAAGTAATAGGTCACATTTATTATGAATCATCAATCAAATGATGGGAATACTTATACTTTCTTTAAAAAAATTCATAAGATTTAAGTAATATTGGAAAGCAGATATTTTTAATAGCTATGTTCTGTAGCCTCCACAATAGAGTTAAGACTAATATGCTTCCTGTCAAGCAATAGCAGTATATTAAATCTTTTCTTTTATCTGTTCATGTGTGCATAGTTGCATGGCTATTATCAAATATTACTATTTAATTCTCTACTCCATATATTTGGTATTCAACAACTGTGCTATGGTTTTCATTAAGGGACATGTTTTCAATTTGTATGCATTGACAGAGGAAACAAATCATGACAAAATATTTTAGATTTTTGTTAATTCATGTCTGATGAGTTTGAAGAGGGATTTGGGATTTATTGTTTACTAAAAAAATGCTGGGCTTCCCTCTCATGAGCTGCATGTATAAGTGATAGATGGATTTACACAACCATAAGTCTGACTTTTCTTGGAGACAGCAAGAATCTGGAGTTTTAGAGTTCTACATGCTTCATTTACACATCTTCATTTCCTGTATGGACTAGTGTGTATGTATTGCACTCATGTCATTAACTACAGACTTGTTGGTATCAATTTTGCTGTAGATGAAATTCAGACTTTTGACTACTTTTTGCTGTAGATGGAATTTAGCCTTTTAGATACTTTTGTGTTTGTAGCAATTTGAAATTAAATTTATGGTGTCTTTCTTGCCATTACAAGACTATCTTCATTTGTTAAAATTTATAAAATGTTTTCCCTTAAAAAATATTTTAGGAACCTCAGATTGCATTTTTTCATTAGATTATATGGAATTTGTTTACCTGAGCCAGTAAGGGCACCATAATCCGTGTGCCCCTATTCTATTCTCTAATCACTTAAGTGTTTGTCATTATAATATGATAGCTTCTGAGGATACATGTACCCTCTAAAAAGTACAAAGAACTCAGCTGAAGCATGCTTGTAATGTTGGTGATAATGCCCCTGCTCTGTAGACAGAGGACATTTTCAGTTTTGTCAATATGTCTCCTTTTAAGATCAATATCCTATTTGCAATGAGTTACAGTCTAATGAGCTATATAGCTTTGCCATCAATTAAGTAAATTGCTTTATTAAAGAAGAAAGGAGTTTTTAAAACAAATCTTTACATATTGGCCATTTTGGTTCCACTGAATTTAATGGGATGCTGCATGAACACAGGGATTTATATTAATATATCCTGAGGAAGAATTGGGGCCTAATATCTCTCAGATTCTATTCTGAAGTTTGGTAGGACTGTTCCGTTCATGTAATTTAGAACTAAGTTATGCATGTCAGATGTAACATTGGCCACTATTTCCTGGACAAAACTAACGAGCAAATTTTGCCAATAGGTATGGCTTCCCTTCTTATTTCTGGTTAATAAGACATTCACTTAAGATCAAACAAATACATAAATCCCGTAATCTGGTATCTCCTTTTCTCTGTAAACACAAGTACCTTAAAATGTTGATGGACCTTTGTTAATATTATATGAAAGGGATAGAAAAAAGCAATACTGTCCCAAACTCTCTACAAGCTTGAGTTTGGAACTCCTTCCACTGGCGATCCATTGTTTCATTTCCCAGAACATCCAGGCAGGAAACAATGTAGTTGTAAAAACTGGTTTATTTCTTAAAAATAAATACAAAAATATAAATATAAAACATTGGCAGATAGAATTTGATGAAATGAAGTTGCACAAACTTTTTTTTTAAACCAGCTGCATATCACACTTATTAACACCACATGTACATTTTGTTTGAATTTTAATGTACAGAACCAGGATATATTATTTTTTCTTCTTTGCCTTCTTAAAAGCTGCACTTGCAAGGGTAAGACATGTACCTAACAGAAGCGGCTTGTACATGAGGTTGCTTAAGGGGAGTATCACCCTGTTCAAAATTCTGAAAGTACGGTATCTTTTACTTACTAAAATGGACAACACTGAATTTCCATAGCTTTGGCTCTTGGAATGTGATTAAATAAAATGCTGTATATATTCCATGTGACATCCTACTAGAAAGAATAAATGACATTAATGAACAATTGAAATCAATATTAAAAAGAAAACCATTGTGCTGAGTGGCAGGAAAATCTTCCTGATCGTTAAATATTGTTGAGTGGAGAAGGTGTCTGTAAGGTTACTTCCTCTTAAATGAACCAAAACCATATTGTATCGTAGGTTAAGAAGCGTCTTTGTCACTTTCTCCTCCACCATACATTTCAGCTAGCTTATTAAACCGGGGGCCCCATTCTCTGAGGTAATCATAGTTTTGGTCTCCTTCAGTAGTACCAGATTCTAATGAACTCAAGGATTCAGCTATTGAATCATTTCCTTCATAGGCGTATGTTGCAAGTGAGTCATACGGTGGTGCAGAGGGATCAATATCATGCTCTTTTAGCCTTTGGTTAATGAAATCTCGGACATCTGTATTATCTGGGGCTGAAGGAGTCCTCCGTGGTATAAATAATGTTTCAGGGATAATATCCCGTCGAAGCTTCTTATCTTCAATAGCTGCAGGATTCCTCAGTGTGCCAATATCAAAGGCTTGGGTGTCTTCCTCTCCACCGCCTTCATCATTATAACTCACAATGTTGTCTCTGATGTCTTCTTTAGACAGGATCAGAGGCTCTTTCTTTCGCTGCCTCTTCAGAGCAGCAAACAGCACCACTATAACTTAAAAAAATAGAACAGATAAACCAAAGACCTCCGTTTAACAAATTCTCAGTGGCAAGTTTAACAAACACAACAGATTGACTGTAATGTCTCAGTCCTGATTTTTGAGTCATGGATACATATAAAATCCTCCTTTAATGATTGACAAAACACTATTTTGCACACTTACAGTACTTACTGTAGTATGGAACAACTGGTGTCTCTACATAGTAAATTATGTACTTTCAGTAAAAGGCCTTTTTAAAATACCTTGTGTAACTTTGGCTAGGGAATTTGTATGATTTGACAGTGGTCATGTCTACTTTGAAGGTAAAGGATGTTACCTCCCTTCTCCCACATGACTTTGAAGTATAATGCTGTCTGGTATATGTCTGGTGACAGATGTACCAGTTTCCAGGGGCAAACTGCCTTCGTGCATGGAGGAAAGAGCTCATGTCTGTGTGTGCTGTTAGTATGTAGCAGCTAGTCTGTCAACTGTTTATTCTTCTTTTGTCATATAAGTCATATAAGTCACAAAGTTAGTTAATTTCCCTCAACAAAAAACCTCCTACTAAATAAACCTACTTTTTGTAAAGGTGAGAGAACTAACAGTGAAAAACATTTTTCCCCTTATACTTCTTTTAATGTTTTCCAGTTAGAATAAAGGGATCTTCTGGGGAAAGAGAGTACTTGCATAGCATTATCACAAAAAGAAGGTAAATTAAACTGGTAGAGTCTTTCCCACTATGTATGAATGTCTGATGGAAGATGAACAGCTGAATTTTTTTGTTGAAGAAACATCCAGCATCCAGACTGTAAGGTGCAGATTGTGTAAACCTGGATGAAGTATCTTCCCCACTATTCTGGTAGGAGTAAAGATGCAGCAATCAAGTTTTGTAAAAAAAATGTACCTCACTGCTACAATGCGGAGGCCTGGGAAACTGATCTGTCTCATGTCAGCTGGGCTGAGAAGAACTAGTCATGCAGTCCTCTCTCTCTCCTGTGCAGCACGTTTGTGGAATTAAAAGTCAGTGGGAAGGTAAAGGTCTGCCTGACTATGGGATGAAGAGAGAATCATGCGTGATTATAGCTTGATTCTTCCCCTAGACTCTTAGGCCCCTTCTACATATACAAGTAAAGGTATGATGGGATCTAATGCACAATTCACACAAGAGTGCTTCTTGCGATGCCATACATTAAGAACCCATCGTGTCTTATTGCCAGTACAGAGGGAGTCCAATGCCAGGCTCTACATGCACCAGTAAGAGGCAAGCTCCCATGACTGGGAGCCATATGCACCCTAGTTGAGGGGCTCAACTAGAAGATTACAGCAATCTTCTAGTTCTGGGGTTTTTTTCCACACCCCCAGAGTGAGGGAATCATCCCTACGGTGATCTTCTGGCCCCAGGAGTTTCCAGTACCCCAGATGCTCCTAGGTATCTGGGTGCCTGAAACCCCTTGGTCCTGGGAATTGGGGCTGCCATAATCTCTAGGACTCAGGGGTTTTATGCTGGATATGGTTCAGGGAGCTGGGAGCCCCCCAGCCACAGCATGTAGCTGACTTCAGGTAATTGCACAATTAACCAGTACAATACCCATAATGTGTACAGGGGGCTTCAGTGAACCAAGAGGTAAATGGATAGTTTCAGTCAGAGGAAATAAACTGAAGGTTAAGTTCTTTGGTGATATAAAAAGAGATACTTGCTGAGACTCTCCACTTGTGTTTGCTGGAGTCCTGGAAGGTGTATGGCTGGGAAATGTTTCTAGTGACAGATGTACCAGCTCTAGAGGAAGACTGCCTTCATGTATGGAGGAGGAAAGAAGAGAAGCTTATGCCAATTTGACAATATGTAAGGTTGTTATGGTGTTACAAGAATGGATAGTGATACTGGGCAGTATGCTTTAGGGATGTCAGAGAAGCACTGTGAACTGCCCTCCATGTTGATAAGTAACTTTGTTTCCTTGGAAGAAAAAAAGTGACCTTGCATTCAGATGTAATCTCCATATAGACGATACATTACCAGAATGATTGTTGGGAAAATTGAGGGAAAAAACAGAACCTCTTTGCAGAAACTTGTTGGATCTTTTTACCAAGTGAGAGAGGATCTGATCAGCATGGTAACAACTACCTCCAGAGCCAGGGGATTTCTTCTAGGCTTATGCATGGCTCATAACCATGATTGCATGCTTCTAAGGTATTTTCTAGTGTGCAGGAGGCATTTTTTCCTAGGCTGAATAAGACATGGTCTAATTGTGATAGGATTATCTTCATTCTATGCAATACGCTCCAGTAAAGTCTGAAACTAGTTAAAGACTGCTGAAAAATTCTAAAATATCCATTTAAACTCCAAACTACAACTAGGTTTGACTTTTTGGGTGTTCACTATGAGGGCCTGCATGTGGATCTGATGGAAAATGTTTTGGACAGTTTCTGCTATGTGCTAGGCAGAGCTGCCCTTCACTAGCCACTCATAATGGTAAAGGTAAGCCATGGTGTTTCGTATGAGTTGGTGTAACAGGGAACCCTGGCCCTTTTACTAGAAAGTGGTGCAGCCCTTTTAAGGGCAGCATTTTTAGAGCACAACCAGTTGGCAGAACAGCTGGCCAGGGCATCACATTACTGGGAGAGGACTCAGGCCAGAGCTGTATAAGCCCTGGGGTTGAGCCACCGGAGTGAGGGGGCCAGAGCTGAGAGTTGTGGAGTGCGGGGATACTGAATGCCCAAGGAGGCTGGAGAAAACAGCTCTGCAGCCTGGGGAACAAGACAGAGCAAACTGGGGAGAGAAAGAGATGCTTGGTAAGTGGGCCTGGAGCCTTTATTTTTCTTCTTATGTTATAGCTCAGGGACTTAGTGTTTACATTGCAATTTATATTGGTGGTTTGAGCTGAGACTCTAAGAGGTGGTTTTTGGAGCTCTCATTAGTATCTCCAGGCATGTGTGCTTGTTTTGAGCCCTGCTGGTGCAGGCTCAAGGCAAAGACCTGGGCTGGGGCCCAGTCAGAGTAGAGGGGTGGAAGCAGGGAAGACTAAAACCCCAACAAAAGAGGAAAAGAAAGGCCAGGAGTGGCCTGGAGATACCAAGACAAGGGTCCCACCTGACCGGAGATTTGAAATCTGGGAGGCATGGGGTGTAGGGGAGGTATGGAGCTATGCAATTAGCCCTTAAGGCAAGAGATCCACATGTCTAGGTATTCCCTGTAATAAGACCAGACTGAGAAGCCCTGGGGAAGTCTCCCCTTGAGAACCAAAATAAACATCAACACATGGTGGGTGAGTAAAGGGAAGATTGTTTCCAGGGTGAACAAGGAAAAGGGAGATTTTGTGGGCCTCCAGGAGCTTGCAACTACTCTGTGATGGTGCCCTGTTACAGGTGGGTTACCCATACTGTGACAATCCCAGTGAAGGTTCGAGGGTCTGAGTAATCCAAGCTACTTTGGTTGTGGCCTCTCAAAGGAAGAAATAAAAAGGAAAGTGGAACTTCGGAGTGCAAGCTGCCTGCCTTAACCACTCCATCAAAATGTTGTCCCAAAAAAGGATGAGCTAAAGAGGCTGCCAATGAAAGGTATTTCTTCTTTAGAAACTCAAGTTCTTCCTTGACAGCTCTGGGCAGTGGCATGTGAAAGGCAGAGCAGATGCCTTTCTCGTTAGGATAAGGTTAGTACTTCTGCCTCATGGTTTAGCATTACATACATTCTCAAAGAGGATAGGATGGCTATTGAGAGGGTGAAAATTCTCACCATTTCAAAATTTTGTGTCTTCAAAAGGAAGATGCTTCACTAGACTATGCACTTCCCTAGGAAAACCAGATCCCTGTAACCAGGAGCACTCTCTCAATGACAGCAATCACAGTTACTGATAAAGATTCAGTGTCAACGGTACAATTTAGGTAATAAATTCTAAAATCATACCAGGCTAACAAGGTGTGGTAGCTGAATATTCAGAACTGTAAACTAGTAAAGAAATAAGACTTCTTCCTCATCAAATCCAATCTCTTTAGTTCCTAATTTCCCATCTTATCATCTTGAAAGGTGCTTCTCTGATTAAGAGAGATGGTATATAAATGGCATGCAGAAACGTTGTATACCATTGGAAGGGAAATGATACTGTCTTTCAGCCTTATGTAAAAACTAGTGCCTGAAATGCAATCCTAGTCAATAATGGGGAGGGTGATTTTGCTAGGTAAAGCTGTTACAAAATTCCATAAACTGATACGAGGGCTTATCATCCTCCTCCACTGAAATTTCAGCCATCCACTTCATGAGGACCTGGAAGCCCTTCCAGTGTGGAGAGTGCCAAAGGAAAGACAAATGCCTTTTCAAGGGACTACAGCAGATTGGGATCGAGCAACTCTTCCACTCTAGAGACTGTGTGAAGAACCCTCCTATTTTAGGGGCATAACGCTGATGGCCGTGTAAGGAAGGACTGTGGCACTGAGTAGACAACTATTAGGCCTATGCGAGTAGGCAGCTATTCAATCCAGCTTCGGATCCAGCCACTTTGGATGCCAGCGATCCAATCTGGAGCTCCGGACCGGGTTCCCACTTCAATCCGGCCAGAGTGGCTCCAAAGCTTCAGAACTGCCTGAGGGATCCAGCGATAGGGTGTAATGTGGAATCAATGAAATATCTATAACTTTTTTTGTCTGATTTAAATGAAACTTGGAGGGGTGAGAGCATGAAGCATTCCAAGTTTCAAGAAGATTGGTGCAGTGGTTCAGGGGGACTTGCACCCCAAATTCTTGAAAGCAAAAAACTCATACCACATGTATGTGTTACACCACAGGAGGGGTGAAAACTGCAGGGGTGGTCACCTTTGCTGAGGCCATGAAGTCTGCCAAATTTCAAGGTGATAGGCACAGGGGTTTGGGGGGAACTGTACCTCAAGTGGCTGACAGGCAAAACTTGTGATTGATTCCCCATTATACTATGGCCGGATCTCTGAGGTGGCTCTGAAGCTTTTCCAAACTGCTTCAGAAAGTCTAAGGAAGCCAGTGCTTTGATCCGGCCATGCTGCTTCAGACACCAAAGTGTCCGAAGCTTCTCAGGATCTGAAGCATGGTCCAAAGCCTCGCACAGCCCTAATGACTGAGTGGGACCTATACCTGGAATCACTTTGAATGTGGCCAGAAGAATTACACAGGAAATGAATCCTTCACCCAGTGGGCCAAAATCAGAAAGCATGATCCAGGAGTCTAGATTTCATAGATTTCTAGGGTCAGAAGGGACTTATTAAATCATTGAATCTAACCCCATGCTCTGGGCAGGAAAGAGCACTGAGGTCAAGTAACCCCAGCCAAGTGCTTGTCTAATCCTCTTTCGAAAACCTCCAAGTACGGGAAAGCACCACCTCCTTGGAATCCCATTTCATATTTTGGCAGCCCTCCCCATAAATAATTTCTTCCTGATGTTCAATCTAAATCTATTCTCCTTCAGTTTATGGTCATTGTTTCTAGTAACCCCGAGGGGTGCCCTGATAAACAGGGCACCCCTTAGAGACCTAGTACATCTTTCCAGAAGGATTCCCCTGGCCATGATATGAAGCACACAGGTAAGTGTATCCAAAACAGCAGTCATCCTCATAGTTAAAAGAAAACAATCTGACAGAGACCTCAACTAGTGATACCTTGTACCCAATCTGAATAGTTTCCTAATTGGAGTAACGCCAGAAGCTTATGGATTTTGTAGAGACAAAGGAAAAATGGGGACTCTAGTTCAGGCTGGACAGTGGGAATATTCAATGTTATGAAATGTGGAACTACATGAGATATCAGGACTAGAAAGCTAGACAGGCAGGCAGGAAGTTATTGAGGTCCCACCAGGTCTCAGTAGAAGAGCTAGTACTATTCCTGTAGCCCTTGGTGTTGGAGCAGAAGATGAGCAGATTACCAGTTCTTTTCTGACTAAGGCCCTGATATAAATCAGAGAAGTCTTTGGGGTGTGTGTACTTACATCTTTTCAGTACCTATTAAATATATTTTCTACAATCAGGTGCCCATGCCAGGACATTGATGCCTCTAAGCAACATTGTGATTCATGAAGAGAAGGAGAATACAGCCTCCTCTAAGAAGCTCCAGGATGATGATCTTTTCCTGGAAGTTTATCCAGATCTCCAGCCTGCTTTCACCAGATGAAGATTTCTCTAGCATCAGGAACTCAGATGTTCTTCTCCAGGGGGAGTTTGTATACCCAGGAGGTCTGAACCAAACCAAAACCTGCACTTTGTCTTGCACTTCAAAACCATAGGTTTATTTAGGAGGCCCAGAGACTGGGAACTGAATAATTTGTAGATATCTTATTTCCCAGAAATGTGAGAATTCCCTAAACCACAAAAGCACTTGGCATACCCATCTGTGGCAAGCACAGTCCTTTATTGGGACGGACAAATCTTTATATTAAGCAACCCGAGTAAAGTCATGCCAATGTCAGAGAGAGAAAAATGGTCAGAGCAAAGTGGAAAAAAAGAAAGAAAAAAGAGGGGAGAAAATGCATTAAAAAGTAGTAAAATGAACGTTGTGAAAATGAGATGTTAATCAAGCTAACAGACTAGAGAACTTCTGTATTAAGCCAAGGTAGTTAAGAGGAACTGAGGAATGAGAATATCCTCAATCTCTGAATATCCCAAAGACAGAAGAAGAGGTGGGTACAGAGTTATGGCAAAAAAAATATTCATGTTCAAGTGCTTAAACAAACATGTACAGCTCACTGTGGAGGGTACCTGTGAAGCACTCAGGAGAACTATAGGTTGGAGAGAGACAGCTATGCTAGTTTACAGAGAAAGAAATTTTGTTTCTCTAATTAAGGCAGAACCTTGGGTGAATATAAGATGAAAAATACTAAGTACTCTCTGAGCCGTTTCATACCACTTTTATCTCATTTCCTATTAGAGAGGGGTATAGCTAATGTTTTCATATGCGTGAAGAGGTATAAGTCCTAGAAATCAATTATTTGACTGAAAATAAATTCTCTATTAGTAAAAGCTAGCGTGAAGACTCAAGTCTCAGTTCATAGATTTGAGTTTTGCTATGCTATTCAACTTTCCTAAACCTGTCTCAAGAGAACACCTTCACTGTAAACAGCTGCACACTGAGTTTTGTTGAAATAATTTAACAACCTGACACTTCCATTGGTTTTCACCTAGAAATAGGATTTTGGAATACTGAAGTTCATAAAAGTATACGTAATCTCATCTTTATTTCCACTGTATTTGAATCTTATCACACAAAACAGAATCACTACACATATAAAGTTATATAGCTTACAACTTATCAGGCAGACTAACTCTGAAGTATTAGCTCATTTCTTACCTAGCAGTATAATGATGCAGAGGAGAATGGCAATCAGAGCACCTGTGCTGAGGCCAGCAGGAAGGAGCAAAGCTTCAGCATTACAGGACTGCATGTTCCCTTGGCTATCACAGGCACACACTCGAATAGTCAGCGTGCCCGTACTGCTCTGGATTGGGTAGTCGTTGTCTGATATCACCACCGGTAGGAAATAGGTATTTATTTCATGTCGACTAAAGCCATTCCTTCTCGTCAGAATTCGGGCAGTATTATCTAAAACAGTTAAAAACATATATGGCTAGGATCTAATATAACACTGTAAAATGCTTGTTAAATTATCTGTATATAGCAGATGCTTTGTTTCACTAAAGTATTTTGAAAATTTGGACTCCTTGACACTAGAGTGATCCTTCTTTTCTGTTACCATTTGAATGTGATGAAAAAGTCATTCTGCTACTTAGATCTATGCTTTCCCTTGCCACTTTATGGCCAAAGAAGGCAGCTGTGATTCTGCTATCATAAAACTCTAGGGGAAAAATGAAGTTGTTCACAGCTTCCCCAAAGCCTGATGATGTTATGCTTGTTCACATGCAGTGCATAAATTATTCAGTGACCACAGCTAGTGTTCCTGAGTGGAGCTGCAGCAAGCCAGAAAAAAATATCTTTCACTTTGTGTCTGATGCACATACTCTTTTCAAATGCCTTCTGAAAGGTTCTTAATTCAGATGCCTTCTGCTAATACCGAGAGTAATGCCATTTATAAAATAGATAAGCAATTTCCTAGAGTTAAACACCTTCAACATCCTGTTGCACAATATACTGAATTCCTTAGCACCTAAACTTGAAATTTGCTTGTAAGAGTTATTGTCTCAAGGATCTGAAAGTTTCAATTTAAATGCTGCATTCCTAAGCAGTCTAGAGAAGTGAGCTTACTTATGAGATGTTTTTGTATGTTCAGTGCAATGTTTTACCACTCTATAATTTACCTGTAATAAAGAATAGCAAAATAAATAAATGTGCAATTGGCCACCACACTAGTAAGAGGTGACACTAAGAGGGAGAAAATGCAGAAAAACAAACAAAATCATGTTTTAGCCCTACTGGGTGATTAGTTTGGGCATCTGCCTAGAAGGTGCTAGACCAAGTTGTAGGGCCCCATCACCTAGGGAATGATTTCAGGACACAGCTCTCTAACCACAAGGCCACAGGTTAGGCACTACTCAGGTCCTTCTGCAGCTCTCCCGTTGAAACTGACCCACTGCACTTTGTATTTCATATTTTTTAACTAAGGTGGATGGAAAGGAGTAGGATTTTTTTTTTTTCCTTCTAGACTCACTTATCTCTCTCTGCCCTCCAGCAGGCCATCTTCAAAAGAAGCAGCTTAGATAGGGTCCTGGATAATGTCTAAGGGCATGTGTAGATGAAATAGGGGCCCTTAAAACCCCCATGTTGTGCACACACGTGAACTTACCTGCCTCTCTGGTGGCAGCGAGGGGAAGGCAAGCTGCTAGCAGGTGGAGTGGTCCCTGGGCTGCGGGCGTGGGGGAGTGAGGGCTGGTGCTTCCCTCCATGGCAGCAGCACCCCCCACCCCAGGTGGCACCTGCCCACAGGCACCCTGCTTGTGTGGTCCCGGGGGGCATCGCAGCTGTGAAGGGAAGCACCGGGCCCACCTTCCCAGGCTGCTGCCAGTCTGCCTGCATGGGTTTCTGCAGAGTTCCTGAACTGCACGGAGCCCAGTTCTTTGCTCCACGGTTATAGAGCTTTGCTCCACTCCTCTGAGGAGTTTTAGTTTGCTGTGCCCCAAGTCATTTAAGATGTATTATGCTGAATTTGCTGAAGCAGCTGGAATTACTGTGCAATATGCCAGCAAAGCGTGCAAACACCAATACCATTAAAGCGGTGCAAAATCATTTAACCCACTTTAAAGTGTCATGCACACATGCTCCTCGTTTCATCTACATGCGGCCTAAGAAGTGGCATAGTAGTTAGAGGCTGTTCCAGGAAGTCAGAGAGCTGTCTTTTTAAACTTTCTCTCCTGTGGAAGGGGGCCCTAGAACCTGAGCTTCCTGCTTCTTGGGTGAGTGCTCTAAACACTTAAGTGTTTGGGACAGAAGATGTGAGAGGAGCTCCTCCTTTTCTGAGGTCTAACACAAAATAGTCATATGGCTAGCTGGCTAGTGCATAGCCTACTGAGCATCTACAATAGTTCTATGGACACATGCAATTCATGTCTACATAGCACAAAAAATAGACCTGCCAACAGTGCATAAGTGTCCCAAATGTCACTTCAATTTGCTCCCCTGATCATCTCTAGCCTCCAAAGGACTGGAAACAGAGCAGGAGAATGAGCAGGGGGCTGGAGATGAGCCTCTGGAGATTAATTCCCCTGCTCATCTCCAGCCTTCTGCTCATCTCCAGCCTCCCAAGGCTGGAGATGAGCAGGGGAAGGAGCAGGAGGCAGAAGATGAGTAGGAGAACAAGCAGAAGGCTGGAGACTGGGAGAGGGCTGTAGCCCCTTGTGGGGGGCTGGGACCCTGCAGGCAGGGCAGTCCATGTGCTGTGTGGAGGGCTCTGCCCTGTGGAGGGCAAGGGACCCATACCTCCTAAGCAGCCCCCACACCTACCCATATCCTCCCACCCCACATTCCCCAATCACACACCCACCATGTGATAAGGAAACCAAAAGCAAATGGTTTAAATATATAGATATTTAGGATTTCTTTTATTATGATGCTAGAGAAACTGGTAGGCTTCCAAAATGCTTTAACATTGTAACTATAGCAATAAAACATTGTCCATCTGATCAATCTCTCTCTCTCTCTCTTATTCTAATTGTCAAAGAACGTGAATTTTGGGGTATTTTAAAAAGTGAATTTGGGATGCTGCTTCAGCAGTCCAGCTGACACAAGGGGCTAGTGTCCCCAGATACCAAATGGCTGGGCCTCAAAAGCTCCTGTCTATTTGTAACATTCAAATACCATGGGCCCTAAGGCTGACCCAGGTAACTAGTAGCCCCTATTGTATGGGGGCTAACGGGTGAATGCTACAACAAAATAATTGGGACAACAAAGTCAAAAAACAGGACAGGAGTAACATGAGGGTCAAAGGGTCAAAACATGAAAATGAGTAGGCCTGAGAGGAACACTGACCAGAGCCCCCTGAGCCACATCCACCAGTCCTCAAAGGCAGCCTAGGGACCTGTGGATGTAGCCCACTGGTGCTCTGCCTGGAAACATGCATGGACAAGTGAGAGGAAAGCAACCCAACAGCTTCTAAGCACCTTCCTAGCCAGAGCCTCCTTCCTGGTCAAGTACACAGTTCACTTGGCCAGGGCCAGGAGGAGGTTGGCAAGCAGGAGCTGGAGGGGCTGCAGCCTGGTGCACTCAAAGGTCATGTGTAACAGTGTCTCCCTCTGCCCACAGAAGGGATAGGAGACCAGGGTGCCTGTGAAGCTCGCCACATACATGCCCACAGCAATGGCTCCATGGAGGAGCTTCCAGCTGAGGTGCCCAGGATCTCATGGGATGAGGCTGGAGTGAAGACTCAGCCACCGGGGCACCCCAGCCATGCCCTTGCCAAGTAGGTCTTGCCACTTGGTGTCTAGACAGGACATAAGGGCAGCATGATGGACTGTGTGGCACATGAGCATGTAGAGGTGGTGGTGATGGGTGGTGGAAAAGGTCTGGTGTCCTCCAGCTGGCTTAGGTGGTGGAGTGGAGAGCTCTGTGAGGGCAGGGGAGGCACCAGCCCCATGCCAAACTCTGGTGGGCTGGAGGACGTGGGGGGTTGGGGGGACTGCCACCATGCAAGACCTGGTTGACAAGGGCAAGGGTGTTGGGAGGTAGGTCCATCCTGAACCAGATGGCAGGTCACACATGTCATGGGTAGACCCATGCGTTGGGCCAGCACAGTGGGGTCCACCCACTCCTGCATATCATAGTCCAGCTGGTCTCCAATATGGATGACACCAGCCAGGATCAACCTCTATCAAAAGCAGGGTGTTTCTGCTCTTGACACCTCCAGCTGGGGGTTCCAGAGGAGGGGACTGACAAGCCGGTCAGTGCCCTGGGCAAGTGTTGCCAGGGATCTGGAGGCAGAGACCAGGACCTCAGAGGGCACAGGGAGGTCCACTGCTTGCCTAGAGCATGGGCAGGACTAGTTGGTTCAGCATCAGCACTCTCCCATGCAGGGAGAGACATTTCAGGTGCTCTGCCCATGTCCAGAGCTGCTCCACCACCCTTTAGCTGGTGCCGGTTCTCCAGTGGGGAGGGTCTGCGTGGGACAGGCAGACCCCCAAGTAGAGCAGCAAGCCTGTGCTCCAGCAGATCCTGCAGAGTGTGGGTGGGAGTGTGCTCACCTGCCACCCATCACCCATCACCAGGCCAAAGCTCTTCACCCAGTTGACCTGGACAGAGAAGGGCACTGAGTACAATGCCTGGCAGGCTTCCACCTGTGCAAAGTGCCCTGCGCCTTGGACCGTGAGGAGTATGTCATCACCATACGATGACAGGACCAGCTGCACCACTGGCTCCCTGCTCATCAACCCTGCCACCCACCTTTGTAGGAGAACAAGGAAGGGCTCCAGGGCCAAGGGGTACAGCTGGCCTTGATGCACCCTTCTCCTGAAGGGGATGGGCTCCACCAGGGTCCAGTTGAGCTTGACTAAAATCTCTGCAGAAGTGTACAGCACCTGGAGAGCCTGCACAAAGCGGTGCCCAAAGCCAAAGGCCCACAGCCTGCCTGTGAGGTACCCGTGATCCACTCTGTCAAATGTTTTCTCCTGGTATAGAGATAGGAGGATGAAAGACAGGCCCTACTGGCGTACTAGCTCCAGGAGGTCTCAAAATAAGTACAAGTTGTTGAAGATGGAATGTCCAGGTACCATGTACATCTGGTCAGGATGGATCACATCCATCAGTGATGACACTGCCTCCCCATTCCAGCTGGGAATTAGGCTCATCAGCACGGGGTACCTCACTCCTGAAGGAAGGAGAGCACCCGACGTCTCTGGAGACCCTTTCTGCAGCCATGGATATAGAGGGTTATGGTGTTAAATGACTTCATGGCTGGGGTGGTGGAGTGGATGGTTCAGCAGGGGCCTCATGCATCTCAACACCTGGTGTGGGGTCTGCTGGCTCATGCAGCACCCTCCGATAAGTATAGAGGACATTTATGAAACCGCAGGCCCACCTATAGATCCAGGTGTTGCAGCTTTTGGGCCCCTTGCCTTTGCCCAACAGCACCCTCACAGTGGCGAGAATGCTGTCAAAATCTCCCTAGTGGTCCAAGGTGAGCTGTATCTTGCTGGTCCACTGCTTCGTGTAGTTGCGGTCAAGAAATGCAAGTAGCTCACCCCTGGAGACCACCGGGACCAAGAGTTCTGTAGGCTCCATGGAGTCTGCCAGTCCTTAGGCATCCTTCTCCTGGTTCTGGGGCTCAACAGGCTCTTTAAGCACCATCTGAACCCCCAGTCTGCTAACACCCCAGACTCTGGTTGGGATTGTGAGAGCTCTGCAGCCCCTTGGGACAGGGTTGGGGGTAAGGGTGGGGCTACGGCTCATTTACAAGATGCTAGGGTAGAGATGAAGCCCTGGGTGCTCTGTACAGGGTCCCCAACAAGATTGGCCTGTTGATTAGGAAACCCCACCCAAGTCCCTTTGGTGCAAGACCAGGGGGCAGGCTGGAAGTGAGGCTTTTCTGGAAGGGGGAGGGAAGAGACACATCAGGCATCAGGGTGGCTTTGGTGTCTGCCTTGGGGTTTGGGAAAGGGGACCTCCCTCCTCAGGACTCACCAGGATGAGCCCCAGGGCCCCCATCTGCCCCAGGTCATTGTGGGCAGGGGGTTCTGCTGCTGGACCTTCCTTTGCCCCAGCACCCATTGTCTCAGGGGGTAGACCCTGGCCAGCAGAATGAAGGGCTTTATCCATGAGATCCTGTTTGGGACTGTCCAGCAGCCCCAAAACCTCCTCCATGGGTATTACCTGTTTGATCTTTCCAGGGGGGGTGAGGTGTTGGGTGCAGCCAGAGAGGTTCCTGGGAGCTTGGCTGCTCCTTCCTTCTGTTTGGTGGTCTTGGGAAGTGAGGAGAGGAGTCCTCCATGTCAGAGGGCTCCAACTGAACCTGGGCCTTCCTCTTGGCTTTGTGCCTGGAGGGGACCTGTACCCACTGAGCCATGGGGTGGTCCTCAGGTGGACAGGCTTCAGTAGGTTAGGGTTGCGGAGCTAGGGCAGCTAGTGGGAGCATGACTAGTGGGCAGGGGGCCCCCACTCTTGCTCTCCCTTTCACTGCTGCTACCCTCCCCAGGACAGCACCAAATTTGGTTTGGGGGCAGAGTCCTCACAGTGGGACTAGATGATGTGGCTGGGGTACCAGGGGGGGCCTGAATGGGGAGGGATACCAGTGGCAGGGGCACCCATCTTGACAGTGGGACCTGTGGGTGCCCTCTCTTCCTGGCCCATGGGGCACTCATGATGCAAGTGCCCCAAGGGGCAGCACCAGAAGCACCGCAGGTCCCCCAGTGTATAGAAAACCCTTACGAGGGTCCCTTGAAAAGGAAACACAAGGCACCCCTCAGCTTCCAGCTGCATTACCGCTGCCAGATGGATCATAGCCTGGTGACAGAGAGAGTGCATGTGATGGAGGCCAGGGTCTTGGCACCCCAGCGAGAGGGCCACCACCAGGGAGATAACTCTCCACAGGGTTTGGAGCTCAGGGAGCAAGGCCAAATTAGGGATATAGAGAGGCACAGAGCTGAGGAACACCCTGGTCCCTGGCTCTTCTAGGGGTTTGAGGGGAACCTACTCACCCTCCACCCCCTCTCCACTGCTTTTTGTGTGGCCATCTCCAAGGCAAGGAAAAAGACCCCCTTCCCATGACCTTGGGGATCCCGACTACATGAGCCAGGGCCTGCACCCAGGTCTCAAAGTGCAGGTTCTCCTGCTTGGGCAGTTGGCACTTCGCGCCATGTCCGTGGTTGAGTGCTAAAAAGGGGGCCCTGCTGCCCAAGTTGGAAGGGCTGGCGGTGGAGGGTCCAGGCCCTGCAGCTTCAGGTCACCTCATAGCTGCCTATGCATAGCTGTGGTTTCCCTGCTGAGGGTGCCGCATTGATGGGACTGGGACTGGGGCTGGGGCCAGGCTGAGTGGGTGTGCTGGCTGGTGTAGTACACCTGCTCCCTTCAGGTACTAGGGGTATAGGCTTAGGGGCACAGCCCTTGCCCTTCCCACCCCCAGATGTGGACAAGGCTGAAGAGGAGCCCTTCCTACTCTTTGCCCTTGGTTCTTGGTGGTGGGGATGCAGCTTGAGAACCCCTCCTGGGAGGCCTGGCCAGAGGAGACCCCCTAGCCCTGTTGGTTCCCTGCTTGAGTCCAACCTGCCCCTGCAGCAGAGGTTGCAGGTTTTTCTACCCCAGAGGAGGTTGGCTACTCTACCTTCAGGGTCTTGGCTGGGATCTGCCTCCATAGTGGGAGCTGCAGGAAGGTCTGTGGGGGCATCTGCCCCCCCTCAAAGGTTTCTGAACTGCCATTGTTTCATATAAGGGAGGGGTAAACAATAAAGGAACCCAAAATATACAGTGGGCCAGGGAGGTTGGGGGGTAAAGCTCACTGAGCTACAGTCCCACAGGAATAAAAACCTGGGAGGGCTATGCTTGAGGAATGGGAAAACACACACACACTCACACACACACACACACTAGGGCTGGGGAGACTCAAGCTAGCTTACTTAGCCACACACCAAACACCAGGGCAAAGGGAATGGACCACAGGACTTACCACATAAGGGCAAAAACACACAGGGAAGGCTGCTGAGGCAGATGTAAGAGATGGTTGGAGTGGTGGAGGAGCTTTGTTTGTTGAAGATCAGTCCAGAAGCCCCTCAGGCCTCCAGCTGGGCAGTCAGCAGCAGAGCAATAGGCAGGAAAACAAAGCGGGAGCAGATGCAGTGAGGTAGCTATGGGGGAGGGGCAAGCAGGAGCAATCAGTCAATTAGGGAGTAATCCAATGCAGGTGTGGTGTTGAGTGTTGCAGGGTGGTGCAACAGTGAATCTCCCTCTTTCCTCAGAGGGGGCAGCAGCAGAATAGACAGCAGCAATAGCAGCAACAGTGATAGCAGCTGTCCAATTCAGCCACTCAGGATGTGCTTCAGGTGAAAGTGGGGGTGAAGGCTGGGATAGCCGCCAAGGCAGCCATGGCAAGCCAAGCACCATTAGGCCCTGGCAGTGATGGTGGGGGAGGGGCCCACAGGCAGTGGAGACTTTCCCCCCAGGATGTCCCCTCACTGTGGCTTGGCAGGAGTGCAGAAGCTGGGGTGCAGTGCAGTGCAGTGCAATGTGCCTCCCCCAACGGGAAGTAGTGGCTTGCAGGGTGCAGTAGAGGACCACCCCCCTCCCATGGGGGCAGCAACAGCAGCAGCCCAAGGCAGGAAGAGATGTGGCCAATTTACCCCAAAAAGCTTGAAGAGTAAGCCAGAACCTAGCAGTAACCAGAGGCAGGAAGGGGTCTGGTAATCTTTTCCCCAGAAGCTCCTGAGACCAAGCTTGCAGCAGCAGCCTGGGACAGGAAGGGGTGTGGCCAAATTCTCACACAGGCTTCTCCCTCAGAAGCTCCTGAGAGCAAGTAGTCCTGAGCTGCTGGCTAGGGCAGGTTTTTATGTTGCTGAGGCCAGCACAGGTGCTCCTCCTGGCTGCATATCTGGGAGGAGCCAGGCAGGGTTATTTTGCCCCAAGTGGCACAATTTGCTTCACAACAAAGTGCATGTCTGGGCACATGCACTGAAGTAAAAAGCCCCAGCTCAAATTTGTACCACTTCTATTTGAGCTGCTGCAAGCACGTGTGCTTGCATATGTGGATGCACCCAAAGCTACAGCCCCGTTCATCATTACAAAGGAACAGAAAAAGAAGCCTGGGAAGATCAGGACTATGAAAAACAGTGAGGAATCTCAGAGGGAAATCTCTTTTCTAAAGTTGCCCCTGATCCTCTCTATAAGACATCATATTTCTACCCCAAACCAACATCTTGAAGAACATCTCAGTAGTGGAAGCTGACCAGTGTGGGAAGCTTCAGAGACAAAAACCTAGGACAACTTATTTTTTTCTTTTGCATCAAAGTTTTTTTGAAGGATAAATTAAGGTGACTGATTAGATAAACCAAGACTTATTAAAATGAATTACTGCGCAGATCAAGACACTTACAATTTTTACTGTTTCTGTGTGTGTGTATTTGTCCACCTCAAACCTATGTTCTGAATTGACTCTTTATCATCATTTTCTCCAACAACCACCTCTGCAGAACACAAGTTGTTTTTTCTTTTCCAAATAAGCACTTTAATGATAAGAAAAGATGAAATGTCATTTGTTCTTGAATGTGTATAAATAACAAGCTTTAGTGACTTCAGGTGAGTCTCTTATATGCCTTTAGTCAATTTATATTCTGTTTGTGATGAACAAATTATGTGGACAGATTATATAAATGATTATATGCAAGCAACATATAGTATTTATCTTGAACCTTCAGTGACATCGTTTTCTCCCTTTTAATCTACCATCACTGTGCTCCCTTTAGCGTTCCATATTTGAGCATCTTCAAACAAAAAGACCAAATGCTTTGTGGCCTAAGAGAATCAGAAATATTTGTATATTGTTAGACAGAAAGAGATGCATAGAATCTTAATAAGGGATGAAAACTGCTTCCTGCCCTGGAGAGACCAAAGGTATCAGTCACCTTTAGAAGTCACCTAAGTAGATTTTAATTTCAGTGGTAATTGTGTGCCTAATCCCTCAAAGCTGTGTCAATTATATAACAGTTGGGACTTCAAAGATGAAATCTTGGGATCTGTTTGGCTACTCTGTGTTCTCCCTTGCCTTGTCTTATGTTGCTTCATTTCTTACAATTTGATTATGAGCTTCTTGAGACACAGCCTGTTTGCTTCTACAGTGCCTACCACTGTTCATCCCTGGCCAATGACTGGGTTCTTAGGGACTATCATAATACAAACAATAAAAATCTACCAATGACTTCAAGTGCTAAAAAAGGAAGTGCTGGGTCTTGCCTTTGGGAAACTGGCAGTCTTGCTTGTTCTAGCAACAGAAATAATAATAATAAAAATGAACCAATCAAGAACCAGCCATTCTGCTTCAGATGCAAAACTGTACTTCATTTGGATAGTGTAGTTTAGACACACTCTTTTGATTTCCTTGAGATTTGATTTGCAGTCATCCCTAAAATATGGTGATTTGGTAGATTTATGTTTAGCTTTGCAGCAAAGCATGTAAATCCAACAGTAGATTTACTTTTCAGAGTAAACTTGCCATTTAGGGTTTTTAAAGTATTTTTCATAATATTACCCACTGCCACCAGTGATTTTTTGTAAACAATAACATAAGCTGTAATGATGCCCAATTTTTTCCACATACTAAATACCATGAATGTAAAATACTGATCAAGACAAAGCAATACTAGGATCATGATGCAGTAAGGTTTATTGATAATTAAAGAGTAATATTACTTTTGTTTGTTTTATGTAATGCAGTTAAGTAGTTCATTAGGTCTCTTTCCCTTCTTCCTCTTACTAATAAGTGTTCAGGTATTTCAGGAATATATTCAAACTGTGCTAATTAAAAGTAAATTAAAGATAAATCTCATGTCCTGGGGGTAGACATGTTTTACCTTCATTATCCTGAACAGTGAAGTTTGGGTTAACAGCAGCTAAACTGAAGAAAAATTTTTGTCCTCCAAGGGGGTCATCTTTGTCTACTGCACTTATGGTCTGTATTAACTGCAGAAAAAGAACAGAAGAAATGTGGTATTGTGATATAGCTATCCACAGAAACAATGCTTAAAAACCTTACTTGTATTTTACCAATACCATAAAACTCAATGAATGTTCAAATCAAATGATCCAAAACCAGGTATTTTTATGAAAGAAAGAAACAAACTATATGCACACTTCCTTAAAAATTGTGAGCCTCCATATATATATATCCTGTTCATGTCTTTCTGTTTAATTTTAGAAACATCATACAGAAGTCACTGGAAATAAATACTTATAAAATATATCTGTAAAAGCAGATCCTGTTTTTACTGAGATTTTTCTGATGAAAAATGGGGTGTCATCAAAACCATTTTTCAAGGGAAAATGTCAATTTCAAAATAAGTACAGTAAAAGATGGGCTATCCAGCATCTTACAAGCTGGCATGGTCAATTAACTGGCTTTTTTTCTTTTACCTTTCTCTCTTGTTTTACTTTCTACTTTTTTCAATATTTTCAGAACTTGAGGTGGGTGAGAGAGCCAAATTCAAAAATAAAATACTAATTTTTACGCTCTAAATTTTACAAAGTTGAGGAAGTTCTGAAAGTATCTGAGGGGTAGAAAAACAAGGAAAAGCTAACACTTCCTAACTCCAAACACCAAATATTGGTTTTTACTCAGTGGCAAAAACAAAACAACAAAGACCCCAGACACAAGAAAACACTCATAACATAAAAGGGCAGGGGAAGGGGAAGGAGAAAACACAAATTGATCACTGTCAAACGTTACAAACAGAAACTACTTTGAAACATTTTCATCATAGAACATATATGTATTTATGATATAAATGAAAATGTTTTTGAAGAAACAATTATTCTGAATAGCTTTTTCAACTTTGGAATATCATAGTGATATACCCACAACGGAACCTCCTCAGACTTGAGATCTGCAATCCCAGGTAGATCTCTTATTCTAAGTAGCAATAGGCCTCTTCAATAATTGGACTGCAGACTTCCAAAGAAAGCTTTTGTGCGGTGTTGTAGGAAGTAATGGTGAGCCCCTGAATTGTATTCTTTTATCTAAGAATTTAGTGAAGCTATATAGTTCTTCATTGATCTTCTTGGTCCTTACCTATTATAAATGCTCTCTCACACAAAATGAGAACCTGCTGTTCAATATCAGGATGACTTCTTCCAACAGCACAGCTTCAATAATAAGTTCTCTCTCTTTACCCGATAAAATTTCTTATAAATTTCCAGGCACCTACTCAAGGTTAACCTGACAAGGTGAATTCAACTTTCTTCTAGAACTTTCTATGTTTTCTTGCTTCTTCACAACAGTTGTCAACTTCACAATCTAACTGGTCCTCCAAGCCTTTCATCTCCATGCCATGTCTAACACTTCTATCACTATGATGTGCTCAGTAAAACCTCTGCACAATCTCACAAGTATGTACATTTCTCAGACATTACAATTCTTGTCACTACTGATCATATGTTTCATCTACGATAATATCCTTCTGTCTAGCTTTAAATATTTCACTAACTCCCTGCTTCTCTACTCTAGTCCATCCTGAATGCCTTCATGTAGTTGTTCCTGTCTATCTACCTCAATAATTCTCTTTTGTCCTTTTCCAGGTGTATTTCTTGCTTAAATAAAAGCCTATAAATATTATCATTTCTGGCAATCCTGCATATCAAAGAAAACTAATCAATAATAGAGATCACTTAATGGTTACATAGTTGTTTTATAAAGGGCAGTTCCTTTGGCAAATATACAAAAGGTTGGTAGAAGATCCTTGAATATATGCATAATATATTATTATTTTAAAGATATGCTGTGCTTGGGCACTTTACAATAAATTAACTATAGCTATATGGTTAATCATATGTGGTCCCCAAAGAATCCTAAAATGCTTCACAGATTATAGGTATCACCCACCTGCCAGTTTAATTACAGCAATTTTTATATGAATTACATCACCTCCATCAGGGTGTCTCTGTCTCTATATAGGAATGTGCCGTCTGCTGACTCATCCATTTCTGACTTGTTGCAACAACAGTATATATTTTTAGAGGTCCTCTATCTAAGTAGTGATTTAGCTTGACCTTTATTTGCTCATAAAATACATAACTATATGGAAGGAAATTTAAAAAAAAAACAAAAAAACAACTCTGCTCCCCCGCGCTGCTGATTGCATTATTCTGGTACCAGTCTCCATTAGGAACATTATATTGCTAAATGAATGCATTGGAGTTTTAAAGAACTGGTCATATGTCTGCAATTCAACTGGCTTATAGATCTGTAACAGTCATAAGGTTAATAATGTCTCCTGTATCAAAAAGGGCACTTACAAAACTCACAACATTAAATAAATACAGTCATATGTAGAGCAGATTTAAATATTTACAAATATGAATCAAATAAGAGCTGGAAGTGTAATTTACTATTATTCTTAATTGTAGAATCTATTTAAATAAATACATTAAATAATTATAAATAATATACATAAAGTAGTAGCAATAAATAAATCCATACAATTAAAATGCAAAAAATACAATTTAAAGTGCTTTTCAAATGTATCAGAAATATTTGCCTGAAGGTGCAATAGTAGCTGTTTCCTGACAATAATGAAGTACTTCCTCATTTCAAAAGTTTCAATTCTTCCTTCAGCTTGTTAAAGCTATCTGCCTATATCACATGGAAATTAAGTTACTACAGTCACTTTTCCACAGAGGTATTAGTTGCCTTTGTTGGCTGCTGTTTGCTTTAAACAAAAGACATTTGAAGGCAGCCACATCCCTGACTGGAGATAAAACTGATGAACAAAAAATTGACTTAGAGCTTTGATTTCCACAAGAAAACTGGAAGGAAAAAAGCGTGGGAGGGGGCGGAGAGAAGAGGGAAAGAATACCAGGAAATGTGTATTGATATGCAGGAATCCTGGTTTTCTCTGATTTTAAAAAATCCCCAATTTTTTAATCTAAAAAAGTAACCCCAAATCCATATTTTCTATGATTAAAATGAAACACCACTAATAACTATTAATATATAGATCCTGGTGTAGAATTATATATCAGTCATTTCTCATTTTGATCATGGAGAAATATGGATTTTGGTGGGGGTTTTTAATATCCAAAATTTGGGGGTATTTTTTTTTTAATCAGAAAGAACCAGGATCCCTGCTGATATATCTTCAAGCAGTAAAAAAAATGAAGATCTAACAAACCTCCAGCATGGAAAGAACAATAATGTCAACGCCAAAACTTAGAATACAGTAAGAATTATTGTTACCTGGATACATTAATGATGCAAGAAATTACAGATTGTACATACACCTGTATAATATTTTTAAATTTATTTTTTTGCAATTATAATTATATTGCAGTGATATTATAATAGTAATTATTGGCCAGGCTGATTAGCAACCCGCTGTGGTAAGCTGTGTCCAAACACATAGGAAATTTTAATCCTTCAATCATATAATTTTTAAGGCAAAAGAAAAGTCAGAAAAAAATAAGCATAAGATAATAATGCCCACCCCCAAATAAACACAAAGTTGCGTATATATATTAATTTATCCTGATGTCACTGGCAATTGTGCTAAGTTCAATATCATATTAATTACATTCTCAGTTGATTTTGTTTTTCCCTTCAAGAAACAACAAAAAGAGGTAGCTCCATTTCACTGACAAAGGGTCATGAAGCAATTGTAATCAAGCCAAGGATGTCTATACTGTGTATAATAGTAGACATATAATAGTAGCCCCCGTATCACTAATGAGAGAGAGAAATGGAAAGGTATCCAGGGATGGATGAAGAAAATGGTTATCTACTAATTGATCGGTGTTACAAATAAACTTCCCTTGTGGAAGTTATTCTCAAAACTGCTCACTATCAAGATTTTTAAATCTTTCTTTTAAGCATCTTGTAGTAGTCACTGCCAGATAGCATAATGGGCTAAATGTACCATTGAACAAAGCTTTTGGAATGTAAATTCCCATGTTTCTGTGTTAAGCTCATAGAACAGAAACTGTAAAATGTGATTTATATATGTACTCAGTCATACATCATAAATAGAAAATAGGGAATCTTAGAAGAAAATTGTGTACTGGTATAAAATGAAATTTTGGAAACAAAAGACTACAAAAGAAAAAAAAGAACAAGGGAAATACACACTATACTTACAAATACTCAGAGGAAAAAATGAATATTAATACAACTTAAAAATTAACAGAAGATACAGAACAGAAGAAAAGGTCATGGAAGGAACTAAAGATAAGAAAGACCTGGAAGAGATGGGATATTAACAGGGAAGATGCCTGAGTGAGTGCAACATCAATAAATTAGGTCACAAAAGCAAAGATACAGTGCTAGCTCAGGAAGCAAAGTCAATAAAAATATTCTATAAATATATCCAGAAAAAAATAAGGAGAAAAATTGCCAGAGCATGAAATGGTGAGAACTTTGAATTTTTAAATAAAGTTGCATTAATATAAGTTTTCAATAAAAAGAATGACAAAAAAGATTATGTAGAAACAAGTAAGGGAAACTGTTGGGTAGGATACTTGAAGTTGCAAAAAGCAAAGGATAAGAAAAACGATAGTGAAAAAAAAATCTAGTGAAACAATATAAATGCATGGGTCTGCATGAAACACAGTGGAGAGTTCCCAAAGCATTAGCAGAAAAGATCCAGTATCTTTGAAAATAAAAACATTCTACAAGAAATGAAGAACCTGGAAAGAAAAAATGATGAATTGTAGGGTACAAGAAATGCTAAAACCATGTTTTAGCACCATAAACCACTCACTAGAGCAGCCAGAAATCCAGGTTCTAGGTTGATGGCTTCTGACCACATTGCTGTGGCACCCTGATGTGCTACAACTGCCTTATAAAGGTTCTATTGGATGTGGCACAATATTAGCACTGTAAAGTGTGCAAATACCTGAGCACAATTCGCAAATTATACCCAGAGGGCAAGGGCAGCTATAGTACTTGAACCATTAAAGAACATTACCTATTGGAAACCGGTTCATACTTGCCCAGGGTGAGAAGTGTCTGCATATATACTGCTGAGGTTTCTAAATAGAACAATCACTTTTTTCAAACATTGCTCCAATGTCTAGGGCAGGGGTGGGCAAAATGCGGCCCCTGGGCCAGATGCAGTTTGCCAGGCCATTCTATCTGGCCTCTAAAAAATTTAGAAAACTAATGTTTATTTGCCCTTGGCTGCCTGTCATGTGGCCCTCAATGGCTTGCTAAAACTTAGTAAGTGGCCCTCCACCTGAAACAATTGCCCACCCCTGGTCTAGGGGGTGCTAATGAGTACTCAGCCCAATTGCAATTTTCCCCTTTTCACTAGCATTGCATTTAATAAAGACCCATTCCTGTACTTTAGTGAAATCTGTGTTGGCGGTATGTTGACTGGGAGTGCTTACATGTGTATGTATGTGTGTGTGACGGGGATTCCTGGGAGATGGAGGCTCTTGAGCTCCCAGAGCTTTTGTGACTTTTAAAGCAACTCTCTGCTGCTTATAAAGAAATAGTCAATTTCCTTCCATGGGAGGCAGTGAAGTTCTTGGGCAGCCCTATAGAGCCACCAAGCCCCAGACATGCTCCTTCCCTTGCCCCTCCCATTCCCCAAGCTTCAGCCTACCCAAAGTAAACCTTGGATCCACAGAAACTGGATTAATTGGTACCAACAGAAATAAATTGATCTGCCATTTCAAAGCAGCAGAAAACTGCCTCCAGAGCCCCTAGCCAGGAACACTGATGGCAAGTGTAGGCAATAGAGCTTGAGGCAGTGGTGTTTTGGCTGCATAACAGATCAGCCAGTTGCCATGTTGTGGGTGGGGTAGGGGGTGAAGAGCAGTACAGTGTGGGATGCCTGGAGAACCAGTCAGATACTAGTCATGGAAAAGTTGGCGTCCAAATGTAATATAGAACTGGTTCATAGAGAACCAGGTCAAAATAATACCTAATTATCCAGGTATAGTTTTGAAATGGTTCAGAAGGTTTAAGTTCTTTAAAACTGGTGCATGTGTCTGCATGCTTGTGGTTTAAACCACATTTAAACTAGTTTAAAAGTTACATCAGTCTGCACCCAGATATTTCAACTAGGTAACAGGTATTTCAATGTCAAAAACATTTTGACCTGTTTTGATTTTCTAAGTATTTTTTTGCAATAGAAGAATTGCTATATTATTTTTCCATATTAAAAAGAAAGTGAAACCTAAGAGCTAGCATTTTCTGAGGGATGCTTGAGCATAAAGAGAACCTCTGTTCCTGGCCTTCTCTAGAGGTTCAATGGTGTTTTGAACCTCTAGCTCCTTCTTCCTACTACAGTGTTCCCTGCAGTTTTTCTCTTTCAGCTCACCCTCTGGGCAGCCATGACAGTGAGTAACATGAAGCTAGATGGAAGAGTAAACCAGAGGGTGTGTAGTTTAGTGAAATGACTAGTGCTCTGGGACAGAACCTTTCATATCTAAAGAATATGAAATAAGGTGGGCCAGCTTTGAAAGGAGCAATGGAGATCCATTTAGATAATGCTTAACCTGTCACCTGACACTTATAGTTCTGTGCTGGCCAACCGCACCTTGTCATGCATCCAC
>NW_017728886.1:137060555-137100711 GCF_001723895.1 Crocodylus porosus
CCTGCCATGGCAGGGGGTCGGACTAGATGATCTACTCAGGTCCCTTCCGACCCTAGAAACTATGAAACTATGAAACTATGAAACCTCCTTTGGGCAAGAGAGATCTGGCACCTACACTGTACATATCTTGGGCAAGTACCCTAGACACTAAACTTTTAGGCTGAACTATGGAAAGGTTATCCTCATCTGCCATCAATACTTTATACAAGGCTACAATTTTGGGACTTGCCTGGCCTTGCAAGTATATGATACCATCTACCTGCATGGCCAGAGTGAAATCCTGCTGAGCGTGTTCAATGTAGACATTGCACACCTAGGGCATTTATATATGTTTTTCGGAAAGCACGGGGGGGAGCATCTATATCATGTGCATCAGCATCCCTGCACTGAAAAAATGGAAGTAAGGTGTTTTGAACTAAAGCTCATCAAACACTTTTTAGTTTAAAGTGCCCCCGCACCATTTTTCAGCATGGGGATGCTGGAATCAGCTGGAGTGCAGTAATTACCAGGCTCCAGCAGACTTAATTAATGGAGTCTGTTCTGGTGTGCTGTAATCATTGCACTTTGGAGTAGCCTTCTTGCATGTGTATCAGAGTCCCTAGAGTTGAATCCTAAGCCAAGTACAAGTGCCCCAATCATAGCCATGTGGTGTCATCTGTATCATTTAGGCAAATAAAGTAAATTAGGATTCTCTCCTATATCTCTACTTATTTGCTGAAACAAATGTACAGCTTAGCATACTTTTATTTATATTTTTCATTTTTATTAGGTTATTTAGTTAGGAAATAGTAAATCATAAGGTTCTTTACTTTTAAAAAAATTAGATCAGGGTTAGCAACCTACAGCCTTCAGGCTGTATCTGGCTCACAAAAAAGATCTCATCTTGCCCCCAGAGGTCTGGTTTGACACAGGACTTGGTGTTATGGAGCTGCATAGTGATGCCCATATGCTCTGCAGCACTCCCTTCCACCACAGAGCCTGCTTCTCTGTAGTGCCTGAGCTTACCCTTGCTGAAGAGGGGCCAGAAATCTAGCAGCTGGGGGGTTGAAGGGGCAGGGACTTCCCTTCTTCAGCAACAGCTGGGTCAGAAGCTCCAGCCTGCATTGGCCTCCAATGCTGGAAAAAGGCTGCTGAGCCCTGAATTAAATGATTATATACATTAAATAAGATTAACCTTAAATGTGCTGGATACACCAGTGTGATAACGGTGGTAGGAGTGGATGGGAAGATAACTTCCAAAGTATTTTCCAATTAGAAGTAACTGCTCCATTAAAAATGGAAGTATTTTCTGTAGTTTAGTTAGTAAATTGAACCAATTATTTCAGGTTACCAAAACTTTCAGGATTTTAAGTTGACTATTTCTCTTCCCCTCCCATTTATTTATTTATTTTTTAAATTCAGGGAATGGAAAAAAGAAAATGAGCTTTCCTTCTTTTGCAGCTCTCAGTCTGTTTCTTATCTTTGAATGGACTTGTCAGTGAACTGAATTAGTTGAATAAACTGAAATGAAGAAAACATTCTCTCTTCATCTGCAGAATAGGCTACTGCTGTCAAAAGCTGGTTTATCATGTCAATAAACTTACAGTTCCAGGTGGTTAGTCAATGATTTCCATTAGAAACTTTGGCACGTGTGGTCTGCTCAATATTATCATTATAATCTATGGATGTTAAATTAAATTTATATAAGCTGCCATGAATTCAAATTTAATTTCAAATGCATTTTTAAAAAGAGAAATACATTTAAAAAGATAAATGCATTTAATTTAAAGTTAAAAAAACTCCAAAAACCTGATGGAAAAAATTGCCCAAGCCAGTTCTAAAGCATGTAGGTTGTCTGCCTCATAATAAATACTCCTGAGGGCCTGGTTTTAGTCCACCTGTTAGGTGCATAACTGGATTTAGGTACCTAACTGTGACCCTATTGCATCCTACTGAAAGGCCTGAAAATCTGTGAATATAAAAGGTAGGTGGGTTATACTCTTTGCTACCATTCTGTGACTCAGTCACAAGGGTAGAATGAGGTGTGTTACAAAAGTAGTCATGAATTTTCAGGGTTTTGACAGGGTAGAATAGAAGTACACTTAGGTGCACACTTTCACTCAGATGCCCTTCAGGTAAAGTAAGATTTGGTCCTGAATGTATACATATAAACCCAAACAAAAAACTCAATAACAAAAGACAATATAATGAAGGAATTCAGAAAATGATGCTAATATAGCAAACTAAATAACCAGCTTGTAATACTCAACTTATTCTCTGATAAGCCTGAACTCTTCCCCTGCACTCTCTTTAACAATTCTGCGATACTCATATATCCCTATATCCTATATATAGTGCAGCCTTGTTACAGGCCTTTTATTTTTGGCTTAATGTGCTGTGAAACATGCTCTGTTCAGTAATAGAAAAACTGAACAATCCTAATCAATAGCTGCATCCTAGAAACTAGATAGTGAACAGCAAAGTCATTTCATTTTAAATAAAGTATAGTTTTCTGGATCCTGTAAAAGGCCAAACAAAACAATATACTACCAGTTCAAAACTGACATCTTTTATGTTTTTGATTCTCCCACAGAAAGTGTTTGAAAGAGAAATGTCATTTGCATAAAAAATAAGTGTGGTATTGATGTTATAAATGCCATAAATATGAATTCAAATGGCAGTTGAGCTCTGTGACAAAGATGTCTTTTAAAAAAAATTGAATTTGATCACCAATTATTATTTATAACAAGTTACATTCTTCTGTGAAGATAGCATTGAAACCAATTAGTGCATATCTTTCAGACCTATATAGTACTGCATCTGATGCAACAACAAAACAGCTACTAAAACAAAAGCTCTAAAAGTAGAATGTATAGAGCTCTTTCTGAAAGTCCTTTCTGAAGAACTAAAGAAAAGTCATTTGGTAATTTACATTTTGATACAGTTGTAAACTATTATTATGCAGGTCTCAAGCTTCATTCACTGCCAATATATTGTTTTTATTTTGTATCTCATGAAGTGCTCAAGAAAGAATCTCACTGAACAATGTATTTTTAAGAATGATCAAGAACTCTGTTTCATAGTAAAACTAAATTGCTTTAAGGATTTACAGACAACTCACCTGTCCAGCTCTTGCATTTTCACATACAAACGTATCATAGAATACAGCAAACTGGGGGGCGTTGTCATTAACATCCAAAATTCTAACATAAACAGGGACACGAGTAGTATCTTTAAGATTGTCTGACAAAAAGAAAAACATGAAAACAAGAACAAGTGATTTTTTTCATCTTATTCAAACACTGTCTTCTTCAAATGCAACCAAAAGCTGGGCATTTAAAACTAGATACTCAACCATGGCATGGTTTTATGGACTCAACCTACCACAGGTTTGAGTCAAGCTGGAACTCAGGGCCAGAATCAAATTTATTTTTTAGGATCCAGTGAGCAATTCAGCTGTTTATATGAACATAAAAACTATTTTTTGTTCCTGAAAATCAATAACTATATATTTATTCATTTTATTACATGACAATAATTGTTATTATTGATGTGCTCAACAGTATTGTTCTGCTGGGAGTTTTTTTCTTTTTAAAGAAAAAAACCACATATAAAAGATGTAATTAAATTTGTTTTATACTTAACAAGGGTTAACTAGTTTATGATATAAGCAAATCTGTAGGAAACTCTCAAGGTTCCCATTCTTCCTCTCATAGTCTTGGTCTAAATCATGAGAAAATCTAATGAGCATATTGCTATAAGTCAGAGCAGAAATATGACCCATAATACCAGTAGAATAAGTACGTACAGATGAGCAGAGCACCAACCATAGATGACATATTGGACTTTAGTGCTGGCTCTGCTCAGCCACTAGGAGCACATGGCAGGGCTTCAGGAATTTGCACTAACATTACTGCAAAATCTCTGCATGTGTAGACACCTGCCCAAAATTGCTTAATGCACATTAGCTTAATGAGCATTAAATGCAGTCAGACTTAAATGCATGTGTAGACATCTTCCTATAAGAAATAAAATGTGGATATATAAATGTTTTACAAAAGAACAAATATCTTGTATCTTCTTCCCTTGAAATCAGTGGTCATATTCCTATGACTTGCAGCCCTTGAGTAAATAATTTTTATTCCTGAGGTGCTCAGGTGTTCAGGACAACTTAAGTATCAGTACATTTTCCTGTTCCCAACACTTGTCCCCTATCTATCATAATAACAATCCAAACCAATGTATTGTGCTTGGGAGGAAAATCCAATACTCACTTCCTCTTACAGTGTTCAATAAAAGCTGAAAATGCTTTTAAAAAGTAGCCACTGGCATGCATTATAGATATGTAAAGGTATTTTAAGGAAACTATATATATAGATATAACATGAAAAGGATATTAGTATAACATCTTATAAGTGATGTTCCCACTGTACCACTGGGGAAGATATGAGCATCTGCTGTCTCATCTCTTTCACCCCTTTTCCCTGAAAGGACCATGAGTAATATGACTGATGGTCATTTTTTTATATTTCTTTCCTGTCTCTGATATCACAGGTGTGCTGTTTTGCTTAGGCTTGTACAAAAATAACTTTTATCTGTATATCCAACATGCATTTCTTGGTGGTCCTCCCTTCAATAATAATATCAGCTGTAGCTACAAAAAGGTGAACTCCATATATACAATAAATCTGATTACCATTCAAATTGTTCATGAAATAAGTAACAATGAATATGATCTCAAATTGCTGATTTAACTGGAGTTACCATTTGATTTGCCATAGTATATCAAAGCATACATTGTAGCAGGGCCATCCAATTTCTGAGAGGCTGGGAGCTGCAAGGTGCCATGTCCCTCAGGCTACATGCTGCAATTCACTGTGGTCATCCCTACATAATTACAAGTGTCCGCTGCTATACTATTTCAGTGACTGTCCTCCCATTGAATCGTGCAATGGGTGTCTGCTTGCTGTACCAGGCTGGTGCCCCACACGATGCTGGCACAAGGCCCTTGGGTCCCCAAGTCATCTAACTACAGACTTCCTCAACTAGGGTACCAGGGGTGGGGTTTGGCAACAGAAGCCAGAGAAGGGAGGGAGAGACCAGAGTCTGGTAGCAGAGTGGGATCAGGTGATGGCGGGGAGGGAGCACTGTCCAAATCAGGAATCTATGGGCTTCAAGTTAATGGTTTGGGGGCCACATATATCTTGCAGACCACCAGTTGCACAACCCTACACTACTAACTGCAGAACTTGAAAGAATAGTGTTAGTAGGATATCTACTGACATAAAGAATTGCTTTAAAATGTCAAATTTAGAGCAAAAATCTGGAAGTCCATGGAAAACAATGTCCTAAGTATCCAAACATTCTCTCCTGTCTGCAAAGAAGCACATACATCTGTTGTAAATGGATAGTGATTGGGCTGGGTTTGGCAGGTACAAATTTCAAGCAGTTACTATGCAGACTGATTGCACTTAAAAGACCTGAACTTTTCAAAAAATTAGCATACCTCTTTAAAGAGTCCTAATTACTACAGCTAGGTTTAGAAGTTAAATTCTCTCAAAATATCCTGACAGGGAAATGAGCTTAATAGCTTCGTTTAAGCATAGAGGAACCTTGAATTCCCATAGTACATAAATACCATGAAATAGCAAAGGTAGCACAATGAATAGTACTGAAGCATGATAGCACCATGACTTTATTATCAGAAATGACTGCTACTTCCACTGATACAGAAGTTACCTAAAAACAGTAAATTTTCAAATGGATGCATCTCATATATTGATTTGAAAAAATCTCATAATTTTGCCACCTCAGATCTTGTGCGTTAGTGGGATTGGAGTTACCTTTACTATACTGGGTTAAAAAGAACCCCAAGTTTATTCTGATTATGTATAAAATCAAAATAAATGTAAAAAAGAAGATCTAAATCAAGAGATGTGCAAACCACTTGGGCTATGTATTTGTAAGATATATTGATTCTAAGGGCTACAGGATTTAACTGAAGTACTAAAACAATTTTTTTAATGAGGAAAATTAAGAAAGAAAACTCTATTTCTCTTATCTTTCTTGCTCTTTCTCCCCCTCTCTCTCGCAGGCGCACACATACACACTGATTTACTGATCTCAGCTGCTCTAACACTAACTGCCATTTTCTCAAACAAACAGGAGGGCAAGATGTGAGAATGTGGTTTGATTAGACCGTAGCTGTATTAACTTAACTCATCTGGGATCTATCTAGCAATAAACTTGTATACTGGAGGGCATTCTTTCCTCACTCATTTTCACTTGTTTGGGGAAGGCAGATGTCAACTACCTAGCCCTTTAAACCTGGTCTCAGGCCATAACTGAGACTCCATTGCCCTCCTCTTATCTGGGAGCTGAGGAGCTCATAGAAAAGGGTAAACAGCTGTCTCCTCACTTTCTTTTTTTCTTTTTAATAGGGACAACAAAAGAAAAATCACACACAAATTGGCTTACTCATCTCAGCTGCTATAACACTAAGATTGTGCCACTGTGATATCTCACGGTCAAGTGGTTTGGAAGTGTAGATGGATCCATTTCCAGAGTGTATATTAAATACCCTGTCAAGGTCAGTGTGTCGATCCAAAGAAAACCTAAACATGATAAGGAAGAAAAGCTGTTATGTATGTAACAGAAAATGAAAAGCAGCAACTATATCATAGAGCATATCTGTATAACTCAGATTCTATACATTGATCAAGATAAATGTGATCCTATTCCACACTGCGCAAGTCCCTAAAAAATGCTAATACATTTGCTTTTGTAGCATGCTATCATTTTAGGTCTAAGAATATACCATAAAAAGCATCTAGCAAAAGGAGAATCCATTCACCTTTATGTTACCTATTTTTCAGAGGCTTCAGCAGCATGGAACAAGATCCACTAAAATGCCTAATAGATGGGACAGGACCAGGTTCTTAGTTTCCACAAATTTAAGTTTTTTATAGTACTATGCATTTAATCAATTACTTTACCATGCCACTGTCATACCCTTTCATGAGTGCCTTACAGCTGAACTAAATAATAATACTGCATTAAAAAAATCAGACAAGTAATGGAAGAAGAACATAAATAAAGTGGGAATTAACAATCCCCCCCAACCCCTTCCTGTTTAAGGAACATTGGTAACACACTGACAAGTCATTTCTGAATATGTTTTAAAAATGTTCAGCTGCATTGACTTGCATGCATTCTAATCTTTTGAATGTATTGATATTGAGGGACCTAATACAGTATCATAGAAACTTTGTCTTGAAGCATTTAGAGAGGCAGACTTTTCATTGACTTGGAAAAGATGTCGCTGTCTCATAAGCATACAGATTGCTATCAATAATATTGTTCTCCTGATTAAGGGCACACACATAGGAAGGACACAACCTTGAACTTTTCAGGCATCCAAAACTGATACTGAAGTCAAAACGGTTCTCATGTAAATTAAGGAAAGGGCTATTCATATGGGTTAAAAACAGGATTTCCAAAAGCATTTAAGTTGGTCTAGTTTTGCATTTGATGGGACACAACTAGGACAACACTGTGTTCCACAGGCAATGCATAAAGGGACCATGGGGGCGGGGTGTGTGCATGTGCTCCCCCTGAGATTGGCCCTCGCCAGCCAGGGAGTGGGAGGCAATGGCTGGCACACCCCTGAGATTGTGGGGTTGTTAAAAGAAGCACCAGTGGCACTTCTGGGTTTGCTCCCAGCACTTTTGATGGTGGTGGCAATCAGCTGCCCATGCTATGTTCTTCTGGAAATTTGATTTAGTACTTTTAGTAGTTTGCAGATGTGATGTGAAATGAAGGAACATACCCCATATGAGGGAATATAGAAGAATGGAAATTGCACAAAATTCTATCCTTGGAATTCTAGTATTTGTTAATTTGAACCAAGCAGGAAATACTGAACCATAAGATTTCCTTTCCTCTGACCTTTCCTATTCTGATATTGGTAGTGTTTCCTCTTCTTCTCCTACCCTCCTCCCCAAAAAATGATAAATACATTTGAAATTAAGTTTTTGTAACTACACAACATATTTATTTCAAATCTGTCATGAAAAATCTATAAATTTTCTGAAGTAATTAACAGAATTCAATCCTTAAAATTAAACAAAAATCCCTGTGGCTGACCTGTTTTGGATATATTCTATTTTAATATTATCATGAGGATATTTTACAGCAGTGTGTCTGTGTTAAATACCATCAATATGTCATCTGCTTTAACATGGGGGAAAAAACACATCTCGGGTGAAGTTACACATTATATTTTAGGCACACTAAATATATGGAATTTTAAGCAGTGTTAAAGTTAGAATGGGCTGTGAGCAGTTACACATTAAGGGCTATTGCTGTTTCTTGCCTGCACTGCTCTGACTTGCCATTGGTGGGTTGGTGAGCATGGGTGTGACTAGAAGCCATGACACCATGACCCTATCCCTGCTCTGGGTTGGAATGAGGGGCTAGGATGCTGGAGGACTGCAAATTGCTCATTTAATTTCCACAGAGCAGACTGAAGTTATCTTAACATGAGCTAGGTAGCAAGGCCCAGAGTTTACCTTCACCTGAGACTCTCAGAGGGCACTTAGCAGTTAATGAGATTTAATGTGCAGACATTTGCATTTTAAGTGCCCTTAGTATGATTTAAATGTAACATGTAACTTCACCATAAGACAAACAAAAAGCAATGCATTATCACCCTTTGACAATAATGAAACCAATAGGTCTTTAAGAGGCCGCTGTTTGAGCTACTTCGAACATCAAAGTTCCATCTTCCCAATAAAGACGTGTTTTACATATAGGTCCATATAAATAGTCCATTCTGTTTTCTTTACAAGCTCAAATTTTTTGGTTATATACATGCTATATAACCATTAATCTTCAACATTAATCTTCTACATTGCCATAATACTATCAAAGGCCTGCAGACGTTGCTGTTGATTCTCTAAAATCCAGATAATAGCCTGTATTTTCTGAAAATCTTTTTTTTTTAATACCACAGGAAGCAGCCAATGCTTTAGTTTAAAAATGATCCCAGAATAATTCCTTCTACATCTATTTTAATAAACATAGATAATAATGAAAAAAATCATTAAACATAATAGCAACAAATCAGGCCTAGGTTACAAAACTCTGATTCAGTTTTGGATTTTGAAGCCAAGCTAAATATTGGAGGTATTTGGACCCTGGCTTACCTTCAAGCCATTACAGAAGTAGGATTCCAATATGAAATGTAAGGCTAGTACTGGTTTCAGAACCCTCAAAGCTCAGGGGAGAGTGAGATCCTATTTATAAAGTTTAGGCCTAAGTTAGTATCAAGTATTAAAAATAAATAAAAGGGACCATTTATTTTAAAAGTAGAGCACTCCAACATTTATTTTTTCTTTAAAGAGAACCTCCTAAAAGCACCGCCCAAGCTAACCTGAAAACAAAAAGAAACTACCAGTCTTAATGAAGAAAGAAATTGTGGTTGTCTGTTGCCTCTTTCAATACCAGCTATTCTATAACTAGCTGAGGATGGCATCATAAAATCCAAAATCTTCTAATGCTCAGTGGAAAAAACTTGAATTCTTTAATTGCATGGGTAAGGCTGCTATTAAAGCCTTTAGGGCCAGGATATACAGATTAGGGTGCTCTACTTAATCCAGACCAGTTAGATGTGGTTTCTTTCCAACAGAGAAAAAGGAAACAACAGTAAGACAGTTAAATATCAGTTAAATATTATATAGATATATACATAAAGCCATGTTGGTGTGTGTTAAATATGTTACAGATTATACAACTATAATCTGTAACATATTTAATATACGTACTTACATGGATACATACTCCATGTGCCAGAAGCCCTGTCTATACACTGACTAAATTAAGGTTCATTAATTCTTTTTACTGAATCCTTTAAACTTGTTTATACTACTGCCAAAAATTCACCTTTTTGTCTCTTCTGAATTGCCTTTCATAACTCAAGTGGATGAAATGCCAACAGGCAGCGATTAATGGTGTGCGATCATTTCCAGGCTGTCATGCCAGATAAATAATAGAACATGATTAGCAAAGTGGCTTTTTCTGTCAAAGCCATTTCACTCTTCAACTTGTATGAAGAACCACATAAATAAACCAACTTTGTTCCAATTTTAGATTGAAGTTTTAAAAACACCACTACTTAGGTGTGACACCCAGATCTTTTGCATCTATAGGCAGAGACCAAGGTTGTGGTCCCACCAAGCAACTAACCAATCATTAGCCCCTGCTCAACCTGAGTCCTCTCGTGAAGTGCTAAATGGGGGGACCAAGTGGCTTGGGAGGACCAGTAGGACCCACAAGAAAGCTATAAAATTGAAAAGCTATAAAACCCCAGCAAAAGCATTGTTGGATGTTGGTGCATTGGATTCGTCTGCTTGATCTTGGTTGCTCTGGATTAACTGCTTGCCTTGCCATGACACTTGTCTTAACAATCTGGAAAATGGACTAATATCTGGTAGGCCTGTGTGAATAGGGAAGTAGTTGATTCAGATTTGGCCAATTCAGAGGACAGTGATTCGATGCCGAGATTTGGATCACTGTCCTGAATTGATTTGGCTGAATTGGCTTTGGAAGATATGGTGCTGATTCAGAGAAATGAGGTGATTTGGATTGGCCAGGGAGAGGCAGGTACAGCTGGGCAGCTCCTCTGACTATGCTTGCCTCTCTCCAGGTGGAGGAAGCTGTAGAAGAAGCTCTCATGGCTCCCTTGCCCAGTCCCATCCCCCACCTGGCCCCAGCCTAGTTCTGACACATTTTTTTAAAAAAAAGCTTCACACTCACCAGCTGCAGCAATGACAACTGGGGTCTCTGGGGGCTCATGACAGAGGCCTCCCCACCATGCAGCAAGGGGCAGTGGGGATTCCCCTCGCACCTAGTACCCTCAGAGCAGCTGTTTCATCATACAGGTGCAGTGTGGCTCAGCAGGGCACTCTGCACTGTCTGAGAGCTGGGGCCAATGTCACCCCAGCTCCCAGACAGTGATTGGTCTCCTGCCAAGCCACACTGCATCCGCACCATGGGGCAGTTGCTGTGTGGATGCCAAGCAGAGAGAGGCAATCTCCACTGCCCCCCACTGCCATGCACTGCATGGGGTGGCTCTGCCACAAGCCCTGAGAGACCCTGATCACTGCTGTCAGAGTTGGTGAGTGCAGGGTTTGTTTGTTTTTTAAGTGCCGGGAGTCTGGGCCAGGAAGGGGATGGGTCTGGGCAGGGCAGACTTGGGGGATTCTCCTGTGGCTCCTCTGGCTGTTCCTGCCACTACCCCTGGTAGGGGTAGAGGCAGGCACTGGGGATCTGCCCTGCTGTTACTTGCCCAGCTGGCGTGGGGAGGGGATGCGAAATGCAGGCACCTGCATCAGTGCTGAGAATGAGGGCTCTGCCCTGCTGCCGCTTGCCAGCTGGCATGGGGATTGTACAGGATGCAGGTACGGCAGTGTTGGGAGAGGGAGCTATGCCCTGTTGCCATCCAAAGCAAGCCATGCCCACATCCTGTCCCCCCGCCTCGACTGAGCAAGTTGCAGCAGGGCAGAGACCCCACACCCAATGTTGCTGTGCCTGCATCCCACAGCCCCGCAGCCCGCTCCCTGAATAACGCACCCCCTGCTCTGGCTGGACAGCTTGTACCAGCCCCAATCCCTCCTTTCCCCAACCCAAACAGACTTACCACTGGAGGCAGCTATCAGATGCCTGTTTAGTCTATGGCCAAATCTCAGAATTGGACGAATCTTTTCCAAAGCTTTTCTGAATTGATTTAGATACTTTGAATCATTTCAGAGTTTTATGTGGTTTCCCAATTCAATTTGGATTCAGAGATTCAGTCCCTGAATCAGACTGAATCTCCTCTGAATTGAATCAGCTACTGAAGCTTTGCACAGCCCTAATACCTGGCTTAGACCTCAGCTACTTGCATTTTGTAAAGCCCTGACTCTGGTCCTAGCCACATAGGCCTAAATGACTCTGTGTCAATCAACACTGTCAAGTGGATATTACATGGCACAAAGCATGGCTGCATAGAGATACCTGAGCAGGTTATAGCAAGCTAGCCTGGATGAAAGAAGAACAGTATATCAGTTAGCCTGGTGTTTTATCTTGGCTACCCAATTTGCCTCTCAGCAAAGCTTGTTAGCTGGTACAGAGTGCTGTACTAAGACAACTATAATGCTTTTGGGAGCCAAGTCATCTTATTCACAGCTGCATAAGGTATGTACACTGCACTGTACAATGCAGACAGCCCCTAGGTTCTCAATTGTCATATGAAGTTAGAACAGCATGCCTTTTTGGTGCAGGACAGCATCATGCTGAAATGTACAGTACAATTTCAGTACAATTTCATTAGTGTGGCCTACTTAAACTATGGTCTCAAAAAAGACCCATGACCTTGGAGGTGGCCCACAAGACTTGTGAAGATTAGAGGAAGGGGCAATGATAGCCTCCTTCTAAGTCACAAAGTGGGCATGAACTACGAAAGCATATAATGTAGGCTCTTCATGAGGGTAATTCTGAGCCTTGTAGGATCTGATGAACCTTCTAAGGGTTATAATGGGTCATATATGCTGAAGCAGGTGAAGGCTTGCTCCTGTGTCTTTACCAGTCTGCTTAGATTACATAGCTCTCTCCCTATGGAAAGCAGAATTTTCATGATAGACTTCTTTCCAGAAAATCTCAGAAATATCACCATGCTCTCCCTTTCCCAATACCAGGTGGAATTATTCCATGTTTTGGAAGTTTCATCAACTTTTCTTCTTTTAAAAATATGAGGTACATAAAAGGGCTTTGACATTACCTGATAGGGCTTGAAGCAGAATCAGGATCCCGTGCCATCACTGTTCCTATGATTGTTCCTACTTCAATATCTTCATGCACCTCAAAAAGGTAAGAGGATCGGCTGAAGACAGGAGGCTCATCTATATCTTCTACAGATATTTTCACAATAGTAGTATCTTTAAAAGGCCCCAAATAATAAAAGCGTGGGTCCACATGGGTATTTTCTGCTTCTATTTTCAGCGTATAGAGCCTTCTGGTTTCATAGTCCAGTGGCTGTGGGGGAAAAAAAAAGAAGCTTATATTACCTTACTATCTATGTTGGGTACACAGAAGAGATAAAAGCATAATAGATCATATCATTGGTTGATATAGCCTAGGGTTAATGTATGTTAATCATAGCTCTCAGAATCTTTCAGGCTCATATCCTGATGGTTATCTCCCACAGCTCTACAGAAGAGGAACACAGTCCCTCTAGTAACTTCAGTGTCCATTGATTTCAATGATATTCACCATTTATTATTTCAATAAATGCATTCCAATAGTACCAAGAACTAAATGGAGCTTCTTGATATATTTTTGAAAATCATTTTCAAAAGGGAAACCTTTGCAAACTAGTCTTTTTTTTCACTGTATACTTTAATTTACAAGCATAACAACTGCTTGAAGAATTGTTCTGACTAGTAACAAAAATAGGATCTAAACCAACAAGTATTCCACATATGGACCTCCCGCTGAGGTAAATGAAAATAATGCCTGTAGAATTTCCAGATGCAGGCCTTAGATACCACATTTCAGCATTATGATGACATACTTTAGGAATGTGCATGTGTGTACACAGTAGTCCAATTTTAAGCAAAACAAATTTAACTGGTCTTAGCTATAAGTTTTAATCTTGAAAAAAATATATTCCTGAAAAATTTAAGATTTAAAACTTTAGTAGGAAAAAATCAGACCTTAATCTGGCTCATTTTCATTGAATTTCATGAATCTACCATCACAAATTTTTTTGATAATATATTTGACACTTTGTCAGAAGTTCCTTTTTATAATGAAAAGAGGAAAGGTTCAGGGTTATAATTAGAATTCATTTTGGGTAGACAAGAAATACCATTTCCCCTGATTTCTTTGTGACTGTCACAGGTGAAATGTGTTAGGTAATTAATAATATCTTGGAAATAAGCAGGCTAAAAATTTACCTGACACCAGAACAGACTTCATTAGCTCATACAGAATAACAGAGAGATATCAAATTGGTGTTTTTCACTTACTAAAATGTATGATAGAGGTGCATTTACATTTTTTCTCCTTCTAAAACTTTTAAGGTTAAATTATTGCTCATGAAAGATGCCAGATTGACAGCCTCAGGAGTTAAATATTCTATTTATCAGGAGCAAAGGTGAATATAATAGATGAAAACTTGCCTCCACAAAGCCCTAGCCTTCTTACAAAGTGAATTCAGAGAAGGGACAGTAACTATGGGCATGTATACACACACTCTGGGAGTGGAGGTGGGGTCACTTTAAGTACAGTGGCTCTGAGAGTTTCTCTAATTAAAGTACCTGGAGCATCTTGTGTATTAGTGTCTTGTGTATTAGCTTTAGATAAAGTGCCCTCGCTGCCATTTTTAAGTGCAGGGACACTAATACATGAGAAGCAGGAGGCTCCTGGAGCGTAGTAATTGCCATGCTCCAGAAGACTCAATTAATTAAGTCCACTCCAATGCACGGTAATTACAGCATATCAGAGCCCTATGGCTTAAAGCCTATATTCAATTTCTTATCACCAGGATTGCTAAAGAAAGTACCAAATGTAACACAAAAATCTGCCCGTTAAAACCTGGACTGGAGTGCAAAAATGGGTAAATGATAGTAATTGTTTACAGCCTCTGATAAAATCTGGGTTTGAAACTAGGAATTGAAAGCAAAGACTTAATACAAATCCCAAAGTAATATAGTCTACTGCACATATACTATTAGGACCAATTCAGTAAGTACTTATCTTTAAGTATCTATTCAGGGAAACTCTTAGCATATGTGCTTAAGATCCACAGCAAACAGCACAGAATCAATGACTTACTGAACAGTTGGATGATACTGTGGGAAAACTGCTGCTTGGGTGTGTACACATACCACTTGCACTGGTATAATGTGCCTTAGATCCAGGCACACAAGTACACCGATTGTATGTTCACAGTTTTAGTCATTTTAATCCCATGTTAGCCATTTTCTCAATATGAACACGTTTTAGTGCCTATTGCAGGAAACTACCTAAAAAGAACTAGTCAACTCTTCTCTGGATACCCATGTAAATTACAATGGTCTAGAACAGGGGTAAGCAACCTTTTCTGGCCCGAGTGCCAAAAAAACACAACGTCTACCTTAGAAGGTGCCGGAGTGCCAGAAAAACAACAGAAAAACAGGTGCCAGAAAAACAACATGGGAGGGCTCAGGGGGGTACATGGCAGGTTGCACTGCATATTAGTATATTTAATAATCATAAATGTTGCCTTTGTTGTTGTATATTCCTTTTCTGTTAAGCATGTTGCAATGAGAGACAGAAAAAAAAGAAAAGTAGGAGAAAGAGAAGAGAAAGAAAGAAAAAAGAGGAGAGAGAGAACCAGACACATACACATGCATACAGAGAACTAGACACGCACACACACACAAAACCACATGTGCACAAACACAGAGAACCAGAACACATCCAGAACCAGATACATGTGTGCACACACAGACCCAGACAGAGGCAGACAAACACACAGAGCCAGATGCGCAGGCACACAGAACTGGGCTGCTGGGCCACTGAACAAAATCTGAGTCAACAATGCCCTGGGCCTTCTGGAGCCCCTTTGCTTCCCCAGGGACCCAGCCCTTGGACTGCAGCGCAGCTGGCCGAGGCCCCGGCTTGAAGCCCACCCAGCAGCCCAACCACTAACCCACCATGAACAGCTAAGCCTGCAAATATTAGGCACTCCTAGTAAGGGGCAGTGCCAGCCTCATCCCAGTGGAGGGGCTGGGCCAGGGTTGGACTCGGAGCAGGTGGGAGTCAGGCAGGCTCAGCTGCAAGCCCTGCTGCAAGCAGCCTAGCCTCTGTGGTTGGCAGCAGCTACCCCGAGCCTGGGCTGGCTGCAGCTGGGTGGCTGCAAACAGCTGCACCGGGCTCCAGAATCAGCTCCATCCTTGGAAAGGATGGTGCGGGAGGGGCCTGAGGCAGTGCAACCCTGGCCTCTTCCTCACTGCTAGCACAGAGCTGATGACTGGGCTCCAGAGCCCAACACAGCTGTTTGTAGCTAGCCTGATCTCTGAGGAGCTGCAGCAGGTAGCGGGCAGGCTGCAAACATGGCTGGCAGTAGCTGCCTAGAGCTCAGACTGGTGGTGGCATGCCGAGCAAAAAGGCTTGTGTGCCATGCTCAGCACACATGCTGGGGGTTGCCAACCCCTGGTCTAGAACTATTGTAAGTTACAGCCCTGCAAAGAAGTTATAATCCATTATTAGAAAGTATATCAAAATTGCTTGATGGAACTGGTTGAATAAGACAAATTTGAATTTTTTTAATATTAAAAATTATTAGTCCAGAAAGGTAAATTATTATCTGTCTGTAACAGGGTTGGGTCTCTTCTGTACAATTTATGAAATCTGTAAATTGGAGTGTTTTCTTGAAGTCTGTATTGACACACTTTAACAGCCTGTAGGGAAAACAGGAAAAGAACAACTGGGGTCATGAGATGATATAGAGGTGTTGGACAGTGGGGAGGGTGCAGTGGTGTAGTTGCACCCCTTTTGATTCCTGCTCCACCCACACTTTCATACTAACTGTCTGTGAGGGGCAGTGGTATTTCTATTCAGGCAGTACTGAGAGAGTCAATTGACTTCATAATTCATTATAATTTACCTGATGCCTGCTACTCTCTCTTCACTTCAAAAGTGTTAATGACCCTCTCTCCTTTTTAATGGTCTTGATATTCTGCTATCCAAGTTCTCCTTTCTTGGGCAATTTTGCTGTCTGTTAGTCATCCCTAGTAATGTGCTTCTCCTTTTTCACAGCCCTCCAGACTGATTTTATCTTTAGGTTAATGCTGTGTTAAACTTAACTCAGATGCAGTAATACTACCTCACATGTAGAAATGATGGACACTGAAGTATTAAAGGAGCTGTCAAGATGCTCAAGAAAATTAGAATGTTTTGTGAACCTGAGTAAGAGATATACATTTAACTGCAATGATGACAAGACTCAGGAAACTATATTTTGACTATTTTTGTCTAGTTCTTGTTTTTCAAACTTAATATATAACCTAGCAAATTAGTGCAAGTTCTAATAAAATTATATTTGATTTTGCTTTGATCTTACATTGACTAATGTAGCACTAGGCCCTTAGTGTGTTAGTAAAGTATATTAGTGAAGTTTCTCTTTAACTGAAGAAAAATATGCATTGTGTTATATATAACAATGTGCCATCTGCACTCTCCTTTTCAAAATCCTAGAACTGCCTATGGCTTGGGGCAATTGGAAGAAATTAGTACTAGCTAATTTACTAACCAAGAGTTGAAAAGACTAGCTAAAACAGGTATTTGCAGAACGTTGTTTTAAAGTCTTCTTTTCCCTCCTCTATAATTCTTTCTTCTGATTACTAAACTAGACAAAGATTTGGTGTTAAGAACATTCTCACTACCAGTCAAACTCCCAAAGTGTAGAAGTGTACCAATAGTTGATAAGAGCCTTAGGCCTGGTCTAGCAATGGGAAAATTGAAAAATTCCATGGTGAGATCAGTAGGGATATGAGGCCACTGCACCTTAGGTGGTCCAATGAAATACCAAAAAAGGGTATTTTGTCCAATAACCATTATAGTTTTCATCATACTGTATTCTTCTGCTTACAAAGTTCCAGTTGTCAAGTCAAAGAATAGAAATAAACTCACACACTAACAGCCAATGAAAATTCAACTGTTCACAAGCAATCTGTAGGTTTCAGTTTGTTCCTATTGACTCTTCACTGGGCGCTTATAAACAAAACACTACTGCACAGTGGTTACTGCACATTTATTTAGTACTTGTATACTCAAATACTAAATAATTGTGCAGTAACCAGAGTTCCTGTGCAGGAGCACTGGCAAAGCCTTTTCAGTGATGCTACCATGCAGTAGCCTAATAATACTGTGCAGTAGGTGTGCTGTGATGCGCAACTGTGTGGTATTATTTAGCTACTGCACAGTTACCATCTCATGTCGATGTGCCCACTGAATACTTATGTAAATCAGACATATTTAGAGAAAATAGGATGGGGTCATAAGCACTTCCTAAACAAGTGGAAAAAATTAACTCTTCTGTCATATAATTTATTTTAAAACAAGCTATGTCTATTCCCAATACAAAATAAGCACATTGAGCAGTGTTTCATAATCTCTGAATACAAGATGCATAATTTCACTATGATATCCTATCTTATATCTTATTTTTTTGTAAAAGGGAAAAAGGTCCCAGTTTCACTAAAATAAAATAGTTGTAACTCAATTATGACTTTATGTGCTCTGAAACCACTATGGGTTCCCAAGTACAAGATTCATAATGGTTCTGGTATCTCAGAGGAAAAAGTGTTCAGTGAGACAGACTGGAAAGTTTAGACAATATGATTATAAAACTAGACTGAACGAGGCAGGTATGGCCATTTTCCCCAAGAAAACACAGAACAAAAACTGCAAAATTCATAGCACGCTTCCTACAGTTAGGCAGAAAACTGCCTCAGCCTTTTTTAGAAAATCTTAGTTCTAAATTGCTGCTATCTATCTATGAAAGTTGCATGATACCAAGTCATAGCTGGCAGCTACTGATCATGATGCTTTTTGCTCTATGGTCCTAAATTTTCTGTTAATACTGAAGAATTACTATACATTACTATTTTAGACGCTATTTTTTTATCTATAGTATAAAACTGTAGTCTTCTTCTAACCAATTTCTAGCACTTAACCAACATTTTAGTAGACTGCTAAACAAATCTGCATTAGAAACCATGGAGAGGATTTGTGGCAACATATTTGTCCATTTATATTTCAGTGGAAATAAAGTTTTTAAAACTCTATCCTCCTCTTAGTGATACTCCAGAAAAAAAATGTTCCTGTCCTAAGCACAGAAGAACAAGACAATCTCTCAGTTATAGCTGTATAGAAACCTTTACAATTAACAACAAAACCATTCATTGATTATCAGTGATGACACACACCTTTCGCAAAGTTATGATGCCTTCCTGCGTGTCCTTCTGTGTCATGATATCAAACATATCAGTCCCATCACCATCAATAATTCTGTATTCCACTTCAGCATTTTTCCCAATGTCTGCATCAGTGGCTTTTACACTGCCTATGGCAGTGCCAACTGGGGAAGATTCGGGAATGCGGAGATGTATAGTGTCTGTGGAGAAGAAACAGAACAAGTCAATAGATGTACAAGAACATTTATTGTACATACATATAACTAGTGCTTTGTTATACTGTGCTTAATTATGTACTATCATATCTTATCTCTCTATAGGACTCCTTTTTCCTTTATATAGAGGATAACAGTGAATGAGGCATAAAATTATAGGAAGGTAAAGCTTAAATTACAGTAGTAGGACCCAGGAGAGCACATTTTTATTCTCTGCCACTTGCTTCTTGTTTAAGCTTAGACAGGACATTATTAATAAAAAACCTGAATGGGAAAAAATTGAATCATTACAACATGACATTTCATTTTGAAACACATAATTGGCCTCTTTTAAAATTCCTATAATCAATTTACAAAAGCCTTCTGTATTTTAAACACTGAACTCTTGAAAGGTGGATGATTCTTACATGTCTCCTGGGAGAGCCACTGCTCTCTCAGGAGAAACCACAAGTGTACAGATGTTCAGACTTTTTCTTCCAGAGTAAAAATGGCTACTCCATAAAAAAAATAACTCCAGAACAACTGAGGTTAAATCACTCCATGGACTTGGGACAGAAAATGTATGTACATGCTCTGGTTTCTCTCAGAGATAAAATAATTCTTCAGCACCACACTGCCCTCTGCCTCAGGGAGACAGTGGGTGCATCTACATGTCCATTATGGTGCAGTAGTTACTGCACATTTAGTTTAGTGTTTACTTAATGAAGAACTGAATGCACAGTAACTACAGTTACTGTGCTGCAGCACTGGCACATGATTTTTGTGATGCTTACTGTGCAGTAGTTTAATAACTCTGAGAAGTAGCGTATTATCACAGTTTTTGAACAGCACACTATTTTTCAGTGTCATTACGCTACTGCACAGTAAGCATCTTGTATAGACACACCCCAAGTATTGCTTTCTGGACTTTATGGCTCCAGCTAGGAGCAGGACATGCCCCCTTCACAACCCCGACACTGTGTTGCAGGGAAACACAGGCTCATCATGAGCAGTCTGGGTCATCCAAACAGAGCTGTCTTGTGCACTGATGCCATCTGTCACCAGGTGGACTAAAGGAGCCTTCAGAGCATGCTGAGGTGTGTGCACAGGGCTCCCTACCTTGTACAAGTTCTCCACTCTTCAGGGCCTCAGTAACTGAATGTCTGTACATGCAGCTCTGGGTAAGTATTTCTACCAGGGGACCAAGCCTGGGAGAATTCTTTCAGATTACTGAATGTGTACATGCAACCACTAGGGAAGCCACTAACAACCTTCCACGAAATCTGCAGGAAGACCTAGTCAGATCATTTTCTGGTTGCTCCTGTTTCCTAACAAAATAGTAGAAGGACTGTCACACTATTGGCTTGCAGAGGAAGAGAAGGACTCATGTTGAGGAGATCCATATTAAGGAAAGCCTCTCAATCATTTTGAAATTAAGACCGACTTGCATGTTCATTCTTATTTTTAAGAAGCAGTTTCTCAATTCTAGTTATTATACCTTGTTTGCCCAATGCCATTCATAAAAGTACACATTAGGCTTAGATTATATCTGAATAGTGAAAGTCTATCAAGTGTTAATGGAGGACAGAATCCTAAATTAGCTTACAATTCTCTTTTTCTGCGGTTAGGGGGTATGTACCATTACCACATCTACTGTGGTAAACTCAGTATAGTGCTACCAAAGTACACTTAAGTTTACCTTATCAGCATGAGGTTTTCTTGACACTACTTCACTTTGGTGTTTTCAGTTGAATGATTTAGCTCATATTAAAACTGACATTTTCATTACCTTTCTGTAACATTAAATCTTTATGCTTTGGTACATTAGTACATAATCTCTCCATAATCTGTTAATGGTTGAAAAATGGAGGGAAAATAGTTTCTGCTCACATTCACAAAATAAATATTTACTCAGTGGTGTGTGAGACGATGATGAAAGACCATATGTCCTAAAATATTTCACGAGACAGTACACATGAAAGGGAAGATTTAAGAGTGCCATAGCAACATTCATTCTCATTTTTCATATATGTCCATGTTTAAGACAGACTATTGAAGTTTTTTACAGTGAAAATTTATATGGTCTAATTATATTTAGTTTAACAATTTCAAATGTTTCCTTAGACTACTTGTTCTCAAACTTTTTGACTCAAAATAGCCCTTGGAAAATGTCAGCTCTTAGTTTTCACTGAATTTTGACTACAGAAAAAAAATAATAGCACAATTCTTCTGTTGCAAAGAACTCAGAAACATCACAACATGTCAGAATTTTTGACACTGGATTTCTATTTGAAATCTCAGAATTTATCTTGTATTCATGTTTATACCCTACACAGTGCTAAAACTATATGTCACCTTGAAACACCCTTGAAAGCGTCTCAAGGCAAGCTAGGGGCTGTGGAACACTGCTTGAGAATCACAGTCTTAGCCTATATAGGTTCTTTGCAGCTGCAACATCCAATTTATTTGGAGTGTGGTAACATCAGAAGGGAAGAGATGAGGTGCTCTTCTCCCCTGGTCCATCTACTTTGGAGAAAGGCAGATACCAGACAAGTCATGTCTGCTTACTCCTGCATTTCCAGACCCAGGCACAATTAGTCAGCCCAGCAAAATTAAGGAATTGCCTTACTTTCCCTTGCACTCCTTCATGGTTATGTGCTCCAATGGTAAACTTTTCACAAATACTGAAGTGATTTAGAAGCCAAAGCCCCAGTTTCAAAAGACCCGTGAGTTCAGCTTTTTGAAAATGGATCTTGAACTAATAAGCTACAGATACTTTTGAACCCTCTTCCCCAAATCACTATAATGACCTATGTATTTGTAGAGATCCTGTCATAGCAGGTATATAAAGAAAAATGAAAAGTTTCCTCTACCATATACTACTAATAATTGTACTCAAAATAGATAATACACGAAACTATTTTTGTATCCTTGCCACAGACAGTTGTCTGGACTTGTTTTTCACCATAAAGTGATAAGCTCTTGCTTCTTGAACATTATCCAAATACTGTTTGCTGTATCTACACTCAGCCAAAAACATCTTGAGTTTTAAGATATGAGGGGAAAGATGCATAAGTTTCACAGGCTTTCCAAACAAATTCAGTTTTTTATACCTACCAGCAGTTGCCTCATTTTTAACTGCCTGTGAGGACACTCCTGTTTTTTTTTCCAGAAAAACAAGTGGAGCAGCACATGCACAGGAAGCACTCCCTTGCTGCATGGAGAACATCTGCACGTGTATGTGGCAAGGCAGACATGCTCATCTGGACCCAGTCTCTCAGGACACTTAGAATTTTGTAAGCCAAAAGTACCATGAATAATTTTGAACAATTTCAAGGTATCAGTTATCTGCTTTTGGACATTCCATGAGGAAAAAATAATGGCTACTTTTGTAGAAGAAGCGGGGTAGTTCTCGTAAGTATCTAAGGCTAGGTACAGAGGTTACACTTAATGCGCTTTAAGCATGCACAAAGCGCTTTACAAAATGGTGGATCCTGTTCTAAATTAACCTTGGATGGATATGTACTAATCTAAAGTGCTGTTTGTTATAGTCCTTTGTTGAACATCTGTGACAGATCCGATTAAGGGTTAATTTAGCTCATTTGCTCTACCCGAGTGTTGGGCCAACCCTGCCTTCTGGTGGGTCAATGACAGCCTCTGACCCCAGCCCCACACATAGCCTGGTGTGGGGGAATGTGGGAAGTGGGGTTTCTCTCCCTGAAGTTGCCTGGTTCCATGGCATGGCACAGCCCAGCTGGGGTGAGGGGGCGGTGCTGCAAGAGAAGAAGTCCAGGGTCTCTCTCCTGACAATTGCCCCATCCCACCTGCAGTGTACTGCTACTTGGATGAGTGGGCTGTTGGGGAAGGGCTCTGGGAACTGTGTCACTGCAACAGTGCCACCACATGGACCCAGGCTGTCCTGCCAAGACCTCAGTAACCAAGTTGTGGGGGGGACCTCATGGCAGGAGTCTATGTTTCTCCACCTCATTTCCCCTCAATCACCGCTAACAATCACTGACAGGGGGACAGGTCTGGGGAGAGGGGTTGCTCTGGAAACCTCCTGGGAGGCATGTGGGAACACCCTCAGTGGCCAGTGTGGGCAGACTCTGAGACCCTGCCCCCACCAAACAGTGAATGTCTATTCAGTTGGCTCCCTCTCTAACTAATATTGCTTTGAGTATAAGTAAAACACAAAAAGTTAGAGCACTTTTGCCAAGGGCTTTTTGAAGCCCTTTTGCCAAGGGCTTTCTGTACTTAGCCTAAGGGATTTAGGATTAACAAACCCATTAAAAGTTACAGGACTCATTGATTTCTAAGTTCAGGTGTGGATACAGAGATCCAGCTAAAATTACTGAATTTGCATAGGATATTCTTGAAAGTAAATATCATACTGGGACCAGAGGTAGAATTGTTTAATGACACTTATAAGTTCAATGTAATCAGAATTATGTACAGCAAAAGTACAAAACTAATATTTCCAATCATCTGAGGAGCATTGAGAAACTGTGCTTGAGCTCTCATGAAAAATGACCAGTGATCTGTAAAATGTTTATGCTTCTCTGAAAGTTCTACAAAAGGCTGCTTTTGCAGAACGTGTTGCTGGAAATGCAATTTTGTATGGTATCATCATCAGTCATGTCCAAATCACAACTGAACCAAACAAGCTGAAGTTCTAATTGTAGAATTTTCTATACCTCTGAAAGCAGTTCTCTACAGAATATGTTTCAAGTTTATTTGATAAGTTTATTAGAGATTTTTTTTTTTGGCTGGCCTAATTAACTGTAATGGACAAGCATCAAATATGAGCAAGCCATGGAAGATTTAAATAAATTATCAAAATAATTTATTTTTAAAAACAAAATTATCCATTTAATTTTTCATAGTTCTCTAACCAATATGTCTTCTATATGTAACTAACCTAGAATAAATTAATTCTCTTTACTGTTACAAGGGGCACATCTACACGTTACTATGGCACCATTATTACTGCTCTGTCATTTAATACTTTCTTTTAGAAGTACTAAAGACAGCGCAGTAATGACCCATACTGCATTGTGCACTCTGTAGATGGTTATTTTTAGGCACTATGTCGCCGTAGCGACACACTATAATGATGGAGCATGTCACTACAGCGACGTATCTGCAGCATCATGGTTTTTGCCTGCAGATGCTATGTAGAGCATTGCTATGGTGATGTAGCATCATGTGTAGATATGCCCAGACGCACCCATTCCCAAATCATAACAGGCTTGACATAATGCACTGTTTTGGGTTGTCTTCATTTTTTGGCTATGATGGAGTTACCTACGCTATTCTAGAGGCACAAAAGGATCCCACTCACACATTAGCAGGCCATTGAAGAACCTGCCCTAAACATCATGAACCTCAGGGGTATGGAACCCAAAGCAGTTTTTTCTGCTGTCATTTCCTGCATCCGAGGAAGGGCCATAGCTATGGTGTGGGCATTTCTGTACATTGGTAATTTACACTTGCCATATCTAGTATCTTGTGGCTCTCGAGCAATATTAATGCAAGTGCTCCTAATGCTATTCTACAATAATAGCAATAGAAAAGTTGGGTTTGGGCCAATTCTTGCATAGTCTAGGACTGGGTGAGCACAGAGGATTGATGCATCCAATATTCTTTGCCTGCAGTTGAGGATTGTTGTTATTAATGGCAGTCAGCTCCATGAAATATCTGCAGCAAACACTACACAGTTTGTATCAGAATTATCTCCACTTGTTTCAGAAAATAAATGTTTATCTAATAAATTTCTAAATCTGACAACTATATCCATCTCACAAACCTGATACAAGTCAGTATGTTTCATTAATATGACAGACTTCAGGATGCTATTTTTTTTTTACTTAGATACTGTCAATTTTATTAATCTCAAAAACATGTAATAAAGACAGGGATTGTTTTAATGACTATTAGCAAGGTTGAAATTGCTTTTAATGATGTTTTAAAAAAATCAATGGCATTTCAGCAGTTTCAAGAACGTGGCAAGTTTTCAACAAGATCTGTCAGGTTGGTTTTACTCCTCTCTCACAAAATATGGAGGCAATTGGGAAGAAGACAAAGGCAAAAGAAAGCCACTGCCAAATTTCCAATAACAGAGTAATGCAGAAGAAAATTGCTAGAGATCAAGAGCTTTATCCAGTTCCATGGGAAAAATGCCTAGTTTGCCTTCTGGGACATGGGTCAAGTTTCAAGCCAATAAAATGATTATTAAACTAAATAGTCAGATAAGTACTGTGTGAGGAATCCAATAGTAATAGTTCTATATAATCCATCCAGATGCCCAGAACCAATAGTCTGATTCCTTCTGAAGGAAATTTCAACAGAAGCATAGAAGAACCTAGTCTGTAATTGCTGTTATACACTACCCTAAATGCAACTGCTCAAGCCAGCCTGTGAGAGTTTCTCCTGGTGCATTATGTATAGATAGCCCCATAAATGGCTCCTTGCAGTAGTTCACATGACTGCTGAGAGCAGTGGGACTCATTCTTCCCTCCAACAGACAAAGTCCTCTGTGTGTGTGTGTGTGTGTGTGTGTGTGTGTGTGTGTGTACCTACAAAGTTAACAAATTGAAAGAATCTAATGTAAAAAAGAGAAAGGATGGAATGTATAAGGCGATTATATGTACATTTTCTGCACAGAAAGGTCAGGCTCACTGAAGTCCTCCTCAGCACATATCTGCACATGCGCTCCAGTTGAGAACAAACTGAACATGATAGGAGCAGACCAGTCCAAGACTGCTCCTGCCCTGCTCTGCCCCTCAGCCTTGGGCTAGCAAGATGAACAGGGGCTTAGACCCAAGTTCCAGATGATGGGGGAGGGAGGGGAGGGGAATTGTCCCAAATGAGCAGGCAGCTGCCTGGCACCCAGGAGAGCCCTCCCAACCATGTGGAGATTGGTATAGGTCCTGATTTTCACGTGGTTGGCAGGCAACTAAAACAGCTCTCCCAGCCACCGGGAGATCAGGACAAGTCCTGATCTCCACATGGCTGGCAAGCAGTGTCTCACCAAACTGAGACAGCTCTCCCTGCCCCCTGTGCCCCCCTGCTGCCTAGTCTGACCAGAAGCAGTTTGCTCCCAACCAACGTCTACATGTGTGGTGCAGCACATTAGTTAATACACCATTTTTCTAGTACCTGTATAGCCATAGGAGCTTAAAATGGCACCTTAGACTAATATACTGTGTAGTAATTGTTGCACGTTTGGAGGTGATGGTTTAGTAAGCATTAGATTAGTCCAATGCTCAGTAAAGCATCTCATGTAGGTACACCCAGCTAGCAGCAACTTTTACCCAAAAGGCTAGGGAGGGCATTAGCTGCCTTTGGTTTATCTATTCAGAATTTATAGATGCAAGGTTTTTATAAATTGCAATACCAAGATTATGACATATATGAAAAATCCATATACTGCTCCTGAAATCTCTTCTTCCTGCCTTCAGATCCAAAGGCACATGTTCAGCTTTTTTATGCTTTAAATACAAACAAAACAAAATTCATTATGAGAAGTGGTCAGTTAATAAGAAAATACTAAACTGGACTTATCAGCTCAAGGCCATTCTTTATGAAACTTTCCTGTACTTGTCTGACTAATAGCATCCTCCTTCATATATTTTTTACTAAGCAGCAGAACGTAGAATCTATAGGGCACATTTCAGTTGCTTAGTTTTTAAATTGTGTCATAGTATCTTTGTCAGTTATAGCTGGTTTAAACTCTAAATTAGAAAACTTGTTTTTAAAATCCCAGTCAATGCTATCTGGTTATTTGCCACTTTAAATTCAGAAGTGAATAAGATTTGCAACTGGATTTGCAACTGGATAATTTAGCATGCTGGCAAATTAGTGGAATCTATGTAAAACTATTGTTTAATTAAGGTAAAGGATAGCTGTCACCTACAACAAATTTGTATTAAAAAAGTTTGCACATAAATGACCAAGACTTGTATTTAGACAAATACTTCACCATGTTTTTAATTTTAAACACACTGGATTCATAGGCTATTACTTGGTTATCATGTGTAAATGGGTACAAATTGACTGCAATGTTAGTAGAAAACAACGATACCATGAAATGCTACTATGAAACTGAACAAGATAAAATAGGATATCTTGAGCCTGATTCTCCTTCACTGGACAAGGGTGAAAGTCATGGATAAGTTAACTGAAGCCAATGGAGTTGCGCTTGCAAAAAACTGATGGGAGAAGAGAATTGAACCTGTATGCTAGTTTGAAACTCTTTGTAACTGAACTGATTCAACTATGAGAAAAGTACTATATATTTCTATAACATCACATTTATCTATGTAAGCTCACCTATCACAAAGAACATTAATGGAATAAGGATTCAGTCTGCACTAACCTTTAACAAATTTCCCATTACAAAATATTAAAAGAATATTAAATAAGACTATTAACATTTTAAAGAATATTAAAAAAGAATATTAAATAAGAATATTAAAATTTCCCATTACAAAAACAAAGGCTAATAATGATTTTGTATTCTAGCATGAAGCTATGACTTGGAAGTCATATCAGAAAAGGTTAAAAAGCAGTATAAAGTCCTTTGATAAGCTTAAGCTTCCAAAACAGTGAAGTTAAATTTCATTTACATTCATGTTGGGAAGCTGTTTGCATCTCAGCCTTTATGGTGTCTTATCTATACAAGTACAGATGGAATTTCCATCAAGGAATGTGTATACCAAGTTGGGGTCTTTATGATTAAATGTTTAAGCAGAACTACAGTATATGTATTTTTACAGTACTAAAATTACTACGTTTTATTTTCCAGTTAGAAAACAATTTAAGCTATAGGTAAAGGGAAAAAAGAATTACTCTCACGCTCTTATGACCATGCCTCACTCCCCCCAAATAATCCTGAAAAGTAGTATAGGTTTTCTGTTGCTACATTGGACTATGTAACTGATTTCCAGAAAAAAAGAGTTCTATAACATTTAATTTTCTACTCTAATAATAGTGAATAACTCAGCACATAAGCCTTTTGTTCATGCATGCTCCATAATCTAGATTTACTTTAAATTAAACCAGATGGTGATTGCTTAACTCTGTTATTCTGCAGTTTTTATAGTGTAGGACTATTACTTACTCTGTGGGAATCGAGGTGGATTGTCGTTGACATCAGTCAATGTGATGTTCACTGTGGTGGTCCCTGATAATCCTCCCATTTGGCCTCCCATGTCCTTGGCCTGGATAACTACTTGGTACTGTTCCCTGTTTTCTCTGTTCATGTTTGGCAAAGCAGTCCTGATAATGCCTTTAAGAAAACACGAAAGTGTGTTATCCATTTTTGCATTTTTGACATGTACCATGCAATGCATACTTTTCTATGGAGCTGTAAAATATAAAAGTATATCTGAACAGTTATCCCCAGAATATGCATTTATTAGAAAAGTGATCTTTGTATCTTCATATATATTCATCAATACAGTCTATATATTTTATATAAAGTTATAAAAATGAATATTTATACCAAAAATATAAGATACATATGATTTACTTGTTACAAGTATTTTTAAGTTATTACTTTTCAGCAAATAAGAAACCTTGCAGTATTTCAGTGCTTGTACTTTTTGTAAAAAAATTTTCTCTGCATTCTTGGGTTTTTCCAGAAGAGGAGAGACCCACCCCCAAGTCTGAATAAAAGCAATATCTATTTTCCTAACCTGTTTCTGGCTCCACCGAAAAATATGGCTGTCCTTGAAGTATACTGTAGATGACTCTGGCACTGTTTCCATACGAAGGATCATCGGCATCAGTGGCTGTGACTTGCACCACAGAAGTACCTGAAGTATCCAAATTCAGCTTAGTTCTGCATGGTACCAGAAGGAGGAGCAAAAGCACTAGTTTTCAGTCAAGTAAAACTCACTGAGATGGACAACGATGCCTGCTTCATTGAAACTTTGGTTCGTTCATCTCCTTATACGCTTGCAGTCAACTACAAAAATATATTTATTCACTTAGGCCATGTGTAGACAAAATGAGAAGCATGTGTGCATGACACTTTAAAGCAGGCTAAATGCTTTCACACCACTTTAATGGTGTCGGAGTTTTCATGCCTCGGCAGTGCATTGAGCATTAATTCCAGCCACTGTAGGACATTCAGTGGCATGACGCACCTTAAATGATTTGGGGTGCAGCAAAGTAAAACTCCTTCGAGGAGTTTTAGTTTGCTGACCGTATAGCCATGGAGTGAAGCACCAGTCTCTGTGCAGCTCCATGGCTCTGCAGGAAGCCCTGCAGGCAGCTTGGCAGTAGCCCAGAAAAGCAGCTGTGCCCAAGAAAAGCAGTGAGCCTGATCTTTCCCCTCCCCCTCTCTCTCCCTGCCCCCCTCCCCACCTGAGCCTGCCTGCCTGCCTGAACTGTGCAGGGGCCTGGTTCTTCTCTCCATGGCTGTGGTGCTCCCCAGGACTGCCTGAGCTGGGTGCCCACAAGAGGGTGCCACTGGGGATGGGGGACACAGCTGCCACAGGGGGAAGCACCACGCCCCAGTCCTGCAGGTCAAGGACCACCCTGCCCAGTGGCAGCTTGCCCTCCCCTCCCTGCCAGAAAGGCAGGTAAGTCAGCAGTGTGTGTGTACGACACCAGGGTTTAATCAGCCCTAAATTTACGTGGTGTTTTTTAAAACCCACTGCTTCAATTTAGGACCCCCACTTTGTCTACACATGCCTTTAATGTTAGGATCTGGCTCTAAGTTTCTGACCTAGCAAACTTAAATGTACATTTAGAGCTTATTAAGTGAAACCACAACAGCAGCAGAAATTTGCCTTTATACTATTATTATTTCTAACGGGCATTGTTATCTCTTCTCTTTGCTTCTTTCAGGGTTCATTTTAAATATGAAAAGAATTTGTAAGTCATGTCAGCTCATCTCATAAATCTTTATGTGCAATAATGTGGATGTGTTGTAAAACTATAGATACAGGAATATCAAAGGGACAGATGATTGAATAGTCTAATGAGACCTTCACTTATAGCCCTTGGAAAAACACAGCATTAACTATGTACACTTTCTCTACTCTAAAGGGAAAAATGAGAAAGAAAACAAAACCAAACAGCCAGTGTTACATAAAACATAGATTTTCTTCCTAAAACACAAAATATCATTGTCATCTAAATTACAGCAAAACTTCTAAACTTTAAGAACATTTCAAAATTTCAGTTCAATAATCTACCCAATAACCTTAAAAACATCTTTTTTTTTTTTTTTTTTTTGCATCAAGACAGGTTCTATGTCCTATTCAACTGTAATGGCATTGTAGTGATGAGGAGTAGCTTCATAAACTGTATACACACATACCTTTGCTTCTCTGGTTGACAGTATTAAAAACAAAAAAAATATATGTGCCTGTTTAATCAATTATGAGCATTTTCACAAACCAGAAATTCTTCTCACACATACTTTTCTCTTTTTCCAATTCTATTCTCTGCACTGAATGCAATAATTTCACTATTATTCACTATGGCTACAAACAGACATCACTTTTGTCCTGAGGTAACTCATTTTATCCCAGAAGAAAGTGCAATAATTCAGAAGTCCGTGTCTGTTTTTTGCAAGAAAAGCTTTACAGGATAAGAAGTACTAACAGTTTATCCCAAGACAGCACAAAGTATATCTGAACAGTTATCCCCAGAATTGCTGTATTGAATCAGTGGCAGAAAAGCAGCAGTGCATTGATCCACTCATTCAACCCTGGGCGCAGACAGAAGTGCAGCTTCCTGCTGTAACTTATGGTACTTTGCAGTAAGCTCCATGAGTTACAGATCCAACAGACATTCACTGTTGGGTCCCAGGGGGTTGGAGGATCAAGGTGAAGTTTAGAGAGGCTGTGAGTCTGCAGTCACTCTCACCTTGCCCTGTCCCTCCCCCTTCCCAGCCTTGGCACTGTTTTCAGAATGCGAGGAGGGAAAGGGAGTGGAGGGAGCTCATTCTGGGGATTGCTCAGCCAGTTGTAAAGGTTGGCCAGGTGGAATGGAGCTCCCTTCCCTCTGTGGGACTGCAGTCTACCTGCCCCATCTTCCAGTGCTGGCTGGGCAACCCCCAGAATTAGCTCCCTCCACTCTCTTCAATGCTTCCCATTCTGAAAATGGAGTTTTGAAGGTGCTCTGCTTTGGAGCACCTTCATCTGAACCCTCATTACATGACAGTTCAGATTGTCATGGGACTGGGCCCTTTCAAAAAGCTCTGCAGTCATGTACTTTTGTAAGGGCATGGCTGCAGAGCACTTTCAAGTGGCTGATCACGGGACAAAATGTCACTCATGCTGGTGGCCCCTAATTAGAAGGGCGATAGGTGTTCCCACCAGTCTTGGGACATTTCTCTTCTGGGACAAAAACAGACAGTTGGGACAAATGCAACATTCGTTTTTAGCCTACAGGATACTAAAACCTGTAATGACAGATTCCAAAACCTGTTACCTGCTGTTTTAACAATTGATTCTAAATGAAATTGCCCTGGCCAGATACATGAGCCTGACAACTACATTTTACTTCAGTTGGTGCTACATCCTGTAAGGTGCTATAAATTTTGATCTCAGTACAGCAAGACATTTAAGCATGTGCTTAATTTTATGTATGTGAATAGTTCTCATAATGTCAGTGGGACTAACAAGCTTGCTATAAGTTAAGCATATATATAAATTCTTTGCTGATTATAGCCAGACAGCATTCAAACATTGCAATGTAAACAGGTTTTTATGGCACTAGAATTATTTTACAGTACATATTAAGGGATATTTTTTTTTATTCCCCTGAAATAAAAAGTATTTTCAGAAAGTCAGGTCAGAAAGTATGGCCTGACTCTTTCATTATGCATGACCCAAACTGAAGACACCAAACTGTGGTATGGTAGCTTTTATGGTTCATCATGAAGAGTTTACATTGTGAATTGTGTCAGGTGATACTGAAAGGCAAAGAAAATGTGAGTGCAAATTACTGTATTAATATGATTGCTGCATTAAATAGAAACAAAGGATAAGTCTCACAGAAAAGGCATAGCTAACTCTTCCACTTATTACAGTGAACTCACCTTATGCCTGAGATACACCCCCATTCTATGCACATATACTATCTTCTTTAATTTGCAAGGGCAGTGCCCTGTGCATTTGAAAATAAGTGTATGTACAAGTGGGCCAAACATATACTACCAATAAGCACAGAGATCTTAGTCTACATTATAAATCGCCACTCACTCATGAAGGTTTCAGCACAACTTTGTACAGCTTTCTATGCACAACAGAAGGACTTACAGGGTGAGAGCATGTGTCATAATGGTGTAATATATTATTCAGTGGACAGAAAGATTTTTAAATTTCCAACTCATCCAAGGTAATGCCCATTTCCCCTCTTGAAGCAGGAACTTACAGATATTTTTTGGAGTCTTCGCTGGAGGATAATTTGGAAGAAGAATTGGGAAAAAATGTTGAACTTTTCTAAATATTTAGTAGAACTGGATCTCTGAGTATTAGCTGATTGAATTTTGAAGGGTAATAAGACTCTCCAGATATTAAATAATAATTCTTTTTACTACATGGTGATTTTTTTTTCTTTGTAATATATATGCTGATAGGAGAATTAAATTAATGGATATATGAGTAATGTGAGAGTAAAACCATCTGCTTTTCTTTCTATGTTTTCTTTCTTAGGGTTGTATGGATATGCTACACATCTCTTCAAGGCTTTTCACTGACAATGCTTTTTTGCAAATGAGAAGAAATTAGCTAAAACATGAAGAATTGCTATTATGTTCTTCCCTATAATTAACAGCTGTTTAGATTACAGAGTAACTTTAAAGAAATATAAATAGAAAGTGGAAGCTCCCTCTTCATTTTTTGCCACCTTTTTTAAAATGTAGAGGCTTTTAAATAATAGACATTTATTGTTTTAACTTCATAACTTCTTATTAGATGTTAACAGCATTTTGCAAGCCAATAAAATTATTAAATGAAATTAAATTAAAGAAAGAAATCAAGACCGGATTTCTTCCTGGAAAATAAACTTTAGTCAAGAACAGTCATCATAATCAAGATATTGGGCTCAATGACTGAGCAAAAGGGAGGAATCCTAAGCCCCGCTTTCTAATGGTCTCTTGTGAACCTAAAATCCAACTATTCTTGAATATTTCTTGTGATCTAAATATAAGAATAGACCTTCCTGAAAAAAGTTCTCCCTCCCCTATTTTTGTTAAGGTGCACAGACTAAAAGCAACTTTTTTCCTGTTTAGCTATGCCATACTAAGCTTCAATTAAACTATTTAGACTATTCTACTTTTTACTTGCAATGAACATGGTTGCAAGTGTCCCCAGTGTAGTGGCATAGCCTTTTTCCTTACACTAAAGTCACCAGGAGCAGAGCCGAGCTCTATGGCTGCATCTATGCATGCTGAACTGCAGAACAGACTAATTATCTGCAGAGTAAAAGGTCATCATCTACACGCACAACGCTATTAGGTTGCAGTAAACTAATTAATGCCACCATAAGAGAGTACTGTCAGGGACAATACTATCTTACAGGCAGTGCAGCACTACATTTTTCAAAAGGAGTTTGGCAAAGAATTATTCTTTTGAATGCTTAAACCATCTCTTTGGATAGTGCTGCCTTTTTGTGTCCCCAACCAGATGCTGTTGTAGTATAGGCAAAGCTAGAAACTTGATATATTTTTTAGACATGCACAATCTTAGGCACTAGAACTAACTTGTGTGTCAGGACTTTGCCTAGGAACTGAATGGACGAGGACACAAAAACAAACACAGCTCCTTGTACCCTCCCTATGTACCCATGCTGAGTCCAGAAGCTGTCTAACCTGCAGTACGGAATATGACTGTAAATGAACAAAAAGGACTAAATTAGGCAGATAATGCATTCCTAAGAAATAATTTGATCAGCTCAACTCAACTGATTGATCACTGAAGCCTCATTACTTTCTATTTTGCTATGCTGAATTTCATGAGCAGCTAATCAACCAAGAAAACTAATTTATTCAAATCACACTGAATGCATTAGCTGCTTCCTTTCCATTTCACCTATACCTGTATCCATTGCTGAAACAAAACCCTTTGCTGGGTCATTTAAAGTATGGGAAAATAAGCCTTAACTGACCCTTACAACACTACCTATATCATTATCTTTCAGCATTACATTGTTATCTTTCAAGAAACCATTTACTTCTCACTTGGTAGCCAATTCTTAACCCATTTCAACAGCTCTCCCATGTACCATGCAATGTAGACCAAATCTTTGTAGCTCAGTCTTTTGTATGAAAAAATATCAAAAGGTTTTCTGAAAACACAGAAAACAACTGCACCCCTTTTGCTTCTCTTTTGTTACATAATTCCATAGTGTGCTGAAAAATGCTCAAACATATTTGTCAGATTTGCACAATGTTTTCCCTTAATTTTTCTGTTTTTTCAAATGGTGTCAGGTATGGGACTCCCAGGCATAGGTTGCATTTGTAAAGTTCCCATGTGTTTTATATTATTTTAGATACCTCACTATCTACATATAGTTACTGAAATAAAAATGTTCTGATTTCACTTTCACTTAGATTGACATAAATTAGGACTATTAATCAAATATGTGAGATTACACCAAGGAAAATTGATGAAAATGTGTATCAACACTGACAACTGCAAGGTGATGCACCTGGGGAGGAAGAACCGGCACCATACCTACAGGTTGGGGAACTCCCTTCTCATCAGTGCAGAGGCAGAAAAGGAACTTGGAGTCATCATTGATGCCAAGATGAATATGGGCCAGCAGTGTGGGGATGCAGTCAGGAAGGCCAACTGCACCTTGTCATGCATCCACAGATGCATCTCGAGCAGGTCCAAGGAGGTGATCCTTTCACTCTGTGCAGCACTGGTCAGGCCGCAGCTGGAGTATGGCGCCACACTTCAAAAGGGATGTGGACAACATGGAGAGGCTCCAGAGGAGGGCCACTCACATGATTAGAAGGCAGCAGGGCAGGCCGTACGAGGACAGGCTATGGGACCTGAACCTGTTCAGCCTTCATAAGAGAAGGCTGAGGGGAGATCTAGTGGCCTGTTACAACTAGTCAGGGGGGACCAGCAGGCAGTGGGAGAGTTCCTGTTCCCCCGAGCTCTAGCAGGAGTGACTAGAAATAACAGTCACATGCTGGCAGAGGGTAAATTCAGATTAAAATCAGGAGGTGCTACTTCACTGTCAGGGCAGCTAAAATCTGAAACCAACTTCCAAGTGAAGTGGTGCTGGCTCCTGCTCTGGGGGTCTTTAAGACAAGGCTCGACAATCACCTTGCTGGGATCATTTGACCCCAGTACTCGTTCCTGCCATGGCAGGAGTTCGGACTTGATGATATGCTCAGGTCCCTTCCGACTCTACAAACTATGAAAGTATGAAACTATAATGCCAGGATATTTAACTTATGAAGAAGGAAATATAAATCCATTTACAGCATGTAGATTTACAGTTAAATTCTACTCTGTGGATATACAGATATAGCTTCTAACAAAGATGTTGGCCCTTAGGCTGTAGGGCTGTGTCTCTCGTTCTATAGTAGCATAAGGCATCATCAATTCAATACACTCCAGCTACTTTTTGAATAGTGTAGAGCAGTTGTAATGTACTGGAAAACCAGCACAGACCACATAATTTAGGATTATTATATTAATTCAGTTTCACCCTGATATAACCCCTAATTTTATGAGTAGAGATTTTGCTGTGGCATTCTCAAGTCATCTGCCTTCTTCCTGATAATATGGTGGTATAAACTGAAGTTATACAGTAGTGAAGCAAGCCCCCAGTATCTAACTTATGCATTTAGAAATAAACAAGCATTTATCACATTATAGCAGATCTAATAATGGAATTAAAATTCTTGAATATCCCTGAAGGTTGGCTTAGGTTATACAAACAATTAATACACTTTACCCTTTAAGTCCCTTTTCTATAAGCATCTTAAAGGAAACCTTTACAAATATTAATGACTTAAACTTCTTAACATATTTATGAGGTAGAACCATATCTAAATAAGTATCACAAGGGAAAATGAAATAGAACAAAATCATACAGGAAATCTGTAGTAGAGTTCAGGTGAGGACTCTTACCTTTTAACTCCTTGTTATGGGTTTTTACTACACATTTCCCTTCAGACTAAACTGCCTCTACAAATAGGATGTTGAAATAAGCAAAATCTATCTGCTGCTTCTAGAGAAAATGAGGGGAAAGAATAGTTTACGGTTTCCGACTTGAGGAGATAAGGCAGAAAAACTCAGGGACAACATGTGTCGGGAAACTAACATCAAAAATGAGCTCCAGGCAAATGGACCTTCCTATAAATCAGCAAAAGGAAGCTGGAAAAAAACAAGCACTAGAGATCAGAGTCTCCTAAATAAGTCTCTTGAGGGAGAAAGCAAGAACAATAATTGGTTCATAATACTTTTTTTCTGCTAATCCTAGATTTTAATTTGGTATGTAGTGAGTGAACTGAGAACGCATTTGTTTAGAAAGGTGAAGATGTAGTGAAGTATAAAAGCCATTAAGACCTGCCATTCTGAGATGAACTCAGCAGATGCAGGGAGGTTTTGTTGGGAAATTAGGAAAAGGAAGAAAGGTCAGAAAAGAAAAACATCCAAAGTGTTAGCACAACAATTGACTTAAATAAGAAGAGAGTGCTACAGCAATAAATTATTTCCATGGTAGAAGCGAGAGGATCTAGCAGTGGGAAAAGGGGACATACAGTACTAATGAGGGAGTGAACCTGGAAAGCAAGCAGAGCAGTTGTAGCTATAAATACTTTCTACTGGACTTCTGAAGGAAAAGACAAAAGGAAAACTGTATGTAAAGATGACAGGCTAACTGTGGGATGCCCAAGCTGTAGATCGGATGTGAGCCCAGAGGGAGGCTACACTTGTATGAAGTGCCTTGATATCCATAAGCCAAAAGGGTGGGAGAGATTAGAGGAATAGAAGACCAGCTAGGAAGGATGACAGCTATCAGACATGCTGAGAAAATCACAGACTAAGCAATGCATAGAAAAAGTTGCTAAGCCCTGAAGATATGGGCTATATATATATTTATATATATCTTTTTATATATATATATCTTATATATATATCTTTTTATGGTGGGAAAGCATGGGCAGACTGGAGCTGTTCAAAGAAACCCCAACAAAATGAAAAGGAAAGGAAGAAACACTGGGAAAGAACACAGCTGGAAGAAAATTCAGAGAGATTTGTTTCTTTGTTTGTTTTCTGGGAGGAGAGAATAAAGAAATAACACAGAAAGGGAGCAGATATTTAGAGTAATCCATACAATGAGCTCAAGGACAGCAGGCTGCCTTACTGGGCTATTTACCCAAATGCAGGATCCTGAAGATAGCTCATTCATCTCCACCTACAGAAGGATTTAGGAAAAATGAACAAGATAATAAAAGACTTAAGGTTATGAACAAGAGACAGAAGATGACAGGAGAACTTATGACACATTTATCTAGTATCACAGTCCAAGACAGAATATCTCCTAAATGCACTAGCTACCATCTACTGCTTAGTGGAGAGCAATATGGGTGCTGACAGACATGCAACTCACAGTCTAACTCATGATGCTTCACAGAAAACATGAGTTAGGCCAACCCTCCCAATCCAACAGGCATTCATTATTGGATGAAAAAGGCGTGTGATTCAGCTTCCCTTTGGAGCTGACTGGCAGAGAGAGGCTGCTGTTTACAGTGTCTGTCCCCTAGCTCTGCTCCCCTCTGTAAGCTCCCATGCTCTATGAGGATGGGGGAGAAGGCAGGAGAGTGAAGTCAGTCTGGGGTTTCCCCAGATATGCTGGGGGGAGAAGAGAATTGGAGCCCCCCAGCTCGGAGGGTTGGGGGACAGGACCTGTGGAGGAGGGTATGTGAAGCAGTGGGAGGGAGTTCCTGATGCCTGAGTGGGACAACTCAGCTGCAGAGAACAGGGAAGAGAATGTAAAAAGAGGCGAAGCAGCCTACTGGCGAGATTGGTATGTGGAGAGAAAGACTCCAATTAGAAAGGATATAAGTTGTGATGTTTTCTTGGCCTTTTCATTGTTCTTTTCTTCCATCCCAAAGGCAGATCTTTACATGGTTAATTTAATTTAAATTGATACAAATCTAAATAAATGATTAAAAATAAACATCAATATTATCCATCAAAATTATTTAAAAAAATAAAAATGTAATTCTGCTAAGCCTACTGTTACGGCAGCAACAGCAGCAGCAGCTTCAGCCCTGGACCTAGAGCTTTTGTCACTGCTGTGTGGACAGACTGGTCCTGGAGGCAGCATGTACTCTGTGCTTCCTGACCACAGCCAAAGCAGGCCCCAGCAGGATCCAGAGCTTCAAGGGGAATGTAAGCAGGGGCAGAGAGCAAACACCCGCTTTTGCTCCCTGCTGCCACTTACCTTCCCCTTGCAGAGGCTCCTTGGGGCACGTGGTAGTGGCTGCAGCTCCAACTCTGATCCCGAGCTTGGAGCTGGGGTCTGGTCCACAGCTGTTGACCCATCCCTTGCTTATGCTTAAGTCTAAGACAAGGGGGTTCCCCGTCATGTTAACTGGGGAAAAAACTTTGCCTTAGATTTCAGTAGATACAGTTATATTTGCCACTGACAGAGCAGGATATTGGTCTGCCATAGTATGGCAGTTCTTAAATTCACTATTTCAGTTTTACTTAGCAGCTATTTCTTGCACCTTTTTCCTTGTTGCACATTCACACATTTAATGGGCTGCTGTATATATATCTATCGATCTATCAATCTATCAATCTATAGATATTTATATCTATTGTTATAGATAGATACAGAGATATAGCTAATAGATAGTCTCATAAAGAGAATGGTGATCAATAGGTAATAAAACTTCGCTTGTGCAATGCAGGAAAGTTCTGATGGTTAAAAACTTGACTGGTTTGCTTGAGAAACATTGTATTTGGAGGTAGAGGAAAGGAAATGGTAAATTAAATCCTGGTAAAATGTTTCAAATTAAAAAGAAGGAAGACAGACTGGTCAGCAAAACAGTCTAAAGGGCATTGAAATGCCAAGCTAGATTTAAATAAAATGAGACTTGAAAAGACAATAAAGTATCTCACAGATATCTCCCTAGTTCTGTTAGCCAAGGTAGCCTACAGAGTTTGGACATACCCTAAGACTATAAACAGACATTGCCAAGTGAAGTGCATCAGTTGTATCAGGATGAGTCCCAGCACAGCTGATCCATCCACGTCATTGGGTAACACAGACATTGCTCATTGTCCCACAGTATTGGGCTTCTGAAACCCTGGGAGTGCTGTCCTGGGGCAGCTTCAGAACATGGACAGCTCCAGTCTGACCATGCTTTCCCACCATAAAGCAAACATATGTCTGCTGAAAAACAAAAGCAGCATAAATTTATACTATTGTCACTATCACAATTTGGGCCTTTGTGCTCTCATAAATATTTTATGATGGCACAAATGTGACAGGTGTTTCCACCCTAGGTAAGTTGTGGAACAGCTATTTACAAAGTTTGACAGTTCTTGGAAAGGGGTGAGATCGTCTCCCTGCCCTCACAGAGTTATTTAAAAGGACTGAATACAATGGAAATCCATAGAATTTTGGGTCCCCATAGTATTTTTCATTAAATTCTTTAAAATATTTCAAAAAACATATCTGATAGAATTCTCTTGAATCTCATAAATGCTTTTGGCCAACTGCACATGTGCTGCCAAGAGGATGGCAATTGGCTGTGTGGATCTGGGCTATGTGGGCCCATGTTTGAGCTGCTGCCAGGGAAGTTTGTGGAGGTAGCAAACATGCCCCACCCACCTGAGCAGTGAGGCTTCCCCACACCTCCCTGCCTGAAGATGAAGAGGGTATTGTGGTGGCAGCATCCCCCCGCCCATCCCTGATGCCCCCTAGAACAGCCAGCAGGGAGGGGGAGGTGACAGGCAGGCAGGGAGGGAGGGGAGCAGAGAA
>NW_017728886.1:137109140-137112633 GCF_001723895.1 Crocodylus porosus
GGTATTCAAGAGAAGGTTGGATGTGTATCTAGCTGGGGTAATGTAGGCCCAGCACTCTTTCCTGCTTATGCAGGGGGTCGGACTCGATGATCCATTGAGGTCCCTTCCGACCCTAGCATCTATGAATCTATGAATCTATTTCATTGAATACATCACACCATGACAGGCACCTTCGCTACATTCCACATTGTGTCTTACATGCTAGTTATGTGGTCGGAGTGGCGGCCCTGTGGTCATAATCATAAATAAACAATTCCTACCCTACTCTATCGAACCATGCACGTGACAAAACCTTCAACTTCTCGAACAAAAAGAAAGCAAAAATGCAGCCTGGTGAGGGCCCAGGACACAGCATGAGTTGGAAGTCATAGTCTGACACCGAGCCAGCCCGGTTACCTAAACTGGTCATGACATCAGAGTGCATATTTGAGACGGCTGTCCTCCACATGGCACATCACTCCCTCAAAGGTCCAGCATGTCTCAAAGGCAGGCACCACCCACCAGAGCACAGCGTGATCAAACTCCAGTGAGAGGCACACCTGCACCAGGAGGCAGAAAAGCTGCAGGGCATCATCTGAGCTGGTCTCGGCAAGCTGGTTTCGGCGGCTTTTGAGGACGGCCAACTTGGCCTGACACAGTAAGAAGTTGGCGAGGTAGACGGGGCCCTTATCGCCCACTGGGTATGGGTAGGAGCACACATAGGCAGTCTCTGAGAAGCTCCTGCCAAGCGCTTGCAGCAGTGACTTGAGGGTGACAAAGAATGGTCGCAAATGGGGACAGTTAAGGAAGGCATGAAAGAGGGTCTCCTCAACACCCCCTGGGCAAAAGAGACAGGCCAGCCGAGGAAGCTGGGTCAAAGTGGGACGCAAATGTGCCAGTGGCTAGGATGCCAAGCAGCAACCGCCACTGCAGGTCACCAGTCTTCTTGGTGGTTCATGGCTTATACAATGTGTACTATGCTGGGTGGGCTGGTGGGGAATCTGGCATCCCCAGGTGCTGTCACCAGGGTGTATTGGGGCAGCCCGCCAGAACTTGGGTATGGTGGACATGAACTACCCAAGCATGTAGGTGATTCATGTCCAGAACCACTGGACAAGTCCATGTAACAGAAAAGCAAAGGGGCAACCCATGTCACTGTCAGGAGGCACAGGGAGCATCAGCAGGGTGCCAGGGCCACTGGCCAGCTTGCTGGCCATGGCTGGGATGACTGGCAGCATGGAAAAAAACAGATAACCTGAGAGAAGAGTAAGGTTGGTGCCATGACTCAGGAACAAGTGGCCTCACCAGGCAGTGTGGCAAGCCAACTGGTTGAGCCTGTCAGAATGTGTCTCCTGGAGGAAGGTAACAGCCAGCTGTCTCTGGCACAGGAGCTCCAGGATGGCCTCCTGTTTCACTGGATCTCAACAGCCATTGATGTTAAAAGTGCTAATAGTTGTGGCTGCCATGGGTGTGGGTATGGAAAAGTGAGGTAAGGTGTAGGTAAAAAACAAGCCCCCAAGAGCAAAAAGCAGAGACAGGTTAGGAAAGGCGTATCATGCCCTACTCTACTCCAGGGACCCTGCCTGGCCCCTCTCATCTCTCACCCACTGTGCAAGCTTCTCCAGATGGTAAGCCATCTGCCAAGTGCCTAGATCTTGTTGCATAAGTTTGACAATGGCTCTGGCAGCCTTGATAAAAACTTGAGAATCTGTGCACCATTGAGTGATGTTCCCTGCTACATTCTTCTGTCCTTTAGTTTGTTTCAAAAAGGTCAGAAGCACCCATAGTCAGGACCAACCCAGGGCGGGTCTGCCAACGTGGGCTGCACATTTCTGACAGACATGGTGAGGCTGCACCCTAGTTGGGAGCTCACCCACCAATGCAGCATCAACACCCTCAATATCTAAAACCCATCAGCCTCCTCTGATTGTCCTGGTAAAGGACTGGCTCTCAAAGAGCAATCCCTATCTTCTTGAGGGGAGAGAGGTCATCCTGCTCTTGAGGTCGCTTGCAACACTCAGAAAGTTGGATCTCCATCTCACTAGCCTTCTCATCTAATTCAGTAGCCTGGGATGTGACCAAGACATCAGCAGACTCCTCTGCCACCCCCGGATTCAGCTATCCAGAAAAGAGGTATTGTGCATAGCTTTTACTGCCTCCTGCCTCCAGAAGCTGGAAGACAGGTGAGAGGTTGGTGACCCCCACCTTCACCTCCCCCACCTCTAAGCTGCCCCCATTCCTAGTCAACAAGGTCATTGACATGGCAGCCAGATCAGGCCCAGGCTCTCCAGCAGGGCATCCCCCCAGCACCAGCTGAGGAAGGTCTCAGCAGGTATGGGGTGTTCTGAGTAGTCCTGTTCACTTTCTCTTTGTTCTTCTTCTTCTTCATGGCAGGCTGCTTCTGGCCTGCCTCCCCAGGGCCATCCACCTCAGACAAAGCCATCGTGGAGAGCAACTGGGAGAAGGCCTGGCCCCTATCATCCAACAGGGCCTTGGTGCTATCATTGCCAACCACCCCAGCTGCCTCAATTGGGGCAGTCAGGGGGCAAGTGGAGGCATCAGCTTCTCTGCCTGAACATCAGTGTCTCTGTACCGGTGGGGGTGGGCACTGTAGGTGGAATGGGTGCAGGAGAGGGTTGAGGCCTAGTCCCAGCCCCTCTGATGGTTGGCACTCTCATGCCAGAAACTCCATCCCCCGTCAGATGGAACAGGGGTGGAAGAAGGTTGGGAAAAACTCCCAGCCTCACTGGCTGGGGCTTGTGTCCCAGAGGTGGATGAGCCATCCATCAGCACTACTGATGTTCTAGCTGTTCTCCCCCATGGGCACTGGACAGGTGGGAAGAGCTAACACACTGAAAACATGTGATCTCCCCAAAAGAAAAATAGATCACAAATCCCCACCCATTGATAAGGCAGAGACCATGGACCCTCCCTGAGAATCATGAAAACCTGCCTTCAAAAAGACAGTACATGCCTCAGTTTGGGGTTCTTGCTTCCTATCATCAAACAATGAAAGGGACTAGTAAGAACCCCATAGGGCTTGAGTTCCTTCACCAGCTCCTGATCGGTCACATACAGGGGCACATTAGAAACCATCACCGTCACTGCTGGGGTGTCTAGGGTTGTGACAAAATAGTGTGTGCCTGGAATGTCCAGGCCCTCTGCACACACCCTATTAACTGGGGTTGAATCTCTCAGGTAAATCATTGGGACCGTGTTAATACGACCTGCGTAACGTATGTTACGCTGTCTCAGGAGACTAGGCAGACCTCGACCCCAATGCAGGGAGGGGTGTGAACCCTGAAGCCATGGGTAATGGGGAGGTTCTGAGAGGCATCCTCATGCCAGCTGCTGGGTGTAGGAGCAGCCATTCCTGCTAGGACAGCATTAATTTCAAGCTATAACTGAGAAAAAGAAAACAAAAAAAGTTTATGCTAACTAAAAAGATAAACATCTGGGAATGCAGCCATAAAACTATAAATGGGATGGGGAAAGGGGTAGAGGAAAAAAAACT
>NW_017728886.1:137112733-137157592 GCF_001723895.1 Crocodylus porosus
AAAAAAGAAAAAAAAGTGGAGGGGAAGAAGGGGTAATTAAGAGCACCCCTCAGGAGGCAAGCTTTTGGAAAAGATAACTCTCTGCAACAAGCAAGCAGAAAAGAAGGAAAGAAAGGAAAAGAGACCGTAAGAAAAGAGGGCTGTAAAGAAGCAACTTGCAGACATGAAGACCAGAAGTACAGGAGGGAAGGGACAGAGAGGAGTGAAAAAGGAAAAAAAAAATGCAAGAAAATGCAAGAAAAGAATCAGAAAGTAAGACAAACAGAAGCTAGAGACATTTAGACAGGTAGGAGTCAGGAAAGAAAAGAGATAAGAAGCCGGAGAGTCTTATGCTCAGGATTGTTCCACGCAGCTCCAAGCGAGACTTGTCGGGTGCATCAAAAATGGAAGGAAAAAAGGGAGGGAAGTGAGGAGGGGGGGTGGTCATAGTGACAGCGTCCCCCTGCCGTCTGGCCCTGACAACAGCCAGCAGGGACGGGGAGGCGGTGGGGAAGGAGAGAGGGAAGCATGGAAGGGAAGGGTGGCGGGGGGACACGCTGCAAGGTGGAGGCAGGTGGGGGCAGGGAGCCCCCACATCAGAGGCTGGAAGGAGGCGACAGAGGGAGATTTAACATGGCTAGCCCTGAAGGGTGAGTGGGGGGTGAAGAGGGGGCCAAGTAAACACCCCCTGAAATCTGTCATTCTTGATGGGCAATTAGCTAGTTTATTTATAATAGTTTTGAACTAATAAGGTATATAGAGTCTGTTCATGCCACTTTATTATTCACTGTATTATACTACTGCTGTGAGTTGTTAATTTTGGGACCATAGGCCAGATTTATTTACTCAAGAAATGTTATTAATTTAATGAAGGAATGCATTTGTTTTGGCTGAAAACAAGAACATCGTACTGCAATGAATCTAGGCCAGTGGTTCTAAACTTTTTTAGATTCCAGGCACCCAGTATTAGACCTAAATAATAATTGATTAGACTCATGACACCTCTCAGAAAATGCTAGGTCCTGGCTTTAGCTCATGTCTTGACTATGGAAAAATCATAGGGTAATTCTTCTGTTGAAAAGAACTCAGCAAGGCCACGAAAGGTCAGAATGGGGTTTTTTTGTGACTATAGATTCATATTGGAAATCTTTGGGTTTATTTCATGAATCACGTGTAGAAGTTTATCTACCCAACAGTGCTGAAACTGCACAGCACATCACAACACCCCAGGGTGCTGTGGCACCTTGGTTGAAAATCACTATGCCCAGCAGGGACTGATCCAGCTCTAAGCCCCAGCTGAAGGCAACCAGGGCCCTGGTTAAGTCATCCTCAGGACCTGCAGAATGAGGGCCATTCAGTCCTTATAAGCCCCAGGCCCTAGTTCACCATCTAAGCAACCAAACTACTAAGCTGCACCCTTTGGTTTGCCTGGAACCCTGCTAACCTGCCTGTCTGCCTTGCTCCTGCCTAGTAGGTCCCACCTGAACTTTGCCTAGACAGACCATGTACCTTGTTCCTTCCCTGAACTCCTGCCTGTCTCTTTCTTTAACCTACACTTGTGCCTTGCCTTTGCCTAGTTCCTGCCTGTACCTTGCGTAGCTGGAACTTATACCTCACACCTACCTGGATCTCTATCTAGGATCTGTCTATCTGCTCCTGTTACCATGGCTGCCTGCTCCTAGCCTGGACTGCTACAACCGTACCTTGTTTACTTCTGAGTGTTCCTGTCTCTGGGTCTGCTCCAATACTTTGTAATTACCACACGCTGGAGCATCCTTCCTTGCACATCAACAGGCATCCTAAGATCAAAACAAAATCAAAGAAAATCTTCTCCTCTAAGTATCAGTGTTGGCCACATATTAATATCACAAATACATCTGATCATCAGAAAACCCTGTAGTTTATTGAGGCTCTGGAGGAGGCTGCCTTTGTGAGACACTACAGAAGAAAAGTGGGGAAGCCTCAGTAAATCATCTGTCGCTGTTCACTCTATATTTAGCAAACAGGTCAGTAGAAACTGGGATTGGTTTGAGGGGTACGTACATGAATTGATTTAATTTATCAAGGCCAAATAAACTACTGTTTTAAATCACAAGAAGAACGCCAAAGGAACTGAGGAAAGTAAAGAGTACCATTCAGTAAATCTCAAGATCCTGAATCACTGCTTATTAGTTGGCACTGTGCAAGAAAATTCAATCCACATTTGACACTGAAAACATCAGGTTCAAGTACAATGGAATCAAGGTAGCAGCAGATCCAACTACAAAGAAGTCTGTCTGTTCCATTGAAGACAGCATCAGAAAAAAATCATAATAGATCAAAAGCAACAGATGGAAAGATGGGTAGAACACTATCTCAGACTCTTTTCATGGGAAAGTGATGTCACTGACACAGCTCTTAACTCTATTGACAGTTCTTGAAGAGCTTCATGATATTCCAGCTGTTGAGGATCTAAGTAAGACCATAGACAAGCTGGCCTATGGCAAGGCCCCAGAAAATGACTGCATTGCCCCAGAAGTTACCAAATGATTTCTTAAATTATTTTATGGGAGTGAAAGTAATAATGAGGTACAGCGAAACACTCTCCTGTGCTTCTTTCCCACCTACACAAGCTTCTTACTCACTGCTGGACAGTTGGGACAGTACCATAAAATATGAGATCCCAATATAGTCACTCCTTACAAGAATAAAGCCAGAATACCTGCAACAATTACTGTGGAATTTTATTATTTAGCAGTGTTGGAAAGATCATTGTTCGGGTGGTGCTCAGAAGACTTCCGATCCTTGTTGACCATGTTTACCCTGAGTCACAGTGTGGTTTAAGAGCTAGTAGGTCCATTATTGATAAGATCTTTTCACTATGGCAATTACAACAAAAATGTAGGGAACAAAGGAGAACCCTCTATATGACCTTCATTGACCTGAACAAGGCCTTTGACCTTGTCAGCAACAAAGGCCTTTTCAAATTATTGGAAAGGATTGGCTATGCAGCAAAACTCCTCAGCATAATCCACTCTTTTTATGATGGGATGTGGGGAATGGTCAGCTATGAAAGATCAACATCTGAAGCTTTTGAGATTCAAAGCAGAGGCAGGTAAGGCTGTGCCCTTGCTGTGACTTGGTCAGGATTTTCTTTTCTCTTCTTCTGATATATGCTTTTGGGACCACTACCAAAGGAACTTATCTATATATATGATCAGATTGGAAATTATTCAACCTCATACACTTTAAAGCAGACTTAAGTGCAGAAAGTTTTGATTTGTGATTTGCTGTGTCCTGATGACATGACTCTGATATCCCACACAGAGAGAGTGACCTCCAAAGCCTCAAGTCACTTTGCTCATCAGTTTAGTTTTACAGTCAGCATCAAGAAGACCAATGTTATGGGCTAGAAAATTGATTCACCATCAGCAATCACAATAGGTGAAAACAAATTGGATGTTGCAAGTAAATTTACAAACCTTGGCACCATTGCTTTATCTCAAGCAATGAGTACTGCTTGTCACTTGAAGCTGAACTGAATACCCATATTGGCAAAGCATCAGGTATCATGAGCACGTTGAGCAAACAAGTGTGGAACAACAACAAACTGACTGTTAAGAACAAGTCAAAGTACATCATGCTTGCATCATCAACACTCTTATATAGCAGTGAGCCCTGGATCATGTTCTCTACTCAAGAAAAGTGCCTCAACAGCTTTCACCTACACTGCCAACAATAAAACAGTTGTGTGGCTCCACCACATTAATGATGTTTCAAGGGGGAAATAAAGCATATGAAAGAAGAACTTACATTGACTTCTCTGTATTCCAGAAATTTTCTGGTGGGAAAAGGTTGCCTACGCTGTCTCAGAGCATGCCAACATAATGAGCGTCCATTCTCCTGTCAGTCAGTTTGACTTTGATGTTCTGGTCATAGATGGAGAATGAACAATGGCCATATACCCAAGGATGTCTCATGGGGAAACTCTTTACAGGACTGCATAGGCATCCTTATCTCCATTTCAAATATGTTTGAAAGAGATATATGAAGGCAATGAACATTAAGTCAAATGGCTGGGAGACAAATTCTGAGGATTGAAACACTCAGAAACATTATATTAAGCATGGAATGAAGGCTTTTGAGGATAGAAGAGTCCAACATGCAGAAGAAAAAAGAAACCTACAGAAGAATCCTGCATCACATTCAGGACTGTTAGGTATGAATTTCACATGTGGTACTTGTGGTACTGTTGGTCAAGAATTGGTCTCTACAGCCACACTTGTAGATGTTTAATGAGCTGATGTCTCACTCAGCACAAATCTATTGTCTCACTTACATGCCTAGTAGTATTTATGGAGAAGTTCAAGACTGTATGACCTGAGATGTCTTTTTCCATTCTTGGATCTTACCATACATGCTTTCTTCTCCATTTAATATGGAATTGTTCTGTCAAAATCTGCTCTTTAATTGAGGCTACATAACATTTGCTGATATTTATGGTGTTAGAAAATATATCACTTAATTTATATTCAATTTTATCTTGATGTTCCATTTTAAAAACAAAGAATCCTTGTTGAATTATCTTCATTATTTAGGCTGTTTTCTGTGGGGTCACAATGTAATTCTTTCCTGTGCTTTCCTGTGTAATAGAATACCATAAAAAGAAAGAATTTCAGTGAGTGTTGGGAATTAAAGATAGATGAATTTAGGCTATATGGTAGATGTAACAGTAACTTTTTAATAATGCAAAATTATCAATGTGGGGATTTTATCTAGTCCCACAGTGCTCTATGGGGCATCTTTATCTTTCAGTATCCATGTATTTTTTACTGCTTGTAAACATTTTGGGGGGTGGAGGGAAATCAATTGGAGTCAGTGTTGAAGCTTAGGCACATGTATTTGTGAATCTTTTCAAAACACTGTGGTTGCATCTACACATGATGCTATATTGCTGTTAGCAACATGCTACGGCAATGTAGCATCAATGAGAGAAAAACATGTTGCTTCTGCTGCATTGCCATAGTGACATGCTCCCCAAGTATAGCACATCGCTACAGTGATATAATAGCTAAAAGTAACTGTGTGCCAAATAGATGGTGCAGTACAAGCTGTTACTGTGCCGTCATTTAGTATTTCCAAAAAGGAAGTACTAAATGATGGCACAGTAACAACGATACCACAGGGGCATGTGTAGTTGCCCTGTATAATCTACCTGTCATTCACACAGGAATAGCCACTTAAAAATATATATAGTGAAGTTTGCCAACCAATACTAAGAGTTACTGAAGTTATTTTGTGTTTTAAATATAGTCAGACACTGGTACCATATATAGCTCTGTGCTTGCTTAAGCAATTACTGAATTTTTAATACTGACCAGAGTTTATTTATATGTGGTTACTGTGTGTGTGCATGTGTGTGTGTCTGTGTGTGTAAAATCATGGGATCTTTTCTCAATGAATGTTTAAATTCATTTGTGCTATTCTGTATTCCAAAGTCTCCTTTCCTTATGTTATTTTCTTACGTTTCTTAGACTGTATAAGAATCAAGTTATCTAGGATGATGTTATTCACAACTTTGCAGTCAGTGGATGAATCATGTTCATGTCAGCTATGTCAGTTACCTGTGACTAAACTCTGACATGATGCTGATCAGCATGTATTTTGGCTGCACTACCCCTACCCCAGGGTCATGTTCTGCACCCTCTGAGCTAACTCAGTTCATCACAAATGTTCAAACATAGTAAAGTTCTTCAGGAGAGACAAGCTTCAAGATGTCAGAGGACAGATCCTTGGCTAGGGTGAATCCTCATAGCTTAACTATGAAGTCAATCTGCCCTTAGATCTGCCATTTCTGTAGCAAAATATGTCCCTGTAGATGGAAGGGAGGTACTGCCAGGCACATGTTCACTTCCTGGCCACTAACATACAGAAGGATGAAAAAGAGAAGACACTCTGGGTTGACACTATGGCTAGGGACAGACATTACACATAAACCACCTTAAGTGATCAGAAACTGGTTTAAGCCTGTAACAGAACAGATTATCAGTGCTCATAAACCAGTTTGAAAATAGCTAAAACTGGTTTGAGATAAACCTGGTTGATTGTAGTATCAGACTTAACTGATTTGGATCAAACCAGTTTATGCAATGTCTGTCCCAGACCCCTTCCTGGTTTAATTTAACCAGAGTCCCTCAGTATCCCAGATGCTCTGCAGCCCTGGGCAGGGCTCTCTGCTGTACAGCAGAGCTGGCCCTGCCCCTCTGCTCCCTAGCTGGAGCTCCAGCAAAGACTGCAGGTATAGTGGCATCTCCCTGGCTTCTTTCTGCTCTCCCCTCCTGTCACCACTCTCTGCTCAACCATGGATTCCCCCCTCCCCCTACATAGACACCTCTCAACCTTAGCTAGCATATCACATGCTGGCTACGGTCCATGCTGTGGGAGATGGGAGAAAGGCAGAAAGCACAGTGTTGGCTTAGGGTTTTTTGGAGCTAATCAACAAGGTAAAGCATTGCTGGACCTGGTACTTGCCAAAGGGGATGATCTAGTCAGTGACCTAAGAACTGATGAAAAACTGAGTGTAAGTGACCATGAGCTGATTACATTTACTATATCCATCACAAAGCTGGCAAGACAATCATCAATTCAGAAGTCCTTGACTTTAGGAAAGCTGACTTTGACAAGCTCAGGAAGCTCATTGTTGAGGCCCTAAGGGACAGGAAAAGGAGTCCAAGAGGAAAGGTTGCTCTTCAACGGAGTGATCCTGACAGCACAAGGACTGTCCATCCCATCTCAGAGGAAGGGTAGCAAAAGGGCACAGCAAACCACTTGGCTCAGCAGGGAACTTGAGGACCTTCTTAGCCTAAAAAGAGAGACTTACAAAGGATGGAATGATGGAATAACCACCAAGGAGGATTACTCAGCACTAGTCCGTCGAAGTAGGGAGCAGACCAGGAAAGCCAAGGCTGCAACCAAACTCCATCTGACTTCACATATCAAGGATAATAAAAAGTCCATTTTCAGATATGTAGGGAGTCTTAAAAAAAACAAGGGTAACATTGGACCCCTGAACCAAATGGGACAACTAATAACTGATACCCAGGAAAAAGCCAACCTGCTTAATGGGTATTTTGCATCCGTCTTTCATCAGCCAAAAGGGTCCGCCATGCCTAGCATGACACAGGACAGCCAGGGTGAGGGTGTATTTATACCCAGCATTGATGTAGACCTTGTAAAGGAACACCTTGAGGGGCTGGACATCTTCAAGTCAGCAGTTCCTGACAGATTACACCCAAGAGTACTCAAGAAGATGGCAGGTGTCATAGTCCACCCACTGGCAAAAATATTTGAAAACTCATGGTGCTCAGGTGAAGTACCTGAAAACTGGAAGAAGGCCAATGTGGTAACCACATTCAAGAAAGAGCAGAAAGTAGATCCCAGAAATTACAGGCCAATCAGCTTGACCTCAATCCCCAGTATGATTCTGGAGAAAATTATCAAAGAGACCCTTCTTGATAAGCTGGCTGATGGCAACAACCTGAAGGACAGCCAGCATGGATTTGTCACAGGTAGGTCTTGCCTGACCAATCTCATCTCCCTCTATGACCAGGTGACATATCTTCTGGACAAGGGAGAAGAGATTGACATCATATATCTGGCCTTTAAAAAAGCCTTCGATCTGGTATACCATGATCTCATGGAAAAATTGGCCAACTGTGGCCTCAGCTATACCACATTTCGACGGCTGAGAAATTGGCTCTGAGGTTGGACCCAGAGAGTTGTAGTCATTGGAAGCAAATCATTCTGGCACTCCATGACCAGTGGTGTCCCCCAAGGCTCTGTCCTTGGACCAGTTCTCTTTAACATCTTTATCAACAATGTGGACATTGGTGTCAGAAGTGCACTGGCCAAGTTCACCAATGACACTAAACCTTGGGGCACAGTGTCCACACCTGAGGATAGGCTAGTGACCCAGGCTGACTTGGATAAGCTTAGTAAGTGGGTGGATATAAACCTGATGATGTTCAATACCAAAAAATGCAAGGTACTCCACCTCATGGAAAAAAACCTTGCAGCACGGATATAGGCTCAGCAGTGCTATGCTCACTAGCACCACAGCTGAAAGAGACTTGAGGGGTCATGATTGATCACAAGATGAACATGAGCCACCGATATGGTATGCCAGCTGATAAAGCAAACAAAACTCTGGCTTGCATCCACAGATGCTTCGCAAGCAAATCTCAGGATGGCATCCTCCCACTGTACTCAACCTTGGTGAGGCCACAGCTGGAGTACTGCATCCAATTCTGGGCTCCACAATCCAAGAAGGATGTCAAGAAGCTTGAGAGAGTCCAGAGGAGAGCATGATCAGAGGGCAAGAGAATAGGTCTTATGATGAGAGACTGAGAGCCATGGGACTTTTCAGTCTGGAAAAGCGTAGGCTCAGCGGTAACTTGGTGGATGCCTATAAGTATGTAAGGGGTGTGCATCAGGATCTGGGGGAACATGTGTTCACCAGAGCACCCCAAGGTGTAACAAGGACCAACAGTTATAAATGCCTCCATGACCATTTTAGGTTAGACATGCCTGCAGGGGCTCAGGCCAGAAGCTGGAAGAAAAAACTTCTTCACTGTCTGAGCGCCCAAGGTCTGGACTAGACTCCCTCCAGAAGTGGTGCAGGCACCTACTCTGGACTCATTCAAGAAACATTTGGATACCCATCTTGCATCAATACCAAAACATTGTTCCTTTGACTCTAGCTGACTTTCTGCCCCTGGGACTTGATGATCTTCGAGGTCCATTCCAGCCCTAAAATCTATGAAATCTATGAAGTAGCTAGTAATGTCCCTCTGTTCCTTCCTTGCAAAAAAGTTGTTTAAGAGAAGCTTGAACTAATGAGAGAGGTTTTGGTTTTGTTTGATGGGCTGATAAATACTAATAATTCTCTGTGTAACTCCCTGCTGTGTAACTAAATGCTCTAATATTAACAGAGATTGGGAAGGAACCTCTCCCTAATTGGTCTCCTGCCAGGGCCTGGCCATGCCTCCCTCATCTCAGCAGTGTCAAAGGGAAGGGAAGGCTGCTCTAGTGACCCCCAACTTCTAGCCTGATCCACTGCAGGCATGTTCCTGCATTTCTGGGATATCTGTGCAGTTACAACCCAGTTCAATATAACCTGGTTAGACTAACCTGCAAAGATTGAATCCATTTTAGCTCAGGCTTTTTGAATGTCTGTCCCTAGCCTAAGAGACAGGTTAAAGGGTAAAATTAAGGGGGAAAACAGAGAAATCCATGCAAGAGTCTGAAAGCTACCAGTCACAAACAAGCCATAGGTGGGAACCTTTCAGTAGTAGGTGGCCCAAAACTGAACACAGTACTTCAGGTGTGGCCTTACCAGTGCTAAATAGAGGAAAACAATCACTTTCCTTGATCTTCTGGCAACACTCCTACCAATGGAGCCTAGTTTGCTGTTAGCCTCCTGGGCCACAAGGGCACGCTGTTGGCTCATATTCAGCTTATTCTCCACTGTAACTCCCATGTCCTTTTCTGCAGATCTGCTGCCCAGCCACTCAGCCCTCAGCCTGTATTAATGCATTGGACTGTTCCATCCTAAGTGCAGGACTTTGCACTTGTACTTGTTCAACCTCATGAGATTTCTTTTGGTCCAATCCTCCAATTTGTCTAGGTCACTCTGAATCCTAGCCCAACCCTCCAGCATATCTACTACTCTCCCCAGCTTGGTGTCATCTGAAAACTTGATAAGGGTGCATTCCATCCCACCTTACAAATAATTGATTAAGTTATTGAACAATTGAACAAAACCTTCCTCAGGACTGACCCCTGGTGCACTCCACTTGATACCAGTTGCCAACTAGACATTGCATCATTGATTACTACCCTCTGAGCCTGATGCTCCTACCAGTTTTCTATCCACCTTACAGTCTGGTTATCCAGCCGATACTTCCTTAGTTTGCCCGTGGAATACAGGAGACCATATGCCACATCCATTAGTTCCCCACATCCACAGAGCCGGTCATCTTATCATAGAAGGAAATCAGTTTGGTCAGGCATGACTTGCCCTTAGTGAATCCATGCTGACTCTTCCTAATCACCTTCTCCTCCAAGTGCTTAGAAATGGATTCCTTAAGGACCTCCTCCATCATTTTCCCAGGAACTGAAGTGAAGCTGACTGTTCTGCAGTTCCCCAGATGCTCCTTTTTCCCATTCTTAAATATGGGAACTATGTTTGCCTCTTTTCAATCATCCAGGACCTCTCCCAGTTGCCATGGGTTCTCAAAAATGATGGCCAGTGACTCTGAAATCACATCAGGCAACACCCTCATCACCTTTGGGTGCATCCCATCTGGCCCCATGAACTTGTGTATATCCAGCTTTTCTAAATAGTCCCTAACCTGTTCTTCTCCACTGTTGGCTGCTCCAACTGTGCTGCCTGGTACAGTAATCTGGGAGCTGACCTTGCCTGTGAAGATGGAGGTGAAAAAGACATTGAGTACTTCAGTGTTTTCCATATCCTCTGTCCCTTCCATATCCCTTGCTAACTGCAACTCCAATTGTGCTTTGGCCTTCCTGACTATATCCCTGTATGCCCAAACAATACTCTTATATTCCTTCCTAGTTGGTTGCCCAAGTTTCCACTTCTTATAAGCTTCCTTTTTGTGATTTAGTTTACTGAAGTATTTCCTGATAAGCCAAGCTGGTTTTCTGCCATATTTGATAGTCTTCCTGCACATCAGGATGGTTTGTTCTTGTATTCTCAGTAAGGCTTTGTTAAAGTACAGCCAGCTCTCTTGGACTCCTCTCCCTCTCAAACTGGCATAAAGTCACAACATCTGCATAGCAATCTGATTACAGACATTGACCTGCCCACCAGATGCTTCAGCTTCCTTTTTAATCCTAATGGGAGACTAAGGAAGTAGAGAATACAGTGACCATAAGAACCTCCCATGAGTTAAAATTCAAGACTCCAGTGACTACATAATAGTTGGAGAAATGATTTCTCCAGATAGGAAATGTAAAGCATGAGTTTTTACCTGAAATTGCTACTTACCAACTACTGACATTTCAGGAACACTAGCAGTATAAAATTCTTCCGGAAATGTTGGTTCATTGTCATTAATGTCATGAATTTTTATCACAAACTCAGATTCTGGCTCCACTGGCCTGAGAGTTCTTCTATTAATAGCTTGGGCACGCAGGGTGTAAAAGGCTTTCTCTTCTCTGTCAATTCTTCGAGTGGCATGAATGTCACCTGTTTTCTCGTCAATAATAAATAGAGTACCAGCCCCATCTCCTGATAAAATGTACTTGAGGGACCCGTCTCCCTTGTCTTGGTCAGAATGAAGCTAAAGAAAGGGGAGAGAGAGAGAGAAAGAGAGAGAATTTACTTTTAAAAAAGGGGTCAGATTTAATAAAATGCACACAAACAAAATGAAAAAAATGTTATGCTGCTTGCAACTAACAAGGCTTTCACTGACAAAGCAAAGTCATTTTCAATTTATTTTGCCTTGACATGCTGCTAGAGTCATTGTGTTGTGTTAAAGCATTCATTTCCCCCTTACTTAACATAGAGAATCTTTTAGCTTGACTGCTGTGGTAGATTTTAGTTTTCTAGCAACACCTGTTCTCTGCTGTGAAACATTTGTGCCACAACTCTTAAGGAAGAATTTTATGTTAATGTTGACCTTTTCTTTCCTTGAAGAGAACCTATTAAAAATTCACAACCTGCTGTGTTAGTTGTAAATTCACTAAGCAGATAAAGGACATGGCAGGATACATGACAATTAAGGAAAATAGAACAACTGGTGCTGTGTTGTACAATTTTAAAAATATATATTTCGTATTATGTATTTTTCTGCTAAATTGGAGAGTGTTTCATTGTGTGTAATTATTACTTTCACTCCCATCAAATAATTTATATGGCTTCAAAGAAAGAAAAAGATTTATTAAGCAATCAGAAATGACTCTTATCCCATTATCTAGCTATTATAATACATATCTTTCTCTACTAATGACTTCTACCATAGGAACTTCCCTAATATTTTGTAACACTGTATTGTTCTGTCCTGAAAGGAAACTGGCTCAGCCAATGAGAGTGTTACATAACATAGATTTCCTACCAACCCAGTTATAAAGTTATCTGCAATCTCATTCTTTCCATGTGTCTGATTTGCAGCATTTGATAATCCAATTTGTTTTCACCTCGAAATATAAAATTGTAATATATTTAAAAAAATGGCAGATATGTCACCTCTGATAACAGCTCTGGTTTTATTAATAAGGCAGTCCTAAAATAGTTCTGATTTTGTGCATGCAGTTTTAAGGAAGCCAGTGGTTAGAAAGACATTTTATGGCATGCAGACATTTAACTAACCCATGGCACCATATAGAAAAAACACCAATAAATAATTAGATTTACATAATCAGGTGTTTAGGCCTATACATACTATAAATTCTACCTGCAAGGATTTGAATCTAGAAGATAGGGAGTGTAAATGATGAATGGCACGCCGTTAAGTTGTAAATCATTTTATGAGCATGTGTAGATCCCCAACTACCTAATTTTCTCATCTAATAGTAATGAACCTTCAAAATAACAACAGAAAGAGCATTTAGTAGATACAAAAAGAAAAATACTTGCTATAAAGTATGTTCATAAGAATGCTACACAGAACACAGGCACCAATCCTACTACCTGTTGCATACAACTCAAGCACTCTACCAGTTGAGCTAGCTCCCCTACAGATGCAAAAAGACAAATACTTGCTCCAAAATATGTTCATAAATATTTGAAAAAAGTGCTAAGGGAAAATGAATGACAAGGGTATTTTTTGGGGGGAAGGGTTATAAGTTTTTATCACATCCCAACATTAGAATAGTCCAACAAGTTTGGAACAGGAAAGAAAACTAGAACATTTTAGTCTCCACCCTTATTTTCTAATCACAAATAGAGTAACAATAAAGAAGCATTGAACCAATATTGCAACTAGGGCAAGGCAAATAGTGCACCAGGCCCATCTACTGGCTTGGAGGGGGTGCCAGCAGCATTCTACGGTGGTCCATACTCTTGCTTTCAGGTGCTTAGCATTGCCCTCTCAGCCTGCCCCTCCCCCCCATGCACTCACTAGCTTTCAACACCTCTTCCCTCTGCCCCACCCTCTCCCCATTCTTTGCTCTCCAGCACTCAATGGCATCTGTGCCCAGGGCACCAAAATTACTAATTATGCTTCTGCTTTAATCAATTACATTAATATCATATTCAATCACATAAGCTGGAACAACAAAACAACAATAAAAACCTCCATGCTTTAGGATATAAACTGATGGCAGACGTGCTTACATTCGGTATAAATATCTACTGGATGGTATGCAGTGTTGCAGCTTCTCTGGAATAATATGCTGCTTTTACATTGCTTTCTAAAGTACTTAGCTTAGATTAAACTAACATTAAACGTAGAATACTAAACTGGAGAAACCACTGTGGAAGTGTTGCTGTTGTTTTAATGTAATCATACCTGTATTTTTGCATAAAAATCCAATGATTACAATTAAGTGGAAGGACAAGCTAACGTCACAGGGTAAATTCCTCTCACTGCAGTTCATTCTCTGAAACAATCTCATTAACTCACAATAGGTGCTTACAGACATCCTTGTTCATGCTCCAATTAGCACACTCCAGTGTCACCTCATCATCACATATATTAACCCCCCCCCACATTCAAAATGGCCACGGGGTGCTTTATCTAAATCTCATTGAATGAGCTTTATATAAATTGTCCCACAATCATTTTGAAATACGTAAGTGCTTGATACACATGACAGTGAACTGTTTTAATTACAGTTGCTCTCCAGGAACCACTGAAATTAAATGCCCCCTTTCCCCACCCACAAGTAAGTGCATAGGGAGCCATTGTGACTAACCTAGAGTGAAGACATTCATGCAGAAAGTAGGACTAATGCTACTGTTACAAACAGAAAAAAAATTAATTATGTTGATTTTTTCAATAAGTTTTCTAATTTTCTATTTTAATAGTAACTACACATAGAAGCCAAGTTTTTCCCCTACTGACTTGCTCTATTCAGTTCCTTTGCCTCTTAACCTAGAAAGTTTGACCCACCCACAGATTCATCCTCTTTTACCTCCTCTTGCTTTCTAATTATTTTCTCCCTCTTTGTTTTATGGTAAAGAATGGAAAGTAAACTTCATGGACAGTTCCTTTGCTGGTTTACTTCTTGTTTGATGGAGGGAGATAAATCATCCCTGGCAATGTTTGAAATAGGATAGGATAGGAAAAAAATAAGAGAAATGGAATGGCCAAAAAATATTTTTTCCCTTGTGATTTCAAATACAGTTTTGCATGCAAAAACACAAACAACACCGCCCCCCTACAAAATGGCTACAGTGCCATATTAGAAGCCAAATAGCAATTTCACCTATTTAATGTGATACTGTGGGCATATAACAGTTATTGTGTGTGCATATCTATTTACTTGCAATATTTAAAATGATCTCTTGTATTTACACTTCATTCTAATGGGTATTCAATTGCAAAGTCCTGAGTCAATAACATTGTCATGTTGAATATCAAAACACCACATTTAGTCACAGATTGTCCCAGTTTCTTAATACCATAGCAAAGTCAACATGTTCATTCCTGAAATATTTATCTATTCAGGTCACTGAGCAGTTATAAAAACTAGCAGTAATGACAGGCTAATTTAAAGTAGTCCTTCCTTAGCAAAACATTGTAAAATTGAAAGGACACATGCCTGTGATCTGCTTTTGAAATTTCTAGCAATGAGAGTTGTACACAAAGGTGAAATTCACTTCACCTGTAGTGTGAGCAGAGGCTTTGAGCTTTACACAGATAAAGCACAAAGGAAGGCCTCTGCTTTAAATATAGTTTTGGTTTGGGATAATTTTGAAGCTATTGGTTGCTACTTTCATTTGAGTGGTATCCACATTTCTTAAAAAAATTGTACGCTCATATAAATCCTGGGTTTAACATAAGAAATAGTTTGTAATCTTTGGTTCTGATGGGCACTGATCTTCTGTATGTCTCCCTGCTTAGTGGTGATATGCATCTCCTAAGTACAACAAAACAGAAGTTACTGATGAAGAATCACAATTATTAGTAGAAGTAACTGTCTCATGTCCTCTATCTCCATAAGTTAGTCTGATTTGTTAATTTGAAATGCAGGGGACCAAAAAACACCAACTTTGGAATAAATGGGATCAAAATAAATGCACCCATAGTAATTTGCATATGCAGAATACTACAGGTACCTACAGCCTTAGTTCAAACAAGTTGAAGCATTTTATCTTTTTGAAAATTGCTGCAATCTTTTGTCTGGGACGTGACAATAGCTTCAAAGCATCCAATACTTTGAACTATCCAATATTGAGCTAACAAGGTTTTTCTGTACAAAATTCTTAAGCTAAACAAATAAACACAAAAAACTAACCTAATTTTGATAATTTACTTTGGCGATTATATGACTGTAGACTGCTTCAGGTAACTTAAACAGTTTCATTTAACACCAGATAAACATAACATCATTAGCCGATGTGGATAAAAGTAGTATGAAATGGATATAGCCACAGTGGGTTTGCCAGTCTTTTACAGTGCGATTGTACAAAATATTTACAACAGAACTACAAATAAGTTTATTATGCATTTAAAATGCCACAGTCCTTGAAGCATAAATCATGAAAACAAATCTGTATTAATGGCCTTTCTCACCTCTTTATGCATTGTAATGATTGCCTGCTTTGACCTTCTGAGTCTCTCCCAGTCCCCTCCCTGGAGAAATGCACTGTTTGACTGTTGTATATGACAACCTCACCCTTCAATAACTTCTCAGCACCCTGACTCCAAAGCTTTATTATGAAAAGAAATCTGTGTAAGTACCATTATAGAACAGCAACAATCCTTCTAAAAGTTCCTCTACAGCAACATCCTTCATATCTATACCTGCCTTCAGGTATACAGCAGATTTTGCCTTCTACCACACCACAGCATCCTCTACTTACTACTTTCTGCCTTCCTCACTAGCATCTACTGCTTCCCGAGCCACAAGCATCCCGGTCAGTGTACAGCAGGGTGAAAACCATCATTTTCCATTTTCACCAGAAGTGGCAACTGAGTTTTGCAGGTTTCTTACAAATTTGCTGAAGTTTGTATAAGGTTCCTGCAGCCTTAAACTAAATGTCCGTTGTCAGGAATGAACCTCAAAAAAATCTAGACAAATCTATTAGAAGCCTTTGAATAGCTATACTTTAAAGCTATTTTAAAGCTGGAACGATATCTTATATATGGGCTATCGTTAATATTAACAGGCAATGAAATAAAATTCATGTCAGAAATACTAAACCGTTGAAGAAATCATGTACACACCCTAAACTATATTTAAAACAAGGATCTCAGTCTTTACCAGGGATCCTGGACTTCTGTTTTTAAAAAAACCCATACTTTTGGTTAAAATCTACATTTTTCCATGATAAAATGAAACGCTACTAAAATACATGCACACACGCGCGCGCGCGCGCGCACACACACACACACACACACACACACACACACACACACACACACACACACACACAGAGGTTTCCCTTACTCTATGCAGATTCTGTATGTGTGATCCTTTTTATACCAAAAATTCGTTATATGTGAGGTAAATTCACTCTTATGCGATCAGTGTGGTGGAAGCCCACAGTTAACTGCTTTGTGTGGTGCATTGTGGGAGTGATGCGCACCAAAAATAGTCTCCTGTGTGGATCTGTGCTCCTTGCTCATTGTCTGTGACATATTTCTGTAGGTGCTGTCCCCATTATGGCTTCTAAGTGTCTCACTAGCTTATCTCCTACCCCTGTCTCTGTGCTTGTATGTACTGTCTGCTTTTAGTGAGTACCAAAATTGTCTTGTAAAAGTGGTAGAAATAGGTCGGGGGTTCAGTACAGTCACGGTCCTGGAACGTATCCCTATTTGTTACATGGTAACGTGGGTTCCCTTTATGAGAATTTGAGTTATGCACCGTTTTCCAGGAATGCATGTACAGCATAAAGCAAGGGATACCTGTATATGGATTTGGGATTACTTTTTTTTAACCAAAAATTTGGTATTTTTTTTTAATCAGAAAAAAGCAGGGTCTCTGGTCATTATGAGTTTTCTTTTTCTGCAGTATGTAAAAGGATCAAAGACCTTATTAAACAAAATATTTTGAGAACAACCTTAAAATGATGAAACCTGCACAAGGACAGAATATTTAGAAAGGTTAATAGTCCCCCAAAGGGTTCAGAACCATGTTGCACAATCTCTCCTTCAGCTGAAGAACTATGGGTGAGTCTACTGGTGACAATTCCAGAAGTGCAGCTATAAACCGTAGAAATGAGATGATAGAAAATATTCCATTTTGTAAGCAGTGCCATCAATCAAATCATCATTAGGAAAGGCAGACTGGTGGAAGCATGTGCCTGGGCATCAGAGAAGCTGAATCCTAAACCTATGCTTGATACTGAGTGGCTGAATAAGCTTGCAGGGGTCATTTCTGTGCCCCACAAATAACATGGTTTCTTGGAGGTTCCATTGTTTTTCACTGGGCACATCTATACATGGAATTAGCACAACTGAATTAACTCTGGTGGAGTTTGCACCGGACTTCATTGCTCCCATGCACAGCATTTACACATGGACCCAGGACCACAGCATGTTGAGCCAGGGCAATGCAACCACAGCTACCAGAGGACCTAGGGAATCAGCCTGGCAGCCTGGAGCTGCTCCACTCCAGCTCAATATGCTGCAGAGGGGCTGGTTGGGGAACCAGGGTGTTAGAGTGTAGGCCTACCTGGCAAGCAGCTCATCCATAGCACCCTTGTGCCCCAGCCAGCCCCAGTCACTGTCTAAATGTGCATTGTGTACACTAAATAAGTCCTCCAGAGGATAGTGCATGTATTGGGCAGTACTATCCTACAGTGGAATTAATTAGTTTACCCTGGCTTAATAGCACTGCATGTGTAGACTGTGGCACTTTACTGCAGAGTTAATTAACTTTGCAGTAAAGTGCATATACTGGTGCCCCCACTATGATATACATGAGATCAGGTATTGTGCTTTGGTTTTACATTCCAGAATTATCACAAGAAAAAATCACTTACTGTTCTAAATGATATTCAAAACTTAAATAATATATTTATTTAAGTAAGCCCATGAACATTTTTAAGGAAATTACCCCAAGTAAAAACTGATAGTTTATTTTTCTTTTCTGTTAGGGGCTAGTGAAAATTAAGCTGCTGAAATTTCCCTGCATTGCTTTAAGTATAAAATGTTTCACACAGCTCTTTTGGCTAACGGGCATCTGTGATTCATGACAGCCCAGCTGAAAAAAGGAGAGACATCTGTTTCACTTAGCAATTTTGTTTCACAAAATGATCAGCTGTAAAGATGTGGTTTTGTTTTTGTATCTGTATCTGATATTTTGCAAACTTTTTTTTCAATGAATTTTTTACTTCTTTCCCCACATGAACTCTTCAACTTCTTAGCTGTCAATTCTGCATAGGAATGACTGTGGTAATAATTATTACTTTGTGTTACAGACCCATATATATGTTTATCTATTTATAGTAAGATTAATATATACTTTAAACTTGAGCATACATTCATCAGAGCAGTATCAAATAGTGATATTAAACTGAAGGCAATTTGATAAATTTTGGTTCACATCTGGAAAGGTCCAGAGCAACAGGCTATTATGTGCATGTTTTATTAGAAGCATTATTATAACACATTGCAAAATATAGAAAACTGTTAGAAAATGTATCTTAATTGTAAAAATACAGAGCTAAATGAGATTGTGCTTCTTTCCAATATATATCTAAAGGCAACTACGGAAAAAAATGCTGGAGAAAATTCTGTACAGATATATCTTTGTTGATTTTGAGTCTTTTTACACAAGTCTATCAAAATATTCAACATTTATATCAGAGTAGTTCTATTCAGAAAAGTGACCTGAAAATAGTACTGGGGGATGAAGCCAACCTTCACTGAAGCTTGGTGATTCCAGATAAAATCCACCTATTGCACAAGTAAAAGAATATTCACCCCTAATTCCCAACACTGAAAGTTCTGCATGTAATCTGAAAGTCATATCAGCTTTTCCTGTAGGACGAACAGGCATAAAAAATATTAATCCCACTTTCATCAAGAAAGTCAGAAAATAATATTTTGACTAGCAGGGAACAGATCAGGTGAGTAAGAAAACATAGTCCAATGTATTTGTATATAAATATGGTCAATAATAATGTAAGATTATCATGCTTTAGGACTGACAAAATTTAATTCCATTTGAATTTCATATTCAGAGGTCAATGTCTGAATTTTGGATAATCTAAAATCCATATAATCAGGTAACAAGTAAATGCAGTGTATTTGTAGTTCAAAACAGAACAGTTACTAACAAATAAAACTGGTAGTCCAAATTCTTACTTTAGGATCTTCAACCTTCAGTTCAAGCCAGTTTTCATCTTATTTTCATCTTATTTGAATAACCAACCTCATCTGATACAAATCTTCACTTTTTCCTCAGCAGTTTTCACCAAATGATACAGGCTATTCAGTTACCACCTTCCTAAATACATTTAACTTCCCTTAGTTTACAATGCCATATTATTTTTATCAGCAAAATTTGTCTCCACAGTTTCTACATTTCATTTCCGAAGCCTCCAATTTGATATGATTAATACAGTAGCCATGAGACTCAGAGATGATATTTAGATTCAGATAAAGTCCTAAATTTCCTCTAAATTTACAGGGTGATGTCAGACCCTATCTTTAACTATTTTTATCTGTTAGCTGCTCTCTAGTTAATCATATTAGCCATGTGATGTAAAATATACATCTGAGAAAGTGTTCTCACTTGAACTCCAGTTCAGTGATTCTCAGTCAGGATTCTGGGGCACCCTGGGATGCCACTGGATCTTCTAAAAGGTACCATGTGGTATGAACAGATAAGTGAGGTGTTATTAGGAGATAAGCAGCTAAACTAAGCAGATGGGCAGGTTCTGCCTTGTCCCAGTCTGGAAGATCCCCTATTCCCCCTGCCAGGCCCCTCTGCAAAGAGATAAGCATTATAATTATAAAATATTCTTTTTAAATTGGGTGCCACTCAGTTCACAAAAGAAAAGACTTCCCTAACCCTAATGAGCAGTGCATTGAATCCCAAAAGGTTGAGAATCACTGCTGTAGTTCTACACTCTAGTTCACTACTCTTCAAATAAATAAAAAAGCCCTCTTATCTTTTGGAGTTTTTTTTATATTTAACTTTTTTCTGGACACCCTGCAGCATAATACCTTATTATCCTAGTAGGTTATATCATGTAGGAATGAAAGTAAAACCAAAAAAAAAGCTCCAAATAAACAAGCAAAACTACTGTCTTCTAAGATCAAGGAACAGTTATTGCCCCAGGTTGAAGTCTAAAGCAGATACTGAGTTAGTATCTCTTTCTAGTATTCTAAAAGGTGAGATTTGGAAGAGGTGTGCCAAAACCACTTTCCCTTTCCATTTTTTTTCCATGCATCTGTCCCGTACATCCTGTTCAATGGTTGCTGGGTTTTAGGTGATAATGCTTTGAGCCAAATCCTGCTCATTTGTAATAAGATTCCTTTATCTCATCTTATTAAGCTTGAAAAGTACTTTTAAATGTAACTTTTTTTTTTTTGATGTGGCTTTTTGCACTGTGTTTCAATGAGACAGTCGCACTCTTAATTTTCTGAAATCTCACTCATTTGTATTGTCACAGTTTGAGAGTCCTGTGCTATTGTGGTGTTTAAAAGAGGTGAGAAACGGAAAGGAAATTTTACAGGACTGAGAAAGATGAGTCGAAAACAAATTTAAAAGTAACTACAGCAAGTATGTTTTGGCTGGGAGGTAGTAAAAGCTTTGAAATATTCTTCCTTGCTGAGAAAAGACAAACACAAAAATGAAAACTCCACTGTGTGATATGTTCTTAAATTAGATTAGTTGGTCTCAGTTTGACTTGATTAACTTTACTGTACTAAATTCTATGCTGGTATAACTGTGATTGAGTTGCAGCAAAGATTATTTTGGCTCATTGGTACCCTAAACCTACCTACTATTGTGAAAAGGACCAAAAAAACCCTATAATTAATATTTAATTTCATATCATGTTTTCATGATATTTAGCAGAGAGACATTTTCTACTTTTCTTCTCTCATAATGATGGTATGCGATTGTCTACATTGTTCAAAAAGTGAAAGTTTAAAGGGTTTTCAGGAAGTGGTATCAAGAGTAAAAGTTCAAATAAGGAAGAAAGAAGGAAAGACTGAAAGATGGACTTTGACTTTTTAAATACTTTATTCAGGGGTTCAGGGGTACAACAATGGTGGCCGCTTGCAAGCGAAAGCACCAACAACTTACTACCAACCCAAAACCGAGATCGGACAAGTCTTTTTGTCCTCGGATCCAGAACCCAAATTGGGCAAGGGAGTTAATGCCCACCCAAGTATTACAAAGAGATCCGAGCCACAGCCCGTCCGCAAAAGTGCGTCCCACGCACCCCAAATCCCGGGCCAAAAGAACAAACCCCGGGCCAACCAAACCACCCACACATCACACCATGACAGACACCTTCGCTGCATTTCACGTCGTGTCTCACATGCTATGCGGTCGGCGTGCCGGCCACACAGTCCTAACCGATTCAGACCCTGCTCCATCCCCTCATACACGTCCCAAAGCCTTCAACTTCCACCCAAAAGAGAGCAAAAAGGCAGCCTGGCGAGGGCCCAGGACGCGGCAGAGCTGGAAGTCGCAGTTCGACCCCGAGCCAGCCCGGTCGCCCAGACCGGTCATGACATCAGAGCACGTATTTGAGACGGCCGTCCTCCACCCGGCACAGCGCGCCGAAAGATGGAAGAAAAGAAAGATATTTGCCTTTTTTTTTGCTTTTTTAAAAACTTTTCCCTTTTGACTTTTTATAAACATTTATTAGGGGGAAAATGGGTAACAATAAAACAAAACGAAAAAGAAAGCCCATACAGGGGTCCAGGTGCAGAAGACAGAGCCTAGGACTAATTCTCAAGGTTTGTCCTCACAATTGTGAAAAAAAACAAAAGAAAAAACAAAAACATTCAGTACCACAGTAATCCACTAGGTCCCTTGCTGGTACCCCAGGAGGAGGGGAGGAGGGGAAGGATCCAAGTGTGAGGACCGAACAGCCACTCTCAGTGTTGCAGAGCACCCCTGAAATGGCCCAACTTGCCTGGAAGGTGAGTTCTTTCCACTGGAGAACCACAGGTTCGAACTGTGGTGACAGGCATGCCCAGACCAAACACAGGAACAGTCACAGGGCAGCGTCAGAAACAGCCCAAGCGAGCTGACTCCTACAGCTCTGGAGGGTAGCCAGCTTTGCATATGGCACCCCTTTTACATGCCTGGCATGGAAAAGAAACCAAATAGGCACTGTCTGAGACATCCAAGTCTAGCACCACAAGCAAGGTACCAAGGGCCGGTGCCGCTAGGAGCCACCACCACATCATTCAGGACAAGTGGGAAGGATGAGGCAGGGGATCAAACTCACCTGGGCAGCATAAAGAACATTTTTGCAGCCTACCAGTACCTCCACAGCAGCAGCGCATTCCTCCGCTCCAATGAAGGGAGGGGCAAGAAGCCAGAGACCAAAGCTGTGGTCCAGAGGGGCAGAACCCTCTGCAGTGGGCCACTGGAAGCTGCCTTCAGCCATTCCAGGCAAAAAAAAGAGTTAACCTTGCAAGGAACCAGAGGGGTGGGTTGTTTGCAGCTCTCTCCTGGCAGGGAACAAAGAAACTGGAAAACGAACAAACACCAGAGGAGGGGAGAAAGGTGAGCAATATAGCAGGGAAAAGAAGGGAAATGGAATAAGCAGCAGAGAAGCTGCAGTGAGAGAGGGGAAAGAATAAACCCAGAGGAAGGGGGAGGGGAGAGGGGAGACAGTTACTGCAGGAGAAAGGACAAAAAGGTGAAAAAAGGCAGGAAAAGTAATTGCAAGTGGGGGGCTATGGTGAGAAAGGGGTCAGACTGTTTGAGGGAGGGAAAACAAGCAAGAGAAGGAGAAATGCTCACAGAACAGGGGCAAGCTCTCAGAGCTCTGAGCAAACACACCTGTCAAGAAAGAAAGAACGAATGAAAGAAAGAACAAAAGGAAGATAGAACAAAAGAACAAAAACACTGTTATGGTTCCCTCTCAATTCACTGGAGAAACAATTTTGTGCCACAAGATCAAGGACAGAAATGGTGCCAGCTTCATCTAATAATCTATTACATGGCCACTGAGCTTATCCTTAAGGATCTCAAGTCACTTTACAAACTATATAAAGAGCTCTATTTATCTTTGCCAATGAACCTCCTGCCTTGACAGCCAGGCAAAAACAGGGATTTATACTCTTGGCAAGAGCAGGTAGTCTTTTTACTGACATTCCCTTTTTGAATTTCTAGTTGGGAAAGGCAGCCTTCTTTCCCATAACTAACTACACAGAAACAACAGAGGCTTCATCATGGGTGTACAGAATCAATGCATCTATTGCCCATCCATTCCATTGCCAAGCTTGTCATTTTTTGTTTTGTTTGTTTGTTTGGGGAGTTATTTTGTTTATGTGATTTTTTTTTTTTGGCCAGTTGGTTATAAGAAAGCCAGAGGGAGAAGCTGCATATGCCTTGTGCTGCCATACTTTAATCCTAGCAGAGATCAACACATCTGGCTGAGCCAGTGGCAACTAGAGACTAATTTCATCTCATGCATAAAGAGCTGAAGTGTGCTCTCAGGCTAATGTTTAAATTTCTCTTCTTCCTTTAAAAAAAAGTTCAAGATATGTGTAAATTGTCATTTAACAACAGGTGAACATTGGAAGTAAATAGGTAAAAATATGCAGGAAACTTGTTCCTGATAATATTCCAGGCTAATAAAGAAGGATACTGTATGAGGTTTTTCCTTATGGAGTTTCTCCCACATTATTTGAGAAGAAGGCAACATTTTGGATGAAGAGAAGAGTAGCATCTGCTAATCTGCACAAGGGCAGGGCCATTCTCGTAATGCCTGTAGCGCTTTCTATCTGCCTTCCATTCCTTGGCAGCTTAGCCTAACACCTCCGGCCATAGGTTACTCGAGGACCTCTCTTTAAATAGGCTTTCTATAGCAGAGTGTTAAAGGTGATGCTATTACAAGGTGTATCAACTTTTTTTAGGTAATTACATTTGGTTAGGTGATGCACATTTGGCAAGGTAATGCACATCTTTTGGCTCTGCGCCCTTCCAGCCTGGGGCCAGCTAGCACATATTTTTTCCCATCTTCAATAGATTATCTCAGCAGACTCTAGAGGACAAGGGCACACAATATATGACCTGTGGGCTGCACGTGGCTCATCAGAGCAAACACAATTCTTTATTAAATGAAACAGGATCTAAAAAGCAACACAATGGGTTCTGTGTCTCTGCTATGTGGCAATTCATCAATCTGCATGTGTTCAATCCAATTTTCTTCCTTGTAAATTTGCTGTATAATTGATCAGAGTCCATCTGACAGACAGCTGCCTTCTTTTGGAAAGCGTACCTTCCAAGTGGCTCTCAATAAAAAATGTCAGTTGTGAACCCCTGGTGTGTGGTATTAGGGGAGGGGACGATGCTGCTCATGAATAACTATTTGTGTTTTTCCAAACTCATTATTATTCAGTATGCATATGTTACATGTTTAGGGAATGGAATATTCATTTGTGCCTGGCTTGCTAGTTGTGGAGTAGCATAAATGAATGCATGATGAAAAGAGATAACCAATTTCCAGGGTTTATCCCCCTTCAGCTAAACTTTCATAAGCAACTTTGAGCATGGAAATTGGTCTGAGCTGAATTACAAAGCCTCAAGTGCTGAAACTCAGTACAACCCTTTCTTTTATTGCACTGAAAACTTTGTAAATATAATAGTTATTAAAAGTTTTGCATGGTTTTTCTGTTGGCTTTGGTTTTGCTTCTTTTAAAGAAAAAATATTAAGCCCCATAGGCTTTTCAATAAGGACAACAATCAAAGGGGTAATTAAGCAATGGTTTGAGGTGATCTTAATACTTAAAGTATTAAATCTTAAATCTTATTAAGGTATTTTTTATTAGATGGCTTAAATATAACTTCATAAAGGAGCTTAGGTATTAACCAAATAACCATTAAAACAGCATTAGCCATCGTACATCTTGCTACAAAATTTGCATTAGGTATAAACAGCATTAAGTCCTTTTCGTTTGAAATAATGCAGAGCTCCATTAACATCAATGCTTCTTAGCTCTCTCTCTCTCTTTCCTCTTTTTTTGTTTTGTTTTTTGTTTTTTTGTTGTTGTTTATTGCTGGAGGCTCACTGAAGACACAGAAGGGAAGATTTTTTTTATTTTTAAATAAACTCACTGTAAAATGTAAATTGTTAGGAGCAGCAAGAATATTTTGTTTCTTTTCCTTAAATGAAGTTTGTACTTAAAAGCATCCTGGAAACTACAGAGTTATACTGGATAGTAGTAGACATCTGTACATTCTGCATGAACAATGCATAACATTTCTAATCTGGCAAGACCACTTCCAGAGGTGAGAGGACAATTTAGCTTTCATATCGTCTGTTCCAGCTGCCAAACAGACGTCCAGTAGAAACTGTAGTCAGTTAATATCACATTATACTTCACTAAGCAACAGTAAATGATTTCCAGAGGAAAACAAGATTAAGGTGGAGTGAAGGTGGAGAATACATATATGCAAACTAAAGGCTTAGATGGACATGCATGCACGTGCTTGCATGTACGATGTTGCAGTTATCCTTAAAATGGTGATTACAAATACAGTACATTCAGAGTTCAGCAAAACTCAGAAGTCCACCTGTTTTCTAATCCCAGAAAAGTATGCATTGATACTGTTCATGGGCTTTTTTGTTTTGCCTCAGAAAACAATTTATGACGTTTCTTCCTTGTTATCCTTAATATAAATCAAACCCATATACAGTATATCACTAATCTCAGAAACTTCTGAAATGATGAAATACCTAGCATTACCATGATATTGCCAGAAAGCATAAACAAAACAATCATGGGGCAAATCTTGATAGTCTCCATTCTCATATTCACATTTTCTTAATCATAATTCACATATGAATTAACTGAAGGTAAGGTTAAGCTAATAGGAAGAAGATGAGCTTTTATTTTATTTGTGAATGAACTACATAGTTAGAATTATAGGGTGTCTGTACATAAGGAGGGAGGTTGCTTTGATATGCTGTAATTCCAGCAGGTCAGAGCAAACTTGATTAACTGAGTCTGCTGAAATGTGTCAATTAATGCACTCCAGCAGCTTCCCCCGTCTTGTATATCAATCAGTCTCTGTGCTTCAGAATGGCTCTCAGAGTTTAACACAAACAAGGCAGACAAGGTTCTTTGGGTCAATCTGATATCTTTTAGTAGACCAGCTGAATAGTTGGAAAAATATATCTTAGCAAACTTTTGGGTTTAAAACCCCTTTGTCAGGCTGCAGTTGAGAGCATCTGCAGTTGGTGTGTGCTCTTCCTGGATAGAAGGAATAGTAAAGAAACCAGAAGCTGGGATGTAGGCAAGAAAGTCAGTCAGTGAAAATGTAAATTGAGGCATCAGGGGGTAAGAGACAGGCTGGGGTGGGAAGTGGGAAACCCCTGCACCTATCTGCTCGGAACTTGGCATGCTTCATGCCCTCAGAAAGGGCTACGTCCCTGCAATTTTCTTCTGAATCAAGCAGGAAATGACAAAGTTATAGGCTGAATCAAAATGGAACAGTGATCCAAAACACCAAAACAAATCACCGTCCCTCTGAAATGGCCGAATCCTAAACCAAATTGAAACATAGCTGTTTCGTACAGCCCTAATTCTTACCCTCTGAAGGATTTAGGAGTGCATTTTAACTATTTTTGACTGGTATTCTACATTAGAATATCAAATGGAATTGGTACCTAACAGATGAACATTTTTTTTTAAGTTTTCAGCTTCAAAAGATTTGAAGTACTAAAGTTTACACTTGAAAAGTTTTCCATTTTTCCACACCTATTCTAGGGTCTGACAGCTGTGGGCTCTTTTCAGTTCTCTTAATCATGGAAATGTCAAATGATCTGGCTAATACCACTCCAGATAGCCTCCCTGCTAACTAGCCAATTTAGTACTTCTTGTTGAAGTGCTAAATCTTGCTCTTAGCTGGATGTTTGGCAACAGTTTGCTGTCCTAAGCCAGAGTTTGCCTCAGGCTCTAAATCTCATCCCTTACTGCAGACCCCTGGCACCTCTACAGTGAAGGTGAGTGAAACAGAGAATGCTGCAGGGAGGAAGTGGGCTGCTCAATGAAGTTGCATGCCACTTGATCCTCTGTGTTGTTCCAAGCTGGATTAGAACCTCCTGGACAAGAATCAACATCTTTGTGGACCAGATCCAGTCTGGGGGCTGTAGGTTGTTGACCCCCGCTACTCTATACTTCCCACCCAAATTGTTTTAAGTCCTTGGTCTGGCCGGTAAAGACTGCCCTCACCCAAGAGAGCCCATCATACAATGCAGCTGCAGTATCCATGTCCTGAGTCTGACTTTTCATGTCTGTTTGTACATGTCTGCATGTATGTCAGCTTTGATACTCCCAAGATGCGGCTATTGTTGTTATCAAATGACAACCAATACTTAGCACCTTTATATTGCTTTTCAGCAAGATACTCCTCAAGGGGCACATCTACATGAGACACTATGTCACCATAGCTCATCAGTATGGCAATGTAAAGTCTAAAAATAACCATGTGCCACCAGGACTGTGCAGTACTGGGGGGTACTGCACAGTCATTTAGTACTAAATGACTATGCAGTGCCAAATGCACAGTCAGGAGCACATGTAGATGAGCCCAGTGGTTTTCTGGCCATTAATTATCAATTTATCTGAGACCCTTTCCTGGGATGTAAGGTCATTCCTAAGTATATGAGACAACATCATTACATTATCATTTAAAAATGTAATTAACTTACGGTGCAATATTTTTCTACATATTAGACAAGAGAGAAAAAAATGTTCTAGTGCTAGTACCTGTGGCCCAGCACCAGTCAAAATATATTTTATTTAACTGCTTTTCCACACAGATATTTCTCTCTATTTAATATATGACCATATCAATTTAGCTGTTCAAACAGCTCAAGACAGCTACCAAAAATCATCACTGTTTATTTACTTTTTGTTATCACTAGCCACATCTACATGAGGCACTGACTGCACAGTTGGTACTATGCAATCATTTATTACTTGCATTACTGCACAGTAGCATCCCTGTATGGCTTCTTGGTGACAGTGACTGTGCAGTAGCTCATTACTACTGTTCACTAGTGTTGCATCCCACTTTGTCCCACACAACACTACTGAACAAGAGTAACAAGCTACTATGTCATCAGTATCTCCTGTAGATGTGGCCACTGTAACCTTTACCAAATTACCACAATTCTGTAGTTAATGGAAACAGTGCTTAACATTTATACTAATTCTAAAAAACTATTTTCAAAACTGAACACACGCCATTACAACCTCCTTATGGGTATGGTTCTGCTTTATGCAGAGGTTTGGACTAGATGATAGCCTAAGGTCCCTTCCAACCCTAATTTTCTATGATTCTGTGTTAAGTTTTGCAAAAGCCCTTGTGGAAACACACAAACTTCAACATATTGATGTACATTTTGATTGCATATACTTGAGGAAAGAGCATGCACCAGTACCAGCTTAGGGATGCTCTTCACGTTGCTTACTTATTGCTTTTATGCATTATATTTCAATGCAACTTCTGTAATTATATAAATTAATCTACTCCACACAATAAGAGCATTTTAGTAAAAATAATACAAGCATTTTTTAGAATACAGAATTGTTCTCAACGGAAAAAAAAAAATCCCTCTATAATTGTTTTGAGAGTTGAATAAGGAGTTGTTCTGTATAAAAATCCCTTCTCTAACATGAGGCCACATTAACAATTATTCTAAATAGGAATACTGCCAAAATATAATAGTCATGGCAGTAGATTTACTATAGAACATCACAAACTACATCTCACAATTACCAAGAGTTTGCTTGGATACAAAAGCTACAGAGGTTTAATTCCAGTTTGTCCAGTTCTGTGAATAGCGAGGCAAGGCCAAATGAACTGAATACCTAGCCCCTCAACTACAAATAAGGGAATGAATGCTATAATTCCCAAGTTGCTCCTTTTGGAAAATGCAGTTGGCCACAGTGATGCATATATCCAGCCACCAGTGCCAGCACTGAAGTCTGAATAATAGGGAAGTATTTTTTAATTTTCTTTTTATATGATTTTTTTTTTTAAAGAAAATAGTTTAAGTAAGGACAATGTTACCTGGGGGAATGACTCAGAAGACTTCTATACATACTGTGACCCAGTCCCATAATATCATTATCACTCTCTTCCAGGGTCCTAAGGAGAACTCTCCCTGTAGCTAGGATACTAGGCTGCTTGTATATGTCACAGGGATTTAATTTGGTTTAGTTCTCCCTAAACTGAAATAGTGGTTTTTTAAAAACACTGCTACAATTTAGGGAGAATTAAACTAAGCTAAACCCTCATGGCATGTACACAAGGGTGAGGGCCTGATCCTTACCTGCCTCTAGGGCAGCAGGGGTGGGGACAAGCTGCCGGCAGGATGAGAAGTCCCTGAGCTGTGTGGGGATCTCTCAGGTGGCACCTACCCCCTGGCATATGACCTGGGCAGCCCTGGGGTGTGCTGAAGCTGTGGGGTGAAGCACTGTCCTCTGCTGCAGCCCCAGAGGGAAGCAGTGGTCCCCTTCACAGCTCAGGCAGGCAAGCAGGCTCCAGGGAAGGGAAAAAAAATCAGGCTCGCCACTTTTTTTTTCTTCAGTGGAGCCTGCCTGCATGGGTTGCCGCCAGGTCCCATAGCGCCTGAGCTGCATGGGGCCCACCAAGCCCACAGCATGTTGGCTTCCAGCCCCCCATACACTGTTGCACTTTGTTAGGTAGCAAACTAAAACACCTTGGAGTTGTTTTATCTTGGAACATACCAAAGTCATTTAAAGTGGAATATGCCACTGAGCATACAAAAAGCAACGCCATTAAAGCGGAATATGCTGCCAAACATGCAAACAGCAATGCCACTAAAGTGGTGTAAAAGGGCATTTAAGCTATTTTAAAGGTCAATTTTTATAGTGTGTACAAAGACACCTAATGTTCAGGGCAGCTGTTCTCAACTACTTTCAATTGAGGCATTCCTGATTAGACTCAATACACCCCTCATCTCCTCACACCTAGAACTGGAGTCTCTTCTTACCTATTTCTCTCCTCACATTACTTGTGGCACCCTTTAAAGAGTTTCTTGCCCTGGTACACTGGTTGAGAATCACTGGGTGCTTCCAGACGAATGTGTACATGTCTCTTACAGTGTCTCAAACTACTTTGAAACTCCTTTGAGACACTGCAAAACATATGCCAGGAACAAAAAATGTTCCCTATGCTGCATCTTTGCAGCACAGGGGCAAAATTTGATTTTTGGAGATACAGGTATCAAAAAATACTCTGGGAGAAAAAAGTGGAGCAGGGCACAGTCCCAGACCATGCTCTGAGGCAACCAGAGGCTTGGGTCCTCCATAGAGCCACTCCGGTAGACAGGCAGAGCTTCTCTATGGCAAGCAGCAGTGCAGGTTGCAGGGACCTGGACCCAGGCTCTGTGACAGGTAAATAGAGGATAAGTTGAGGGCTAAAGGAGGGGTGGGGGGACCACGGGGGGGCACCTTGGAAGGGGTGGGTTCCCCACTCGCCTCCTGCCTCAGTCCCCCCTTCCACCCCCCAGGCCCCCGTTGTTCCCCTGATCACTCCCCTGCCCCACTAATCTCTCCCCTGCCCAGCCCCAGATCACTCCCTTGATCACTCCCTGACCTGGCCCCAGCATCCCTGCTGCTCCTCTCCTGAACAGACCCACTATATGCCCCCCACACCCACAGTCCCCACACAATCCACCCACAAACCCCATACCCCCAAGTCATCTCCACACCTGTGGGTCAGGAGTGAGGGGACTGGGGTGGGGGGCAGGCTATGGATTGAGAGCGAGGGACAAGGGCAGGGGCAGGGGCAGGACCCCCTGGCATATCAATGTTGCTCAGCACCTGGTGAGTGAAAGAGGTAGAGGCAGGTCTGATTTTTTTATGACAGAAAAAGCCAAAAGTACATACCAAACTGTATAGATATTTAGAATTTATTTTATTATGATGATAGAGGCACTGGTAGGCTTCCAAATTGTTTTAAAATTGTATATATATGATAACATAATTGTTTTTATCAGCTGCACAGGCAAAAGCACACACACAAAAATACAGCACGACTTTCAGCATATAGGAATTTTAAAAGATAAACATTCATTTTTAACTTCTGAGATATATCTTCCTCATGGGTATTTTGTTGTAAGACATTTATTCTTCCTCACTTACCCCCCCATGCTACCGGTATACACAGGATATTTAAAAGGTCATCTGCATTTGATAAAATAAATAACCTTAAAGCACCAGGCTTTATATCACTGTTGAAACTACAGAGTTCACAGCAATTTACACATCTGTAACATTAAGTATGGTATAGGTCAAACAATTCTGAAGCTTCCTTTGTGTTATATTTTTAATTCCTGGAGTGAATGGCTCTACTGTGATGAAGTGGGATCTGTTTTTCCACAGCAGAGGGTCTGAATACAAATTACGTCAGTTTAGTCAATTTGTTACTTTTTAGAGTATTCATTTGTGACAGGCAGATGTCACTTCAAAAAGAAAAAAAAAGGTATATTTCCTAAAACACTATATTTCTAGTATATATACTAAAACACTATTGTGAAGAAAGGGTGCCATTTTAAGGGTGTCAATTGCTTTAAAGTAGAGAAAACCAGCCAATATTATCATACAATCACTTACAAGTCTTGAGTTTGCTATCCATGATAGAAGATGAGAGCATCTTACTGACACTTTTGTGTGTCTGGTGGAAGGGTGCCTGTTGCCTACATTGTTACCACCATATTATTTCTTTGGTGGCTGAATACTGTGATTGCCTTTTCTTTTAGCACTAGATGGAAATGTTTCATTTGACTGCATATTTAGGAGTCCCAAGGCTACTCTAGCACTGGGAAGCTACCCACAATTCTAGCTAATGAAACTCTGTAACTTTTAATCAAAAGATCATAATTTATCTACAGTAAAATGTATTATGGACTAAAGACCTTTAGGCTCCAAGCCTAGTGCCTGAAGAGGCAAATGGTTGACTTGCCCTTTGATACTGCTTTCCTAGAGGCTTGTCTCACTTACGCAACAGATTAGTGGAAGGATGGGCTTACATTGGTAATATGCATATGTGAGGTGCAGGAAAGCCAAATTAATTGGTATGCTCACTAAGGACAGAAAAAGGACAATCCTACCTCTTTCTTTCTATAATTGAAGGGAAGGAAATGGAAAGTGGTGGGATTCCTGAAAGGTGATTACTGGCTACATAAATAGTGATATTTGGCATATGTTGCCAAAATTGAATAATCTCAAGAACTTTGCTGGAGACCTAAGACAACGTGCAGTTTTCACGGCTTGTGTTTTATTTGGAAAGTTTGAAGATATAAGGTCTGATTGTATCTTGTTATGTTTGTTGAAGACCTCAAATAGGTGGTTGGCTTCATCAGAAAAACATGAGTGAAATTATATCAGAATACCATTTTCTCTATATATTTGATTATAGACTGGATACAAATTAACTACTAAATTCTTAATTCTGTTAGACTTTAACCAAGATACAAGCCATTAAAATACGATTGGACTAAGAACTGAAAAATAAACATTGGGAACAATCCTGGTTTTGCCTGTCAGTACACTTGCATGACTTAAGAATTATCATGTTATATAGTGGAAAAGATGGAAAACACAGAATATAGTGGATTCTAGACAATCTGTAAATCCTGAAGCTGCCTTTTCCTTTCCCTGAATATAATACTCATTTTGTGACTAAATATAATAGATTTAAAACAATTTGTAATGTTATTAGATACATTCAGAGTACTAGGGTTTATCTGTTTTGGCTCTAGCAGAGAAGTTCCCATACATACCTTGCCTACCCATCACTGTGCAGATGCTCCAAACCTGAAAATGTACCAGTGAGTGTGCAACAAAATCTTTCCCACTATGAATACTTTTTGATTGAGGTCTTTAGAGTGACTGCTGAGGGATTCCTTGGAATTTCTTTACTGGTGAATTTCCAGAGTGGTTTGTGGGGCTTATAAATAGCTTGACTAGGGGTTGCTGCTATCATGGTGTAAACATGTGCCCTGGTAACTCCAAACATAGGTCTTCCTGTGTTTTATTCTACTACATTTATTTTTCACAGAGCATTGACTTCTGCTTCTTTTTGGGCATGATTTTTCTTTTCTCATTTTAGGTGTAATTTGTAACTGCAAAATTCCATAGGGCCCCTACAAAACAAACTAGGACAATTAGTGACAGATAAGGGGGGACAAAGCTGAGATCTTCAATGAGTTTTTTGCCTCTGTATTCCTGAACTTGGATCAGGACAAATCTCCTGATTGGATTATAGATGGGCCAACCAGCCCACAAACTGTTAGCACCAACTTAGTGAAGAGATACTCTTCACTACTCTTCCAGGGGCTGGATGTGTTTAAGTCAGCAAGCCTGAGTGATCTTCATCCAAGGGTGCTGAAGGAATTGGCCAATGTCATAGCAGAGCCACTGGCACAGCTGTTTGAGCACTCTTGGTGCTCTGGTCGGGTCCCAGAGAACTGGAAAAGAGCCAATGCAGTACCTATTTTTAAGAAAGGGAGGAAGGAGGATCCAGGTAACTATAGACTGATTAGTCTCACCTCTATCCTTGGGAAAACCTTTGAAAAAAATATTAAGGTCCACATTTGTGGGAGTCCAGAGGTGAAAGTAGTGCTAAAGGGCAACCAGTATGGATTCAGAGCAGGTAGATCCTGTCTGACTAACCTTGTGTCCTTTTATGACAAGATCACAAAATGCTTAGCTGCAGGAATTGAGGTGGATGTCATCTACTTGGATTTTAAGAAAGCCTTCGATACAGTATCTCATTTTATTCTCACAGATAAGCTGTGAGATGATTATACAGTCAGGTGGGTGACAAATTGGCTTAGGGGTCACACCCAGAGAGTGGTAGTGGATGATTCAGTATCAACCTGGAAAGAGGTGGGCAGTAGAGTCTCACAAGGCTCAGTCCTTGAACCAGTGCTATTCAATATCTTCATCAGTGACTTGGATGAGAGCATGGAACGCACCCTGTCCAAATTTGCAGATTGTACCAAATTATGGGGTAAGGTTAACGTACCAGAGGGTAGTGAATGAATCCAAGTGGATCTGGACAGCTTGGAAAAGTCAGCAGAACTGAATAGGATACAATTCAATAAGGAAAAATGGACGTTGCTGCACCTAGGAAGAAGGAATCATCAGCATGATTACAGGCTGGGGGAGGACCTTCTCAGCAGCACAGCAACAGAAAGGGATCTTGAAGTCTCTGTTGCCTCCAAGATGAACCTGAGTTGTCAACGTGATGAAGTAATCAGTAAAGCTAACTGCACGTTATCAAGCATTAGCAGCAGCATGACAAACAGGTCCACGGAGGTGATATTCCCCTTTATGCATCATTGGTCAGGCCACAGTTGAAGTACTGTGTCCAGTTTTGGGTGCCATACTTCAAGAGGGATGTGGACAACAAGAGGGTTCAGAGGAGAGTCACTCATATGGTTAGGGGCCTGCAGTTACAGCCCTATGAGGAGAAATTGAGGGTCCTGGATCTCTTCAACCTTTGCAAGAGAAGTCTGAGAGGTGATCTTGAGGTTGCCAACAAATTCATTGGGGGAGAGAGCAAGGTATAGGAGATGCTCTGTTTACCTGGGCACCCCTTGGAGTAACTAGGAACAATGGTCACAAACTGACAGAGAGCAGATTTAGGTTAGACATCAGGAAGAACTTCTTTATGCTAAGGGTTGCCAAAATCTGGAATGGACTTCTAAGGTAGGTGGTACTCTCTTCTACCTTGGGGGTCTTTAAGAGGAAGCACCTGGCTTTGGCTGTCCTGCCCAGCACTCTTTTCTGCCCAGGGCCCTTCCAACTCAAGCATCTATGAATCTGCGAATATACAACAAAATAAAATTCAACTAAAACGGTAAGATGCTACACCTCTGAAAGAAAAAAACCAGATGCTCACATAAACTACAGGGGGACAAAAGTTCAAGAATACACTCAACATGAACCACCAAGGCGATGCTGTCATAAGAAAAGGAAATACCCATCTGTACTGCATTAACAAAAACATTGTGGACGGAGCTACACATGTGCCCGACTGCACAGATACTGTGCAAACATTTCATACTTGCTAAAGCAGGTACTGAAATGCTAAAGCAAGTCTTCCTCCTCCACCTTCTAAAGCAAGTACTAAATGACTGCAATATCCACCAGTACTGCACAGTCCTGGTGGTGCGCAGGTTGTTTCCAACCCTACATAGGAGCTCACTGCTACTATGCAGTAGTGGCAGCATCACGGTTAGTGCCCGCTATATCACAGTAGCGATAAGCTATATCGCCATAGCATATCACAACAGTGAAGCAGCCTGTCATGTACATGTGCCCTGTATGAAGGGCATAAGAGGCGATAATGCCACTTTATCACTGGTTAGACCTCAGATTGAATACTGGGTCTGGTTTTGTGCACCACTTTTCAAGAAGGGTGGAGAGTAACTAAAGAGGATCAGAAGAGAGCAATGACAATGATAAGAACTGGAAAACAAGTCATAGGAGAAAAAGTTGAAGAAACAAAACATGCTTATTTTGAAGAAATAAGGGGAGGCAATAACAACAATTTTCAGCTATTTGAATGGCTACCAAAAGAGATGGAAAAAGTTTGCTTGATTGCCACAAAGAGTAGGGCTTAAGGAAACTGATTTAAACTACACTAAAGCAGAACTAGATTATATCTCAGGAGAAATGCCTTAACAGTAAGACAGTGGAACAGTCATACAGAGGAAAGCTGTGGAATACAATTTTCAAAGAAAGGCTAGATAAACATCTATCTGGGATGGTTAGAAATAATGAATTCTGTATCCATGCAGGGGGTTGAACTAGATGTTCTCTGAAGTACCTTCCAAGACTATAAATATGACACTATTTTGTGCTGCAAGTTCTGCCTCTTAATTTCAGACGCAGTTGGGGACAGTGGCAGATGTAGCCAGCAGATACCTATCAGTACTTTGCCTATTAATTGGAACACATTACCATTAACAATATAATAAGCCTTTTTGAAACAAGAATCTTTTAAATATCTACTTAGATTCATTGAGCTTTGAATCGGGGTGAACCAGTAAATGTTAAACTTCCTCTTTAATTACTTCTTAGGCCTATTCAATAGTACCAAAATGGAAAGTACTGCAAGACCTATTCAAACAAACACTCTTTAGTTTGTACTCACCTAATGAACACAAAACAGGAAATTATTTTCTGTAAATTATTATTCTACTTATGTGCTTAATATTAAAGCTGAAGTAGGCAAAAACAAAACAAAACAGAAAAGCCTGCCTCATTAATAGCAATGGTAAAAAAATATATACACTTGAGTTTCCCAGTGAAAAGCTCCCCTAATGGCTTTGTGTAGCCTAACTTTCAATGCAAACTAGAAGAGATTGGTAATACTGTAATGCCAGATTGTCTGGTAGCTAATCAGTAATGTAGGGATGTCCCAGAACACCAAAGGCAAAGTAGAAGCAGTGACTTCCAGTTGCTACCATGTTCACAATTATGAATGCACAGCTACCAAAAGCATCCAGTTTCCTCCACTTACCTCCTCAAAGTCAACACCCAAGGTGGTTTCCCCTATTGCCCGTCCCCCGACCCCACTGCACCACTCAGTAGCTTTTCTTGTATAGATCCAGGAGAACTATGATGATTAGACTACCAAAAGGATTTTCAACAGAGTTACACAAAAGGCAGCAACCCATTCCTTTAGAGATGAAAAAGGAAACTATTTACCTACTACAATGTACCTAGTCACTACATCTCTACAAAGTCAGAATGACTGCATAAGAATCTAAATTGAAGAAATAGCACCCTTTAGTGTTATTGAACTATTCATTCTTTTGTATATGTTAATTTGTTTCTTGTGATATATTGCATGTAAAAAAACCAGAAAGACTGAAGATTTTGCAAACCATTTGAAAACACTCACTGCAGCTGATCTCATATAGATAATTGCTATGAACAGGCTGAAGTTTTGTTGGGGGGAAAAAGTTGTTATTACAGCTGACTCAGATTTGCTCAATGCAAACAGACAGCTGAGTGGAAAAACCTGAAATTTAGGTTCCTAAAAAAACACCAAGATAGGTTTATTTCTCCAACTTTGAAGAAAAGTGTGTGAATTATGATATTCCTGGCATATGCTGGTAATTCCTCCCTCTGATAACTGTAAGACTACCAGTTTTCCATTCTGTAGGAAAATGTTATTAGAGAATTTTTTTCTGGATATATTTAGGATAAATCCAGCTTTGCAGAACAAGCTTGAAAATGACTCATGTCCTGTAATATCATTGCTTTCTTAAGAAAGGAAATAAATAAGACCTGGAACTTGATATTGAAATAAAAAAGAGAAAAAAAAGTATGAATCAGTCCTTGGGCATATTAAGAAAGTATGTTAAGATCATACATTAATCTTCATAGCTAAAACAACATGACATTCTTAACTATTATTATAACATAAATCTGGATAAATGGTCTTATTATTGTTAAGAGTTTTACATTTCACTTTGAGCACCTTTGCATCATCTCCAGAATTATGAAAAAGTGGCTTTGTTTTGTCCATTATCTTCTATGATATCTTTATAAAGATATTTCAGGAGGTTCTACAATAAATATATACAGCCTCTCTTATTTTAAAGTCATTTTGTTTTATGGGCTGATTTTTCATTAGAGCAGGTTTGTCCACATAGTGGTCTGAAGGCTTCATGCAATTCAAGAAGGGTTAAGTTGTGTTCCCATGCTCTTGCCCCCAACACTCTGGAGGCAACAGAAACTAAAATCTCCAGGATTCCCTCTCTCCCCTGTTGCTGCTTCCTGTTTCTACCCCATGGGGTGGAGCACAGTAGCAGAGTAGAAGAGGCCAAGGCCTCTTGGGAGTGTGGTATATCTAATGGGGTTAGGGATATGCAGCATCCATGTGCCCATGCAGTAGAATGATGGGGTGAATACATGCAGTGCAGCAATTGTGGGGCAGAAGTAGTGCTTGCATGAGCACATACTGCAGCAGGACCAGGTCTGTGTTGCATCTAGCCTGAGGGCCTGTACCTTGCCTCAGTGTGGGGGCCCCCACTGATGTGTCCTGTTGGGTATGTGGCCCTAGCTGCATGGAAGCTGAAGATCCCTGCACTAGTGATTGCCAGAACAATTACAATTTGATAAACAAGAAAAAATAGATTCTGCATATAAGCTGTGCTTTACTATTGATAGTGTTATGCTCAATACTAGTTAAACAAAGACAGCCTTTAACTTCAGCCCCAAAGATTTTTCAATTCTGACAATTTAATGGAAGAAAAAAATAATTTGGATTTTTATTAACATCTTCAAATAATATAGTCAGTGTAGAAACACGTAGTAAAGGGTCCATAACTGCTCCAATATACGCCAGGCTCTCTTTTATGTCTCAGTGGGTGACTGTACCTGAAAAATGTGCTTTTCTGACTTTTCTTGGAGAATTTTGGTTGTTACTAAATGGGCATAGTGTACCTTGATCATGAATATGTAGCACTGTATACTCCTAAAACACTTTGCCAGCTGGACTTTCTTGAATTGGATTAAACTGTAAAGTGAATAAAACAAATGAATACACAAACTGCATTCTGAACTTCTGTCATTTGTTTCAAGGGATAATGTGATAGTCAACAGCCTGAAGGTTGTTCTGCAATTTCTAGATAGAATAAATTTACAATTTTTAGCAAAGAAAAATTAACCATAAGCTTAGCAATCTTAAAGTTGTGAGTTCACAGTCTTAATGAAATTGTTCTCCACTGGTTGTACCTTTGCTGAATGTTTTACTAATGCATATTACAACTGTTGTTCTTCTGTACTTTTTTCTTTTTTAGAATTAACTTTGCATAAACACTTTGTCACTCTGCCTTCAGCATACATTTTCCCTACATTTTTGGCCATCTTGAATGGTTTGTTCCATTTTAGCATTCTTCCCATTTAATTACAAACAATGCAGTAACTGTCGGGAAAGGTACTAAAAAGTAAATAGAAGAACCTGCAATAATCTCCAATTGGTAAAAATCTCCAGTTGGTAAAAGCAACTTGAGAAGGAGCTAAATCAGAAACTAGTCAGCAGTTAAAGAACTTTCTGATTTTGTTATTGGATCTTCTCTACCTTGTGTGATTGGCTATTTCCTACAGTGTTCTATCCCCCAGACCATTCTACCTGAGATCCCCTCCACATCTACGCCTCTTCTATGCTGCCCTGTTATCTTCATCCCTGTTCTTTCATTGTCCCTTCTCTCTTTATTATTCTTTCTATTAAGTTTATGAATTTCTGAAAAAAAAAGAAAAACGAATACGTTAATGTAAGGAACTTCATCATTTGCTACATTGGCATTGTTCATTCTACTGTGTTTTCTAACTCTTTTCCCTGACCCAGGAGAAAATTCTCCACATTACTGTCAAGATAGATAAAATAATTTGCCAGCAATTTTTTTGTGAAAACGAGGGCTAGGCCAATTGAAATAAGTTTGCTTACAGTAGTGATTGCAACTAGTCTGAGATGCTCAAAGTAGCTTTAGCATTGGTCCTGTTTCTACAGGTGGGCTACTATATCATTTGCAGAAAACTACCCTAAACTTCACAGGAAATTAGCCCCAGGTAATCCCTGAGTGGTATCTAATTTAGATGGTGTAAAGCTAGCTCAGGTATGTTGACACTAACTGCAATCATTTCTCTCATCCCAGGGTAGAAATTGTGCAGCTGCGATATACCTACTTAGATCAAAACCCCTTCAAGGGAAGGATTGCCCACTTCCCTCTGTGAATTATGTAGCAAGGCTTCATTTTTTGTTGGCTTTTAGGTACTGCCATAATAAATATGAGTAACAATTATTATGGGGCTCCTTTTGTCCTCTTCTATACCTTCGTCATGAACTTAGAAGGCAGGTGTGCCTATTCTATATTTAAGTAGAAGTCCTTGATTTCAGAAAGAGGACTTAATTGTTTATTTATTGGACTTTTTTAGAAATTTAGGCTATTTTTAATTAATGTTCTGCACCTAATAAGGCAACTGTAAAGTATCATAGTATGTATCTGATGTAGAGAAATATATTCATATTTCTACACTGTCAGGTAAGGGTATTATGGCCACCTGTTGTGAAAACAAAAAGGGGATTTATCTTGTTTACTAAGCAAATATTACCAAATTAAACTGCTGACCTTACCTATCCTTCAGTTTCTTCTTAGTTCTGCCCCCTCTCTATTTACTCTGTTTCTTCCTCTTACTATTTTGCCTCTAATCATAAGCTCCTCCAGAAATGTCAGCCTCAATGCTCTGACTGCATCCCCTGCTATAACTGCCTCCATTACCTTCCTTCCATTGGTCTTTTAAAGCCCAGACTTCAGGACATAAGATCATTATCCAATTCCTTTTCAATTTATCTGAAGGACCTACTTCTATCATCATGACTACAAGAATACATCATGACTATAAGAATATTGTTAACTAATAGTAAGTAGAAGAAAAGAAGAAGAGGAATCTACACATTCAAGCAAAAGAAGTAGAAAAAGAAAAATAGGTATGGAAGAGAACAAGCTTCTGGTGTGGGGTACTATATATGAACTTTTAACTTTACAATTTACTCCTTTCTTTCATCCAAACTAATAAGCTAGAGAAACTGCATTTTAGGGCATACTTCAAGCCCATTTACTTCCTCAGTTTTGGAGGGGAAGGTGAGAATAAAAGGAAAGTTAATATTTGTGAATCCTCCATGGTATTTTGCACATCCGTTTTCATCACCAATTAATTATATCCTGGGTTAGAAAGTGGACATACTGCTGGTGTGACTGCAGTTGTATCTTTAATTCCTGGTAAGAATACTTGGAACAGAATAAGCATCATTTAAAGATATATTTTAAAGAGAAATAAATGTTTAAAAGAGTGCTGAGAGTGCATCACACTATGGGTACTACTGTAAATACAAACACTAATTACTTTCAAAGGTCACAACTGAAACTACAGACCCATCGAGTAATGCACAATAAATGGAAATAGTGGCTGACAAAGGCAATTTACTCACATTTGAGCTTCTGTCATTTCTGAATTCCTATTTGCTGCTTACTGATTTACTGGAAATTTTAATAAATGCTCCCTCCTTTGGAGTACAAAACAAAGCAAAAACCAAAAATAACAGTCTGCATGAAGTATATTCTCTTTAAAGAAAAGGATCTACTAAACTGTTTTTTTCTTTATGAATTTTAATGCTGTAGTCATGAATACAAAACCAGTGAACTAGTGTGAACTTTATGTGTGAACTAGAAAAGGGAAATATTTAAGAAAACTATTGGGATCATAGACAACAAGCCCAAGTCTTATCATCATATTATTGCTTTTCAAGCATTTTTTTCAGTGAAAACATGGGCTAGCACAATTAAAATAAGCATGCTTAACCACCAAGGTGTTAATAAGAATCCTTGATTATTAACAGCAACTTCCATTTACAAATAAGCTGCTGTTCTTGAGAATTTTTCCACTCCCTAACACCAGGTTTCTGGGTGTTAATGAAGAAGATATATACTGCTTCCTTCCTCAAACCCTGATACCTCATAACTCTTTGGTCCATTTACAACTCATTTTTCATACTATTTCATGGCAAGAACAGAAGCTGGTTGTGTATATTTTGAACAGACATTTCTGATGGTATCAGTCCAAGTCTAGAATACTTGTAGTCATACAAGCTGTTCTACTGACTCTAGTGAAACTCCTCACCTATCCAAAGCCTTCAGAACTTGACCTTGGGTAGGATTAGCAGGAAAAAAGGGTGAAGGGACTTACATCAAGCTTCCCAAAGGAATGTAGATATCTAAATCCCATTTATATTATGGGCTTATAAATGGCACTAAGTGGCTAAAAATAAGAAACAGGCAGCTGTATTGGAACTAAGTGGAATTTAGGCAATCAAATACCAAAAAGCTATGCAAACTGGCTCTGTCCACTAATTTCACTGGGTGCCCCAATTTGGGACTGCGGACTTCATTGGGCACCTATGTTTGGTTTTCTCTATATGCTCAGACACAATTCCATTTGAGTGCCTAGGTACCTATCTCCCACCTAAGCTCTATTATAATCCAAAATGTTGGTAGGAGAAGGCTAAACAATACTTGAGTTCTTGAAAGGGCCCTATCCATTAGGTGTCTTTGGAATATGCCTAAGTCACATGAATAACACTGAGATCATCACTGATACTTGATGACTTTCACTCAAAATCATTGGAAGGTTCCCACTTTTTGCGTATCATAATGGCTTGAGTACTCATTCAGGAAGTGGAAGCTTTGAGGTGTGGACCCTCCTCAGCCTAAGAGTATTCAAACCAATATATCCTGCCTCTTGGAAGAGGCTCCTAAACACAAGCTTATAAATCCACTGGGCATCTGAGAACGTAGGAATCATAAAGCCAAAAGGAAAGCAAGCAAGAGGAAGCCAAGGTCTATAGCTCACTGACTAGGGCATTCCTCTGGACAGAGAGAGACCTGAGTTCCAGCCCCTAATACCATGCTTATTTCTGTTTTATAACCAATGTCTAATGCAAATAGGCAAAGTCCTAGGAGCAGGGACAATAAATCAGGTTCAACCAGTTTCTAGTGAAAACTAGGGGTGCACCGATAAAGATTTTCTTGGCCAATATCGATTGCCAATTATTAACCAGTCATATCAATCAACACTGATCCAATAGCCAATTTACAGGAATGCAGCCAGGCAACATGGAGAGCAGGATCCAGCTGGTAAGTCTGTGGGGGTGGGAAAAGGGAAGTGAGGGGGGAGGCAGATAGAGGCCCCCACAGTGATGGAGGGAGTGGGGCAGGGCCAGGGGCAGGGACTGGGGAAGGCATTGCCCAGCCATGGTGGTCAATGTGACCCTGGGGCTGGGAGTGGGATGGAGCCATGGACAACTCATCCAGGGGACATGGGAGGGTGAGGAAGGGGAAGGATCCCCACTGCTGTGCATACCCCCAGGGGAGGCATGGGGGGCATGCACCACCCTGTATTTGTGTGCAGGGCAGAGGCGGGCTGTCTGCTGAGGACTCAGGGTCAGGAGCTGTGCCATTCTCTTCCTGGCACATGGCATTTATCGGTGACATTATCAGGTCCACTGGCCAAAAAAGCTGATAGCCATTGATGTTAATTTTCCTTGTCTCAGTGCTGACCAGATATGGCACTGATATATCAGTGCACCTCCAGTGAAAACACAAAATATTCATTATTTTACAAAATGGTGCTATAGAATGTAATAGAAAATATTCATACTCATTACATACATTTAAAGAACCACCCAAATTCTACAGGTTTTTAAAGAGTAGTTTCTGTAAAACACTTCCCAGCAGAGGACTCCTGGGAAGTAAAGGCATCCTCCTCATGAGGAAAGATAAATCCCTGTTCGTAAGCTTCTGGACAGGGCTTTAAACCAAGATTGTTGGGGGACAGGAATACACAAATCCAAACATGTCCAAGGACCAACATACAAGGAAGCCCTGTAGATAGAGACACTGGGAGAGTCATTTTTGTGGGAGTAGTTTGAGGGAATAGTTCTCCATCAGCAGACCAGGAATACAAGGAATTCAGTAAGAGGACTCAGGTATCTATATACTAATGCCAGGAGCATGAGGAATAAGCAGGAGGAGCTAGCCCTCCTACCCTACAATGTGCATTATGATCTAGCAGGGCTTTATAGACATCTGGTGGGACTCCTCACATGACTGGAGAATAGCTATAGAGGGCTACACCCTGAAAAGAAGGGACCAGAGGGATAAGAAAGGTGGAGGTGTTGCTCTCTATGTGAAAGAGGAATACACCTCCTTGGAGGCCATCAGCTCCAAAAAAGGCCTGCTTGAAACCCTCTGGGTCAAGTTGCGGGGGTGGGGAGGAGTGCGGCAAGAGAAATCTAATTATAGGTGTATACTACAGATCACCAAACCAGGGAGAGGAACTGACCAGGAACTGACTGAGGTATGGGCATGTGACATGGTTGGATCAGCTGTGATCCTTCCTGACCTTTGTCGAGGAGCTCTTCCTGACTTAGGAGGTGCATGGGCCAACCAGAGGTGATGCTCTGCTAGACTTATAGTTTCATAGTTGGTAGGGTCAGAAAGGACCCAAGCAGATCATCAAGTCTGAACCCCTGCCATGGCAGGAAAAAGTACTGGGGTCAAACAACCCCAGCAAGGTGGTCATCTAGCCTCCTCTTAAAGACCCCCAGGGTAGAAGCCAGCACCACTTCACTTGGAAGTTGGTTCCGGATCCTAGCCACCCTGACAGTGAAGTAACGCCTTCTGATGCCTAGTCTGAATCTACCCTCTGCCAGCTTGTGACCATTATTTGTAGTCACTCCTGATAGTGCTTGGGGGAACAGGGACTCCCCCAATGCCTGCTGGTCCCCCATTTACTAGTTTGTAAACAGACACTAGATCCCCCCTCCCGAGCCTTCCCTCAGCCTCTCCTCGTAGGGCCTGCCCTGCTGCCCCCGATCATGCGAGTGGCCCTCCTCTGGACCCTCTCCATGTTATCCACATCCCTCTTGAAATGCAGTGCCCAGAAC
>NW_017728886.1:137158730-137168534 GCF_001723895.1 Crocodylus porosus
TCCTACCCTGGGGGTTTTTAAGAGGAAGTTGGATGAACATCTTGCTGGGGTCATTTGACCCCAGTATTATTTCCTGCCATGGCAGGGGGTCAGACTAGATGATCTACTCAGGTCCCTTCTGACCCTAGAAACTATGAAACTATGAAACTATGTTGAACAGTGCAGCCCAAGGACCGAGCCCTGGGGGACCCCACTGCCCACATACCTCGAAAATGACCCATCCACCACCACTCTCTGGGTTCAGCCCTCCAGCCAGTTAGTGACCCATTTGACTGTGTACGTGTCAACACCACACACCACAGTCCCCTAGTTTTTAATGAGAATGGGGTGAGAGACACTGTCAAAGGCCTTCCTAAAGTCCAGGAAGACTACGTCTTGTTGTCCTTGATCTGGGTAGTTAGTCCCAGTTCCATCTCCACCTTGGCCTTCCTGACCGCCCCCCTGCGGCCCCAAGCAACCAAGGTATAGTCTTCATGCAAGAGGTGTGCATGAAACGTGGTTGTTCCTTAAGGACACAATCCTTAAAGTACAAAAAGAAGCCTATTCCCATGTGGAGAAAAGGTAACATAAGGGCTGGGAAGCCCTCTTGGCTAAACACAGAATCATGTTCCTCTTAAGAAAAAAGAAAGAGGCTTATAAACAATTTTAGCTCAGGGCGAGCCCCAAGGAGGACTATTCCATGACAGCTCACATTTGCAGGGAACAGATAAGACAGGCTAAAGCAGTGACTGAACTTAGATTAGCAACAGGAATCAAGGACAAAAAGTCCTTCTTAAGGTACATAGGGAACAGGAGGGACTGTGGGGCCATTGCTCAAGAACCCAGGAGAGCTGGTTACTGATACCCAGGAGAAAGCTAAACTCCTGAATGACCTCTTTGCCTTGGTCTTTCAATGGACCAAGGGAAAAACCACACCAGGTGGAGTAGAGCATGAGCATGGTATGAATAATTGCCTCCCTACCCCATAGAACTGGTGTATGACCAATTAAAAAAATTAGACATATATAAGTAAATGGGACTAGATGATCTTCGTCCGACAGTGCTGAAGAAGCTGACCAAAGTTATTGCAGAACCCCTAGTGAATCTCTTCCACAACTCATGGCACTCTGGAGAAGTCCCTGAGGACTGGAAGAGGGCCAGTGTTGTGCCCATCCACATGAAGGGCAGGAGGGAGGATCCAGGTAACTGTAGGCCAATCAGCCTAACTTCCATTCTAGGGAAAATCCAGAAAATTTAATCAAGGAGTCTATGTGTAATAAGCTTGCAGAAGGTAAGATTGTGAATGACAGCCAGCATGGCTTCATTGAGGACAGATCTTGCCTTACCAACCTAATCTTCTTCTATGACCAGGTAACTTGCCATCTAGACATGAGAGAGCAGGTTGACATTGCATACTTTGACTTCAAAAGGCCTTTGATCTAGTATCCTACAATGGCCTCGTGAGAAAATTGGAGGATTGTAGGTTTAATATCAAGACAGTCAGGTGGGTGAGAAACTGGAACCCAGAGAGTCGCAGTGAAAGGACATGTGTCATCCTGGTGAGAAGTGGGCAGCAGTGTCCCACAGGGGTCAGTACTCAGTCCAGTACTTTTCAACATCTTTATTAATGATTTGGATGTGGGGGTGAAGAGCTCACTGGCCAAGTTTGAGGATGACACCAAGTTATGGGGAAGTATGGTCATGCTTGACGATAACCTACAGATACAGATGGACCTAGACAGGCTAGGAAGTTGGGTGGATTGGAACCTGATAAATTTAATGTTGAAAAATGTGATATGCTTCACGTCAGGACAAGCAACCCCCAACACACCTACAGGCCTGGTGGCACCAAACTGACTAGCACCATGAATGAAAGGGACCTCAGGGTAATAATAAACCACAGTATGAATATGAGCTGGCAGCACAATGCTGTACCAAGTAGGGCAAATAGTACTCTGGCATGTATCAATCGATACACCTCCAGCAAAACCAAGGAGGTGATTCTTCTGCTCTACGCAGCACTGGTGAGACCACAGCTGGAGTACTGCATCCAATTCTGGGCACTACACTTTAACAAGAATGTGGACAAGCTTGAGAGAGTCCAAAGAAGAGCCACTCATATGATCAGAGTCTTAAAAGGGAAGTCATATGAGGAAAGGGGACCTGAGGGATCTGGGACTCTTTAGCATGAGGAAAAGAAAATTGAGAGGGGACCTGGTAGCAGCTTACTGCTATACTAGGGGAATACATCAAGGGCTCTGTAAGCAACTGTTCACCAGGGTACCCGAAGGGAAGACCAGGAGTAATGGCCACAAACTCCTGGAAGATCGATTCAGGCTCAACATTAGGAAAAACTTCTTCACAGTCAGTGTCCAGGCTTTGGAATAAGCTCCTTCCAGAGGTGGTGCAATCATCTACCCTGGAAATCTTCAAGAGGAAAATAGAGAGTCACCTTGCTGGGGTCACCTGACCCCCAGTTATCTTTCTGGCCTGGTGCAAGGGCTGGACCCGATAATCTTCTGAGACAGATCCTTACAATCTATGAATCTATAATGGTATCACCTATTCTATTTGATTTTTTTTTTCCATGAGGATACAATTTTGACTTAACACCAATTGATGATAGGTGGCTTCCAATGAGATTTGCTTCATGATTTGGAGTACAGGTAAAACCTGTTTTGCTATAACACCCATTTTACATAGATACCCAATTTTACTTCATGCTAAGTGAGTTTTGTTATAATGCTCGCGGGCATTGTAGTGCTGGCACTGGAACTGGCACCAACCCTAACAGTCTGATTCTGGTGATTTTGGTGGCTTTAGAAAGTGAAAAGTGAAAGTGAAATTTGGTTTTGCTTAACACTCATTTTTTCAGGAATTAATTAAGAGCACTAAGCAGGGGTTGCCTGTACCTGGAAATCCAAGCTTAAAATGGAACTCTGAAGTCATGTATACACATGCATTAATGTGTTGTAATTACAGTGCATTAAGTTTAGTACCTGTAAGAATAAGTATTAAATTAATGTGCCATAATGGGTGGTATTGCACAGTAGCACCAGCACACGTCTTTTCCTTGACACTAACGCACAGCAGACTAATTCTACTGTGCATTATCGCATTAGCACAATGTTTGCTGTGATGCACTAATGTGCAGTATAATTAGTCTACTGTGCTTCTAGCATGTCATATTGATGGATCCTGAAGGTGTATCTACTAATTAGCTCTGTAGTTAGGCATCACCATCTATACATGTGCTAGTATTAGGGTGCAAAAAACTAATTTACTCCGCCATAAGATAGTACCGTCAGAGACAGTACTTACAGTAGAATAATAAGCTGCACTGAAACACACATGTAGACAATGACCAGGCAGGGACCAGACTCCTGGCTGCTGCCTGGCCACATGGCTCCACATGTTTGGCACCCTAGTGCCCCAGCTATCCCCTTTGTCACCCTCTTCTGCTGTCTGGAGCCTGGGACTAACATCATGAGCCTGCTGCTAACTTGGGCCAGCTCCACTCTGGATCAAAGTGCTGCTATCTGAGGCACACATGCAGACATTGTGCCCAGAACTAGTGTACTCTGGATGAAACAGCTCTGGAGTTTATTGCTTTTCCTTAATTAATTGCTTGTGTAGATGCACCATGAAAGCCTAAATCCAAACTAGGGCTTGCACTAACGTCTTCTAGCTTGGACTACTCTGCCTGTGCAAAAAAGACCTCAGTGATAATCAGTACAATCACAGGGGATGGACCTCACAGATCAAAACCAGGGTTGTTGCCATAATTTTCATATCTCATCTTAGAACCCAAGTCAATTAAATGTGCTAAGTCTGACTTGGCATTGTCAAATTTTCAATATTTAAAAAAAAAAAATTCTTGGAAAAAACCCCCAAATTATTTAGTTGTTTTGTTTTTTTTTCCACATAGGTCTGTAGGAATTAACATAACATACATAATCAGGCATGTTATATTGCACTACATGGGCATGTCCATACATGCAAGCATGTGCACTTAAAGCAGCTCAAATAGAAGCGGTAAAACTTTGAGCCAGGGCTTTTTGCTGCCACACATGTGCCCGGATATGCATTTTGGTGTGCAGCAAATTGTGTCACCTGGGTTAAAATAACCCTGCCTGCCTGCTCCTGGATCTGCATCCAGGGGGAGCTAGAGCCCAGGGCTAGCACCTGTGCTGGCCCCATCAATAAAAAAGCTGCCCTGGCAAGTAGCTCAGTGCTATTTACTCTCAGGAACTTCTGGGGACTGGCCAACTGGTATCGGGAGACACTAGCCCTTGTGGCAGCTGGACTTCTGAAGCACCCCTGAGAATTCTCTACACCCTCTACCCACTGCAGCAGTCTGGCAGTGGAGGCTGCTGCCTGGCTGTGACCTGCTGCCACCTGCAACAGCATGTGGCCCCAAGGCTGCATGCCTGCCAGACCCAGATGGGAATTGCATGGCCAGTAGAGGCACCTGCCCCTCTGGGCCAACTGCCAGCAGGCTGTGGCTGCATAGTTGGCTTTATGCAGCACTACTGTCATGTGTGCCCTTGCCCGGCCATCTGGGCAGCTATCACCCGAAAGATGTTCCCATTTAGTGGCCTGCTTTGAACTGTCAAAGCATGTCCTCCTGGCCCTAAGTGGCTAGGAGGTCAGCCACCTCTAGCTGGATTCCAGGTGCTTGCCCTGACCAGGATCTTCTGCCTGGTTCTTGCCACTGGTCTCTCTAGCAGGAATTCCAGTGTTCCTTATTTAAAACCTGCAAAATCTCTGAAAAAAAAATCCCATATTCACTGTTTAAAACACGCCAAAATCCATGTTCCTCCCCAATTAAAACAAAAGACCACTCTATAGGTAGGTAGATAGATAAATAGATAGATAGATAGATAGATCTATATATAGAGAGAGGAAGAGATCAGTTAGGCAATGTTTTATTGATTTACAATTGTAAAGCAACTTGGAAGCCTACCAGTGCCTCCATCATCATAATAAAATAAATTCTACTTATTTATGCAGTTTGGCATTGACTCTGAGCTTCTCTGTCATATAAAAATCAGAGCTGCCACTACCCCCTTCACTCACCAGGATGTACAGAGCTGAGCAGCACTGATATGCCACTGTCCTTTCCCTGCCTTTGCCCCTCACTCTCAACCCAGAACTCACCCCGCCACCCCATTCCCCTCACTCCTGCCCCACAGGGCCAGGAATGTGGGCGAGAGGTTTTTGGGGTGGCTTGGGGTTGTGGGGCTTGTGGGTGGATTGTGGGAGGAGTGTGGATGTAGAGGGGGCTACAAGGGGGGGCTGCTCAGAAGGGGTGGGTCCCCTGTCCCCCACAGGGCACAGCCTCCCTGCACACCACATGGATTTCCCCCCCACAGCAGCCACATGCCCCCCACAGAGGTCACATCAACTGGGACCTGGCTTCATGCCGGGTAAGTAGGGGATGGGGGGAGCTGGAGGAGCAGATGGGGACTACTGAGGGTGCAGGAGACCATAGGGGGGCAACTTGGGAGGGGTGGGTCTGCCAACCTGCCTGGCTGGCTGTGGCCTGCTTGCCTCCCCCCTGCCTGCCTGCAGCCCCCATGCATGCTCCCTTGTTTGGCTGCAGCCCCCCTGCACCCTCTCCACCCAGCTCCAAACTTCCCCACAGCTTAGCAGCAATAGCAGCCATCCTCTTGGCCTTGTAGCACAGCCCTCTTGCACAATGGGGGGGGGGGCAGCATGGCTTGGCCCCAGCTGTCAGGTATCTGTGTGGCCTCTGCCACAGTGCACTGCTGCAGCTTGGCATGGTGTAGCACAGTGCAGCATGAAGCAGAGCTGTGTGATTTCAGGCAGCTCCAGGCTGTCACCAAGGACTGTGCACCAGTTGCAGGGACTGCTGGCCACACCATCCCAGGTCCTGCATGCACAGAAGTGGCCTGGCTGGATGACACAGGGAGGACAGATGACTCTGTGGAGGACCAAGCCTCTGGTTGCCTCAGGCCATGGTCCTGTGCCCTGCTCCAGTTTTTTCTGCTGTGAATCTTTCTGACCCCTTGATATCCAGGGGTCTAATTGTGCCCCTGTGCTGCATACTTGCAGCATGGGGAACATTTTCTCACTCTCGCAAGTGCCTCTTGCAGCAGCTCAAAGGGCATTGAGATACTGTGAGATGCACATTTGCACTTGTGTGGATGCACCCCATGAGGTTATTTGAATTGGGTGCTTTTATATAATGTGGATATCACTCCCAATACTGTGGCATGATAAATCATATCATCATAGGCAATTACTGTCACATTAAAGTGCAATTCCAAATGCTGGTTAAATCTCAGTGAATTTGCCATTTACAAAGGTGATAAAAGGTAAAGCCTTACCGGTACATCAGCCAACATTTAAGCAGAACAAATTCTTACCTCACAAAACCTGAGAGACTAACAGCTAGGAAGGATAATGTGAAAAATCAGAGTGAGGAAGGGGGTTGTTCTGCCTGAATATTGGTACTCCCAGATCTAAAACAACAGTACAGGAACTCACTTGGCTTTGTCTTTGATGGATCAGGGTAATATGTGAAGAGAAGATTTAGGAATATGGGTTGTGGTCAGTGCAGTTTTGTACATGCATTCCATTCTGTCCATGGCACTTCTACTACTGATTACTTAAATTTATTTTGCCAGCAGTCCCCATTTGTATATGCTTTGGGTGACAAAAGTAAAGACACAAAGATATCTTTGTTTGGCATAATATATAATAAAGCCACTCATCTGAACCTCTCCTTGCAGGAATTCTTGTTTTGTAGCCATTCCATCTGTTTTCTCTATTTTATCATTGTGTGATGTTAACATATTGGACTGAGATCTGCACTACCACAGATTCAGTGCAAATATACCAACTTCAAACACATGGGACTGAAGCAAGCTACTCACAAATAGTTTATGTAGTTTAATAAGCTATGCTTAGATCTGGGAGCATAGAATTATTTTAGTGTCAATAAGATTAAGTTCACAATTTTATCCTGCATATATCTTCCCTCTCACACCTTTTGTTAATGAAGGTCAACCTCTGCAATTTTTTTAGACACAGGGAGAGTTGGAAAGGGGGCATTTTGTTTTTAGAAGGACTCTATGCAAAGAGCACAGAAACCAAAAAAGGAGTCTGATAACTTGCTTGAAACAAGAAACAGTCAAAGAGAAAAATATGATAGAATTTTAGAATGTATTTGTTTTTAGACATGTAAAATACTAGACTCAGATATAGAAGAGGAAATTAAATAGGTTATAGCAGGAATTATGTTAAAAAGAAAAAACACAACGACTTGTTTTATTCAAATGTTTCTGAGTAAATTTAACCAGCTGTTGTCATTCTTATTATTTTTAGGATTTCTAACAGAACATGTGAAGTTGCCTAGAAACCTACTTTAATATCTATGCAAAAACGTCACAAACAATAGCTTGAGAAAAATAGGAGAGAAAATACACAAGAAAATCAAAGAGAATCAGACTAAAACATAGACCTACCTTGCCAACATATTGATAATCAGATCCTGTATATTCCTCCAGCAAGAAGAACTGGTTCCACATCCAGCCTCGTTTTTGGCGATAAAGCGCTTTCCCATCACTTCCTGAAGCACGTGTCACAAAGCCTTTTGGCTGGTGCTCAGTAGTCCTTCTGAAGAGCATTTCTGTACAGCAGGGATGTGGCAGATATACCCAGAGCAGCAGCAGAACTAGGACTTGTTGTATTATCATAGCTCTCCACTGCTGACTGTCCTTACAAGTCAACAAGTTGCAAGGTAAATCGTTTATCTTTTGGTCTTTCTCTAGTTGGCAGTGAAGCAGAGTGGTTTCCAGTAGTTCATTTCTATTCTATTCATATCCACCAAATCCTCAAAGTAAACAGAAAAATACACAGCATAAGTTGAAAACATTTAATTAAGTTTATAAGGGGTGCTCTTCAGGATCTGGGGAAACAATTGTTCACCAGAGCACCCCAAGGGATTATGAGGTCGAATGGTTATCAACTACTGCAAGACCATTTCAGGCTGGACATAAGGAAGAACTTATTTACAGTCCAAGCCCCCAAGGTCTGGAATAGACTGCCACCATAGGTGGTTCAAGCACCTACTTTGAACACCTTCAAGAGAAAGTTGGATGTTTATCTTACTGGGATCCTATGACCCCAGCTGACTTCCTGCACCTGGGGCAGGGGGTTAGACTCGATCTTCTGAAGTCCCTTCCAGCCCTAATGTCTAAGAAATCTATGAACATATTTTACTTCCGATCATTCTTGACTGTGTAGCTGCAAAGCCATATAACAAAGAAAGAAACCTGATTATCTCCCACAGATACATCACTAATGGCTGAGGTGGTGACTATAAAGGTTATCTGACAACTCTCACCTAATGGGAGGTCTACAAATATATTAAGTAGCTGCTTTCAAAATGTTACAGGAGAAACACAGTAAAAATATAGTGAGCTGTTTTTTGCCCTAAACTTTTCAATTAAGGAACTTTAAAGATGACTGGGGAATTAATACCACTAGCACTTACATATTCAATACTGCAGCCTTTACTTGAAATGTTTCCACCCGATTTGATTTACAAGTAATCCAGTGTTATATTAATCTTTTTATCAAGAGGCCTGAAAGCCTAATGCAAAGCAGTTTTAGAAACCAAGAAATGGTGAAACACTTGTTCCCCAAGGTACTTTAAATGGCAAAAAGAGAGCATCATATGCATCAGAAGAAATACAACATGACAAGAAGCAAACTTTTTAATATAAAAATGTCCTAGGTTGAAGTACTTACAGTATGAACCAATGTAACATTCAAACTCAATCTTAAATATAGAAGAACTGATAAAAGGCCTAGGACCTAATCTGTTCTGATTCCAGGGCAAAGAGACCCCAGGAAAACTTTAGTTTGCAGTGTACTTAAATGTACTACAGAGAGAAAAAGAAACATAACCATTTCCTATCAAATTTAGTTTGGTACTCTTTTAGTTTGATTTTTTTTGGGGGGGGGGGTTAGGGAATGGAAACTGGTTGTTTGTTGATTTGTCTCATTTTTAATTTTCCTAGTGGCACAAAAGTATGATAAAAACAAATATAGGTAGGTTATGACAACGTCTTCTCTCATTATCAAACAGAAACTCCTATCACAATTTAGCCCACTGAATTATTAAAACCATTAGCTGATTTGCTTTCTCGTGAAAGTTTAACCAGGAAAATATCAAATTCTTAAGAGCAAATCCTTATGTGATTCAGGCTGATTTGTTTGAGTAACCAAGTGATATAAACTGCAATATAAAAATATTACATTAAATATTAAATAAAATATTAATACAACTGATATTAAATCTCCCATTTCAGGATCATAAATGGAATAAGACAGTCATTGCATATGCAATATATGTAGTCTTTATATTTTGTGACTAGAACTAGAACATTATTTCTTGCAAAAGAAAGGTTGTTTGCCTATTTTCATAGTGCTCCCGATTCATGCAAAATGGGAAATAGTGTTGTTTTTTCCTGCTGCTGAAGTATGACAGTATATGAAATTACCTTATACTTTGTTTTCTGAGTAGCATAATATTTCTTTATTTTTTACTTCAAGAATCTTTTATATTCCTAAATCTGCAAATAAAGAAAAGGATTTATAGGCAAGTGCTAAAAGTTCTGCCACATATAGAACTGGTATATTCTATGGTGACAAAGAACCTCAAGCAGTACTATCAGGTGGATTTTAGGTGTATCCATGACTAATTAGGTATATCCATGAGTAGTTAACAAGAAAGAAAATACATTGATTAAGTTTATTCTTAAAATAACTCTGTTGACTTCACTATCTTCA
>NW_017728886.1:137168774-137170444 GCF_001723895.1 Crocodylus porosus
ATCTAGCGATTTCATGTGGTTCAACCATAAAACTAAATTAAATTCAAGAGCCAAATTTTGCCTTCAGATTCTAGGTTCAGTCATGAGGGTATTTTATCACTATCAGTTTTCTGGAGGCTGGAAAACTTCAGCAAAAACTTGTACTGTAAGAGAGATCTATATAAGGCTAAACATTTACAAGCAAATTTTCACATATTCACTGGCATTTCTCATTATAAATGTCAATTGTGTACCCTTTTGTTTGCCCCTCTCTTCCTTGGTATGCTAAGCAAAAGTGATGTGTTAGTGAGGAATCTCTTAATTTAAAAGCAAGTTTTAAATATTCTGGGATCATATTAAAGTAGGCTACTATAAACCTCAGGACGTACTGTAGTCCAGCTCCCTGCTCTAGTAAATGTTTCAGAGATATCCTCAGAACAGTAGACCTATGCTGATCAATATTCAAGAAAAGTGCCACCAACAAAACCAAGATTTCTACTTGGCCTTCTCTGAAATCACTAAAGCTTTACATTGTCAACTGATCCTAACTCTGGAACTTCAGTGAGAAGCTTGGCTGTCCTGAGTAATTGTTATTGCCACCTAAGAGGACCATGAAGTTAGGTTTGGCAGAAAATCAGATCTGAGTGGTGACCTATATAACCTTTTCTTGTAACAAAATTGTATCTAACCTTTTCTTGCATCCTGGAATCAATCCCTTTACATTGTTTTATGCCACTATATTGGGCAGGATGAACAGTGGATATTGAAATACATTTTCACTTCCATGTCCATTTAGAAGTGCCATACTTTCTCTAGACTACAAATGGGGTCTAAGATTTCCAAACAAACTATCTGGAAACTTTTGTATGTTAGCATCTGCATGTTCAAATACAGACCTAGCAAATAGTTTAAGGAGAAAGAAGGATGTTCTGTAATGTCTCCCTTTGGTTCTCTTGTCTGTCTGCCTCCATAGTGATGCGAGTTTACTCAAAGAGATCAATACCTTGTTGTAGATAATGGCACCACTGGGGACAATTCTGTGCTTGAGTCTCCTAAGCATTAATGTTAACAATTATTGTATCCTTGAACCTGGTTTTTTCCCCCCACCTCTAGAGCAGTGACCATTGGTGAGATGGGAGTAGGACCATTGGTGAGATGGGAATAGAGGACCTGTTTCTGGGATCCAGTGGCTAGGCATCCTTATGATGTACCATATAAACATGGCATCAATGCCACTAGTTTGCTTCAGCCAAAAAATTGGCAACAGTTCTTCTGTCCTTCCAACTGATATGTGGAATTTGTCGAATATATTGCTGATAGTAATGTTCCAAAGCTTACATGCATTTCTAGTATGTTTTACCAGTTTCACACCCATATAGCAGGGTAGGAATGACAATAGCTTGGAAGACAAAATTTGGTTTGGGTCCTGATGTCATGATCACTGAAAACATGATTTTAAAGATGTCCAAAGGCAGCATAGCAAGTATTATCCAATGTTGAATACTGTCATCCACAGTTAAATACAAATCTTCAAACCCCGCCCCCCACCCCCCTGGCAAAAGCACTCTAATTACTGTGCTTTACTTAGATGGGGCAACTGACAACTGATGCCCAGGAAAAAACCAACCTATTAAAAAGGTACTTTGCGTCAGTCTTTCATCAATCCCATGGGACGCCCATGCCTGCTATGG
>NW_017728886.1:137171762-137174044 GCF_001723895.1 Crocodylus porosus
TTATCTTGCTGGGATCCTATAACCCCAGCTAACTTCCTGCCCTTTGGGCAGGGGGCTGGACTCGATGATCTCCCAAGGTCCCTTCTAGCCCTTATGTCTATGAAATCTTTGAAAGTGCCATAAGTAAGAACACAAGCAGACATCCTCTGTTCTGGAGGGAGAACTGAGAGCCTGCCTGCGCTGGCCAAGGCCAGCAGGTGAGGGGTGCTCCTGTATGCCTCACAGGCTGCTGGAGTGGTCCCTCTCCCAAGTCCTGTCTCCTACAAGCTGGCAACTGTCAGCAGCAGCTGGGTGGTGAGAGAGCAGGAAGGAAGCCCTTATGCTATGCTACACAGGCCCCCTTCAGCTTGTTGAGTCAGGTCTTGAGGGAGGCGGGTCAGGTCCATGTGGCAGGGACCTGATGGGTTGGGTCCATGCGGCAGGGACTCTCTCTCTCCCCACCCTCCATTCCCAACATGGTCAAAACCTGAGCCAGGCCATCTTAAATTGCAGCTGTTAAGGGGATTGAGGGGGAGACCTCCTGCCATGCAGCCCCTCCCCCCCCCAGATTCCGGGTTCAGATCTTGGAGGGGGCGTTGGGCTGGGTCCAGGTGAGGGGGGGTCCTTCCTTCTGCCCCCCCCCCTGCATCCTAGACTCTTGACAGCTGCAGCCAGCAACTTCAGGATACGACTGTTCAGCCTGGCTAAGGTGAAGGGCTACAGAACACCAATACTGAAGGCTCTGCTTTACTGACATGAAACTAATGTGGTATACATAGGGCACATCCAGCAGCTAAAGAGACTGCACAACATACACTTATATTTCTTGCTATTGACATGATAGAGTATTAAATGCTGAAGTTTCACAGCATGCCAACTGCATGAGTATAAAACGTTAATTATGAAGACTCATCTTATTTGTTTGGACATACAGAAAGAACGCATATAACTAACCAGTCACAGTGACCTATACTTTGGCAAAAGGAAGTATGGTTGCCCTGGGAAGCATGTTAAGGATTTTTTTCATGTGTTGCCTGGTGTAAAGCAACAAACCAGTTGATCACTCAGAGCCATTGACTGGAAAAACCAACAATGTAACAAGCGAAATATAATCAAGGGTTATTTTGAACTGTGACAGTACTTTAGACTCTTTAAACTAGAGCTTTAAACAAGGTTTATTGGAGGATGGAGACCAAAACCCAGGGGAAAGTAAAGTGACTGAGGATCCAGATTAAAAATTATTAAGGTGAAGCAATTTTGAAGCAACATTCTCTGGGAGACAATAGGGCAGCCAATAAGATACCTGAAACATTTATATACTAATGCAAGTATGGGGAAGAAACAGGGAGAATTGAAGGGTCTAGTAGAAGCAAAAAATTATGTTGTTACTGGAATTAAAGAGACATAGTGGGTTAATTTGCATGATGAATTTGGCCATGGATGAATATAACTTATTCACGAAGGATAGGAAGGGGAAAAAGGGGGTGTTACCCTATGTATAAAGGCAATATATAAAGGAAAAGATATATATATATATAGCAAAGGAACCATTTGAGATGTACCTGGCAAGAGGCATGACAGGCAATAACAAGGATTTTACAGGTAGGCAAAAGTAGGAGGAAGATCAGAGAGATCTAAAGTAGAAAACGATCTAGTTATGCGTGATATGGAGAAGGATGATGTATTTTATGCCTTTTTTACTTCAGTCGTCACAAACAAGGGCAGCTACTAAATGACAAGTGCAGTGGGTAGTAAAGATAGGGAAGGAGAAAAATGGCTCAGGTGAGAGATCACTTTGAAAAACTAGATGTGTTCTGTTTGCCTATGCCGGTTGGGGTACAATATGGAATACTGAAGAAATTGGCTCCAGAGCCACTCATGGAGGGCAAGGAAGGATCTGGATGATTGGAAAAGGCCAACATTGAGCTCTCATATGTAATAAAGGGGAGAAAGAGGATTTGGGAAACGTGACCTGACCTCAATACCTAAAAAGAGCTTGGAGCAGGTCTGCAGGGAATTTGCTGTGAAGCACTGAGAGAAAAAGAAGATGCTCAGGAGCAGCCAAGATGAATTCACCAAGAGTAACTCATGCCTGGCCAACTTGATTTCCTTCTATTACAAGATGACTGGATCCATGGATTGTGGGAGAGCAATGAATATGATATACTTTAACTTTTGTAAGCCTTTTGAAGCCATCTGTAACAGTACTCTTACTAACGACCTAAGGAAATACAAACTAGCCAAAAGTACTGTAAGCTGGATGTACAACTAGTTGGATCATTACAGTAGTCATCAATAACCCA
>NW_017728886.1:137174425-137175905 GCF_001723895.1 Crocodylus porosus
GTGAACCGAAAGTGTGCTCTTGCTGCAAAAAAAGCCTGCTGCAAAAAAAGCCAACAGCATACTGGGTTGTATTAATACAAGTGTCACTTGCAGCACAAGGAAAGTGATTCTTCTGCCCTGTTCAGCGCTGATGATGATTCCATCAGCTATTAGATAAAAGTATCAAAAAGGCCCACTAATGCACCCAGTCTTTACAGACATTAGGCCAGGGTTGTAGTAATGTGTTGCTTCTTCTGGGCAAGGGTGGGGCTCGGTGCAGGAACATGCTGAGTTTAAAATAAAGTGCCACTTTTCATTTTTTGTGTGTGTTTTTTTATGTCTGCAAGCAGTCACTGGCAAAAAACGAAGTTATGCCTATGGTCATAAAAGATAGGAAAAGAAGCAATGGCCACAAGCTGCAGCAGGGAAAATTTAGGTTGAAGATTAGGAGGAACTTTCTGACTGTATGTGTGGTCAGGCATTGAAACACATTACTTAGAGAAACTGTGAAATCACCATGCTTGACAATTTTCAGCAGCTGGTTAGACAAGCACTTCCTTGGGATGGTTTAGTCAGGAATAATCCTACCTTAAGCAAAAGGCTATAATAGATGATGTCCCTTTATATGTAATGTAAAAGAGACAGCAGCAACAAACTGGTTAACAGGGAAATATGAGACATATGAAAAAGACTGCTTCACACACACTGGACTTTACAGTCCCTTGCACACTTACCACATTATTTTATGCCCCTGCCAACTGAGGACTGTCATCCTTAACTAAAAAGGATGTGTGATGGTGATGAATACAACAAAAAGAGAATCTAAGAGTACTCCATTATAATAGTATTCAACCAGGCCGAGCACATGTTACTTGTATGAGAAAGGAGTACTTATAGAATAAAGAATTTTCTTTTCATGTCCTGTCACCATGTTGAAATTGGGGTCCAGAAACAGGCACATACTATTGATCAATCTGTAGCCTTAGTGAGGTCCTCACTGAAGTTTGAAAGTTTCCTCCACATCTGTATATGGTATTTGTTGGAGTATCTCTACAATTACATGTTAACTTTAGTGTTACCAACCTGGGTCATTTGTAACTGTGTTTGCTACATTTTTATTTGTGTGGCTTTGGTGTTTCATCCAGTGCTTTGCAGAGAGGAAACTTTTCCATGATTTTAGTCTACTGGGAGATGCAATGTGGCCAAGTAGTGGATGTCTTCAATTTGTTGGGCTCCCCTGATGTGTAGTGGGGCAATTTTGGCAACTATAAGGAGGCTACTGACATTTGTTGGTTTAAACCGTCCAGTACTTTACCAGCAACTTCCATTCAGCACACTATCTTCTTTGCATGTGCCAAATTTTCCCAAAATGAGCATGCACATTCAGTTGCCAAATAACAACGTACAATTGCAGTATTACCTCACTCAAAGAACAAAGAATGTCAGGAAAAGATGCAAGAAAAGATATACATAGCAGGAAAGGTACACTTGGGTATGTGGT
>NW_017728886.1:137176005-137179888 GCF_001723895.1 Crocodylus porosus
AATGGACTTAGCTCTTAGACCTTTTTTTCCCCTCACCCAGATGGAACATTACTGGATTACTTTTGTAAAAAAGAGCATAGTATTATTTTTCTTTTTAACTTTATTTCTCTCTCTACCTTTGTTTTCATAAGCATACATATTTCACTATTCCACATTACTATTTGATGTAGAAATGTTAAAATCCTCTTGGGAAATAATACGGTACTTTAGTGTTAGGGATTGCTAGTGAATTTCCTTCTTGTTAAATTAGGTCAGTGGAATGAAAGTGCAGATGGAATTTGTTAAAGTTACAAAGCTAGCTAATGTACATAGACTAGGCAGGCCAGGCTGCTTAATGGATTTACATAGGAGGGCTTACCACCCTTACCCCTATTCCCAAAGACTTATGTCTGAGTTCGCTTTGCTCTTTTAAGTGTAATAAAAGTGTGAAAGTGGCCTGAAAGAAAGTAGTGAAAATGTCATTATATGAATAACTTTACAAGAAAAGTGGACAATTCAAGTAGAGATGGATAAAAGAATATGAAGGACACTGAAAAGAGAAAGTACTATACTATACACTATAGCTCAATGAATTTTATGTTTGTTCATCAAAGCTTAATTAGTGATGGAACAAACTGAACTTGTTTCCACCTTCTAATTCTGTTCTTTTTTACAATGAGTGCAACTGGAAATATATAGGAAATATGCTTAAAGCCTGGTGGAATAGTTGGATGGAATCCAACAAAATTTAACATATTTTTTAAGTAAATGCCTTCAGAATACATTTGGAAATAGTTTTTTCTTTAATATTTATTTACAACATTGAATTACTTTAAATAAAACTGGCTATTCAAATTATTTCATCAGCCTTTAAGATCTATTCCTTTGTTTGAGGAGACCCTAGAAGCCCTATAATATAGCCTCTCTCAAATCTATCAAGCGATACATATGTCCTGAAGTAAATGACAAGTTGGGGGGGGGGTGCGTGCAGGAAACCACCTTAATTATTATCAACAACTGGTAGAAACAGTAAATCGCAGTCTCACAAACTCTCTGAGCATGGAATCTTGATTAACATTTATAGGGTACTCTGAGCATGAAACAATATGCTTCAAAGCAGAACATAACACTGCAATGTGTTTTCTGGAGTGCAACTAAAGAAATACAATTAAATGCTTGATTGAGAGAAACTGCTGTGTTGAACAAAACCAAAAATGAAATTTCTGGTGAAAAAATTAGTTCCTTAACCACACAGAAACCCCTTCTCCTTAAGTGATTAAATGTAGTGTCATTATTACTAGCAAGAATTATGTCATATTGTAGACCAGTGGTTTGCAACCTTTTTTTATTTATCTTTTTAGATTTAAAGATTATCTCACTGGACTACAGGTACCCTTGGGGGGGGCTCTTCATTTTGACTCATTTTTTTGACTACAAAAAAATACTAGCATAATTTTTCTCTTGCAAAGAACTCAGACCACAACAGGTCATAATGGTTATAACCTACTGATTCCTATTTGAAATCCCTGGTTTTATCTTAAGAATCATCTTTAGACATCAAATAGTGCCAACGTTGTGTGGCATGGCACCCCACAACACCCTTGAATGAATCTCAAAGCACCCCAGGAGTGTCATAGCACCCTGGTTACGAACGACTTTTGTAGGTGAAAGTAGGCCCTAGGCTGCTTCATGGCAATTTGGTAAAGCGTTTGTTTAACCAAAGTTTGGGTAAGAGAAGAGACAAAAGAAAGGAACGTGGGAACTGAGAATAATTTTAGGAAGTTCCAGAATGACAGGGTAAACGATATAGGCTAAAGGTTACACAGAGTAAATTCAGTGGTTTTATCCTAGTTAGATCTGGTTTTAAACAAATACAGCTTAAAGAAGGAACAAAAATTGATATATGAGTATTAAGCAGAGTAGAACCAAGAATGCAACTAGAGTAGAAACATATACGGTGCCCGTAGACTGTGCTCCAATGCATTGCACATGTAAAAACACCCATATTTTAAATCTTTCTTTGCCTTATTTTGTAAGCTTTTTGGTATTGAGCTAGATAATAGTGTAAAAAAAAATTGGTTTACCTCCAAGTTTTGCTCTTCAGCCTTGAGCAATGGTACTAGTTGAAAGGCCCATCTGCAGATAGTAAGTGCTGTTTTAAAATGTAATTTGAATCTTACATGAGACGTATTTTTTCCCTAACAGGCTGGCCACCTAATAGGAGATTTTAAAGACTTTAGGAGTTAAAGAAATTAGTTTTAAATGTTCTCAAATGTTACCAAGATTCTTATTTCTTTATATGAATGCACATTTTAACAAATTTAAGTCATTTGCTTAGTTAAGTCATTAAGCATATGCTTTGCCTGTATTGTTTATTAATTTATATCTTATCTGCATTTTCATTAATATGCTATTAAAGTGTTTATCATTTTTGTGGGATTGGATCTTTGACCTTTTCTTGGTTCCTAAAATGACTCTGATGGTCAATAATATTTAACAACTCCAGTTGTACTCCTAGCTATCTCTGCATACTTTCAGAGTACTTTCTATTAAGAAAATGAATCTCAGCCACAAGTACAACTGTTAAATCAACCTTACACTATACAATTATTTAAGTTAAGTTATCAAATAACTGATTACAACCATTTTAAGTATATCAAGCCGAGAAATTGTATATGAACACTTCTAACTCTTAAAGTTAAGTAAACTTAATTTCTGTTTCAAATAAACTGGGGGACGGAAATGAGAATATAGAATCTTTAGCACGGGTTCCTTCCTTAAAGGTCACACAAAGAGCACAATTATTTACTCAACATAGAGAATATGTATTTGATATTGAATTCTGTGCCTGTATTGATTATACTGATGTCAGCAAAGCTCATGAGCAACAGCACTTTCTAATTCACAAGTAATAACATTTATTTTAATATTGTGAGATGTGTGAAAAATAAGTTTGCACATTTATATATTTTTAGTCCTTTCATAATGAATAGACCTTCTTATCACTGAAGTGTTCATGTTTTGAAAGACTTTGTTAATAAAGCCAAATGAGAACAAAACTGATCTGTTGCATTTCAAACTCAGTTCACTGCCTCTGTAGATGGTGGAAGAGGTGTTTATTCTCTCCCAAATAGAGAAGATACAAAATGTTCAGTCCAGTTTTTTATTGGTTTGTCTGCTCCTAAGATCTCTCAGTTTAAAACTTTAATTCTCTCTCTCTCTCTCCAGGGAGTTACTCCTATCTCTCTGGCATTCCTATGCATTAATGCATCACTTGCCTCAGTGAGTCAACAGAATTGTATTTAAATTAATAACTGATGCACAGATCAAAAGCTTATCTAAATTTCTTTGGCTTGGATATTGAAGTAGAATGACCCCTCTCACATGATTACCAATAGAGACAGGCACTAAGAGTTCAGTTAAAATAGTAAGTGACCTAGATTTTTTATCCCAAACTCAACCATCAAACTTGAACTGATTTTTAAGTTTTAAACTTTTCAAATGAAACTTTAAATTATGTCTCTTTTAAAAGATAGTTCAATCCTCACATGCCTCTTCCTGCATGAAGTCAGCAAAAGAATAAATAATACATACAGGGTCTGGTTACACGCGATGCTTTACTCCACATTAGACTAATCTAAAGTGCAGTAAAGCATCACTGTCCACACATGTACAGCAATTTCTGTGCAATATATTAGTCTAATGCACTGTTTTCTAGTACCTGTAGATACAGGTAATATAAATCAGATCGTTAAGCTAATGTGCTGAAGTGCATTTGTAGATGCAGACTGGGATCTAAATGCTCCTGGTTAGCCTAGGTAGCACGAGGCCACAGGGGGCAAAGAGAGCTGTGCCAGCTTGGCAGGATGCTGCCTGCCAGCCCTGTAGAGATCGGGACTCATTC
>NW_017728886.1:137179899-137230862 GCF_001723895.1 Crocodylus porosus
TTTGCCTTATTTTGTAAGCTTTTTGGTATTGAGCTAGATAATAGTGTAAAAAAAAATTGGTTTACCTCCAAGTTTTGCTCTTCAGCCTTGAGCAATGGTACTAGTTGAAAGGCCCATCTGCAGATAGTAAGTGCTGTTTTAAAATGTAATTTGAATCTTACATGAGACGTATTTTTTCCCTAACAGGCTGGCCACCTAATAGGAGATTTTAAAGACTTTAGGAGTTAAAGAAATTAGTTTTAAATGTTCTCAAATGTTACCAAGATTCTTATTTCTTTATATGAATGCACATTTTAACAAATTTAAGTCATTTGCTTAGTTAAGTCATTAAGCATATGCTTTGCCTGTATTGTTTATTAATTTATATCTTATCTGCATTTTCATTAATATGCTATTAAAGTGTTTATCATTTTTGTGGGATTGGATCTTTGACCTTTTCTTGGTTCCTAAAATGACTCTGATGGTCAATAATATTTAACAACTCCAGTTGTACTCTTAGCTATCTCTGCATACTTTCAGAGTACTTTCTATTAAGAAAATGAATCTCAGCCACAAGTACAACTGTTAAATCAACCTTACACTATACAATTATTTAAGTTAAGTTATCAAATAACTGATTACAACCATTTTAAGTATATCAAGCCGAGAAATTGTATATGAACACTTCTAACTCTTAAAGTTAAGTAAACTTAATTTCTGTTTCAAATAAACTGGGGGACGGAAATGAGAATATAGAATCTTTAGCACGGGTTCCTTCCTTAAAGGTCACACAAAGAGCACAATTATTTACTCAACATAGAGAATATGTATTTGATATTGAATTCTGTGCCTGTATTGATTATACTGATGTCAGCAAAGCTCATGAGCAACAGCACTTTCTAATTCACAAGTAATAACATTTATTTTAATATTGTGAGATGTGTGAAAAATAAGTTTGCACATTTATATATTTTTAGTCCTTTCATAATGAATAGACCTTCTTATCACTGAAGTGTTCATGTTTTGAAAGACTTTGTTAATAAAGCCAAATGAGAACAAAACTGATCTGTTGCATTTCAAACTCAGTTCACTGCCTCTGTAGATGGTGGAAGAGGTGTTTATTCTCTCCCAAATAGAGAAGATACAAAATGTTCAGTCCAGTTTTTTATTGGTTTGTCTGCTCCTAAGATCTCTCAGTTTAAAACTTTAATTCTCTCTCTCTCTCTCCAGGGAGTTACTCCTATCTCTCTGGCATTCCTATGCATTAATGCATCACTTGCCTCAGTGAGTCAACAGAATTGTATTTAAATTAATAACTGATGCACAGATCAAAAGCTTATCTAAATTTCTTTGGCTTGGATATTGAAGTAGAATGACCCCTCTCACATGATTACCAATAGAGACAGGCACTAAGAGTTCAGTTAAAATAGTAAGTGACCTAGATTTTTTATCCCAAACTCAACCATCAAACTTGAACTGATTTTTAAGTTTTAAACTTTTCAAATGAAACTTTAAATTATGTCTCTTTTAAAAGATAGTTCAATCCTCACATGCCTCTTCCTGCATGAAGTCAGCAAAAGAATAAATAATACATACAGGGTCTGGTTACACGCGATGCTTTACTCCACATTAGACTAATCTAAAGTGCAGTAAAGCATCACTGTCCACACATGTACAGCAATTTCTGTGCAATATATTAGTCTAATGCACTGTTTTCTAGTACCTGTAGATACAGGTAATATAAATCAGATCGTTAAGCTAATGTGCTGAAGTGCATTTGTAGATGCAGACTGGGATCTAAATGCTCCTGGTTAGCCTAGGTAGCACGAGGCCACAGGGGGCAAAGAGAGCTGTGCCAGCTTGGCAGGATGCTGCCTGCCAGCCCTGTAGAGATCGGGACTCATTCCAATCTCCATGGGGCTGAGACAGCTGTCTTGGCTACTGGGCAGCTACCTCCTGGCCACATGATCTCCCAGCCACCATCTCCATGTGGCTGGGAGGCAGCATCCTGTCCATAAAATGAAATAGCTCTCTCCCACTTGATTGAAATTGGAACCAGACCCTGTGCCCCCCTTGCCAGTCCTAAGCTGGCACCTGGGGAAGCCTGGATCTCCCCCTGGTTGCTGCAGGGGGGGCAGAGCAGGGCAGGAGCAGTCCTACACTGAACTGCTCCACTTAGGAGTAAATTTGCTTCTGATGGGTACAGGTTCAGATACATGCAGGGGTGCAGTTTAATGCACCTGGATTTTCTGCACAGAAAATTCAGGCACGTTACTCACATAACTAGATGTGCCCACAAAATGTCACAGAAATGTTCTGTGATAAATTATCCTAAAAGGTGTGAGAGACTTTTATATTTGTTTGGGGGATTTTGGTTTGTTTGCTTGTTTGAGAAGAATAAATTTCTATTTTATCATTGGTTATAATGGAATAGACCAGGTGAGCCTTACCTGTTCAGCCTTGCAGACTGGATGTATGGTGAAAAGCCAGACCACAGGCTGGATCCAATACATGGGGCTGACTCTCATGCCAGATCCAGCCATAGACTGATCTCATGTGCTGGATCCACCATGGATTGACCCTATGAACTAGATTTAGCCACAGAACATGACCATATGTGAGTCCAACCTGGTACAGAGAGTCATGTCACCTGGAGCCAAGGGTTCTCCACAGATCTAGTCAATTTGCCAGTTAACACACAAATTGTTCGCCAACCACATTTTTGAATGTGTAGTTTTGGCTCTGTGGGCCAAAGTCAGCTTGTAGACTGGAAGGTGAGCAACACTGAAATAGACTTTGTTCTCATAGTAACTTTAAACTGGTGTGGTAATAATAAATTAACCCTTAATTTATACTAGAGTAAGTGAATTCTAAATTCTTAGGCCTGATTCAAAAATACTAATTCTCACATCTAGCCTTTAGCAGAGTGAATGTGGGGGAATAACTAGACATACAAATGGTTCATCTTTCCATTAACCCAGTAATTCTCAACTACGGTGCGGTGAGATTTTTTTCATGGTGCCATGGGGCACTGTACACTATTAGCACTGCTAGGTGTGCAAATGCATACACATGATTCAAAAGACAAACCAAGAGATTTTGAATATGAATCCATAGTATCAAAAAAATTCTGACCTGTTGTGGTCTCTCTGAATTCTTTGCAACAGAAGAATTTGTGTATTATTTTGCTGTAGTTAAAAACATGGGAAAGCCAAAAGCTGTCATTTTCTAAAGGGTGTCTTCAGTTTAAGAAGATTGAGAACAAGAGGATTAGTGAAAGAAAAGCTTTATTCATTATTAACTTGGTGGTGTTAGGGTGGTGTCATGGCTCAAAAGCTTTCTACCCAGATCAGACATTTTAGGGTTCATGTTTTACTGCAGAATGAAATTTAAATTTTTTTTGTTAAAGGTCCAATAGGAGATATAGAAGACTCTTGTCTCATAGTTAATTTAGGTACTTTAACTTCTTTTGTCAGATGTTTAAGAAAAATAAAAATGGGAAGTAGGAAAAGCAAAACATTTGAGATTCTCTAGAGTACAACATAATGAAGTGGCCACTTGTCTAATGAATTCTGAATGCACAAAAGTTGGCTTTTCCAAACAAAATATTTGTGCCCCCCCTCCCCTCATTGCAAATTTGTCCCCCACAAACAGGTGTCTAGCAAACACTGAATCAAGAATGCTTGGAAGGGTAGGGAGGGGAAATTTTCTTTCCAATGACCAACCGTGAGTGGATTCCATTCTTATAATTAATTGTATTACAGGTTAGAATTTTTCATTTTACTAATTATAGGCCATGTCTACATGAGACACAGACTGTGCAGTAGCTGGTTACCAATGCAAGTAGCATTACATGACAAGAACCATGATATGACACTACTCCACTGTAGTTATGAGCCACTGCGCAGTAAGCATCACAAAAATGCTCCTCACCAATGCTATTGTGCAGTAACCAGAGTTCTGCATTGTCATTTAGTACTTGTTTATACAAGTCCTAAATGACTGAAAAAAATACTAAATGACTGTGCAGTAATGACTGTGCAGTCAGAATCTCATGTAGATGTAGCCATATACTAGAAAAAGTGTCTAAATCCCTATATACTTCTAGTTCTCTACTATGGAACTAATCAAAATAATGTCAATAAAACAGTTATTTTTGCAAAATGTATTAGATGCCTATATAATATACAGTTTTCTGAGCATATCTTGATTGCTAATTTACAACACAAGTTTGTAAAAATAGATATTTGAATCTTTTAACTAAATAATTCTGTCATATTTATAGCTTCTCACCCACTTAGAAATGTAATCAATGTCCATGTGTTTTGGTAACAAACAGAAATAAAAACACAATGTTTAAAAAAAGTATATTTGATTAGTGATAGTGATCCTGTTTTTCTCTATTTCAAACTACTTGACTTAAAATGAAAGTTTCTCTCCAACTATGGGCCCTGTTCGACATTACACTGTGAGCTGTACAAATGGTGATCGGTGTCAGTACTAGGTCGAGATTGGAGCAGTCATATGTTCTGTTCAGCAAAAAACAGTGTGGGAGGGAGGCATATGGGATGTAGCCTACAGTGGCTACATCTCAGTGTAACACAAGCTGGGTAACATGGATCAGAGGTAATCCTGCCCTGGTGTGGAGTTGCTTTGACCTTCCTAATACATACTTAAAACTAGTTTCAGGTGTTAATGCAGGTGTGGGCAAAATAGCAGATCCAGACAGCAGCCGGACTCCATTTCGCAGCAGCTCCTGCCCACATGGCTGGGCCTGGGCTCCATGGAGACCCCAACCTCACCTGTGATGGTGCAAGGCTGGGGTTGCCATGGAGATGGGCCCTAGCCACACTGGCAGGGCATACTTCAGGGCGAGGCACGGGGCTGTTCCAAAGCCTGGGTCTGGGAGCAGGGCAGAGCTTTGATATGTAGCCTGCGTGTTGTGGGCAGGGGCGTGCAGACAGTGGATCACGGCTCTGCCCTGGTTCCTTGCAGCAGTAACAGCCTGGTTCTGAGCTGGGGCAGAGCCGTGATCTGCTGCCTGAATGCCTCTGCCCAGAGAGTGCAGGCTGCAGATCGCAGCTCTGCCCTGGCCCCAGACCAAGTTGCCCCCACCACAAGATGCCAGTGGCTCTGGAACAGCACCCTGCCCTGCCCTGCTACATACCCTGCCAGCAAAGCTGGGGCCGGTCTCCATGGCAACCCCAGTCTCATACTATCACAGCACAAGAGTGCCTGGGATCTCCATGGAGACTGGCCCCATCCATCCAGGCAGGGGCTGATGGGAAATGGAAATGGAATTTTGCCCGTACAGGCTTTTTCATTCTACAGAAAAGGAATCCATCTTTTCCAAGTTCATGACCAGACAAGGGTGTGATCCTGCTATCTAACAAACTCCCCTTTGCTAAGGGCCAGCAAGGCCTGCACAAGACAGCATAAGCCAAGGAGTTGACCTGGTTTTGGGGCAAAAGAGCATGCCAAGGTCTGGATGCCCACCAGAAGAATGTCTCAAAGGTTTCTGAAAGACCAGGGTCTATCAAATAGCAAAAATTGTGCAACACATAAAAATTCTAAAATTTCCCATAAAAATATCATACAAATATTAGATGGACAATCAATGGATCCAGTCTGTCCTTCATAATCATAATCTTCTATCGCTCACTATGATACTACCAGACCTTATCTTTGCAAAAAATTGTGATGTACTCAGAACAAGAAATTGGTAGGCAAATAGTGGAAATAGTGGTGGAAGGGGGAAGGGCGGGTGCCGGCTGGACCCTTCAGAGTTCTTACCATGCGACGTAACTTTAAGTACTGCTATGAGAAGGATGGGGGAGGTGGGGCGCAAATGCAAGCTGGAGACCCACAATACATTACTGACTGGAAATGGGTCCTTTTAAAACAAGTAGGGATTTCACAATACTTCTGTACATTGTTTGCATAGTGACTGCCATTCAGTCCCTGCTCATCCCCTCTGAACACTGTCAGCCACACCTGGATTTCCCAACTCCTACATTGCCCTTTTATATACTTCCAGTACTGTTCATCCACCTCTTCCATAACCTACCCACTTTTCGTTAGTCTATTTTCTCCTGGTACTTTCCAGTTTTCGATGATCTACTTTTTTGCTTTCAGTTCTCACTTGCTGTTTCTTTTTAACCTCCCTCCATCATCCTCTCTGACTCATCCTAAATCCCTCAGAATAATATTTTATGAAGTCCTTCCTCTATCCGTCATTTCCCACCAGTTATTTTTCTGCCTTTCCCTCCTCTCTGAAACAAGAGAGTTCAGCTCCGTGCTACTTTTTCATGGTCTTTCCCTCAGATCCCCTTCCTAAAGTAATTCACACTCTGAAAGTATTTCTCTTCCAAGTTCTCCTGCCCCTCTCTTTGCCTCATCTCTTCTGGCTTATCCCAGAACCTATCACAACAACAAAACCTTAAGACAGAATTCCGCCCATAGTGTCCTTCTATTTCACCTAGTCAACAACCATAATGCAGCTTTAGACCTACTGACTAAAGTGTAGGAGTGGTTCTGTTAGCCACTCTAGTTGCTAAGTGCCCTCATTATAGGAACAGCACCATACAGATATTTCCCTATTCCTATAATGGGCGGGAATCTGCAAACTCAAAGAGGATAATACAATCCCTCCTAAACTTTAGATAACTCAGAGTTAGTCACAAGCTGTACTTCAGTTGTCCACCTAGGTGAAACAGAATTCTTCCTTATGTTTCAGTAGCATGACTACAGGTGGGCAAGCAAGGCATCAGCCCTGGGTGCCAACTTAAATTGGGTAGTGGAATGGCATCCCCCAAAGGGTCAGTACCACAACAGAGAAAATAGGAGCAGCAGCCTGATGTGGGGATACCATGCCACTCTAACAGCAGCAGTTAAGGTAGACATACAGCAAAGCTATGGCAGAGATCAGGGTGTTTTAGTCCCCTGGGCAGGTAAAAATGACTCTCCCCACCCTCTCTTTCTGATGTGCAGCACCTCTTCCCCACCTTCCCCTGCCCAACCTCTGGAAGGGTTCTCTCTAAGACACTAAGATACACAACTTGTTATTACACCTTATTAAAGCTTGTAGGTGAGTCTTTACAGTACTGATGGTTTAAATGTTGCTATTTTGGAAGCCATAAATATCTTTTTTTAAAACATTGACCAATATACATACACTAGTCTCTTGCCTCCCACAAAAAAAAATATTGTCTAAAGAAATAATGAAAAAAAAGAAGCAAAAAAGAGATAGGCAATTGATATCATTGCTTTAAGGAAAAGAAAAGGTTGGGGGAGCGGGTGGAAACACCATCACAATTTTAAAATGGCTTTTCGAATTTTTTAGCAAACATCCCAAGAAAAGGATCAATATACTATAAAGAAGATAGCAGAACTGTAATTATCAGGTCTGTGATGAGAAATGGCATGCAAAATTTCAGGAAGGTTAGATATGTGTTTATAGAAGCTCATAGGAATTTATAAATCCAGTATTTTTAATGAACCATTGTCACTTCAATGTTGCAACCAGTGACATTTCAAAATAAACATAATGTTGTGCATGCTGCCTGGCTGCTATTGAACCTGCTTGCTTGCATTTGTGTTTTACAAACTAAATTTTATTTGAGAAAAGAAAAATGCAAGTACAGGAGAAAAATATAGTATAATGAATAGTTATGTGAACGTCCAACACTGTTTCCTAAATTGTTAGCAGCCATGATGTTCACACTCTGTATGGACAATTGTAATCAATGAGGTTATTCAAATGATGATATTGAATTATTATGGGAAGTGTACTGTAATGCCGAATTGTGGGGGAAAACAAAACAATGTGCCAGAGAAATAATTGTAGAAATACTGACACCACTGCATTTATTTTCCTCTTACTCTATTTCATTAAAGCATATTGGAGCCTAAAAGGTTTTTTTTTCCAAACTTCTAGATACATCTTAATTTTCCGATAACAAAAAGATTTATGAAATGTTTTAAATACTACCAGGAACCTCAACTGAGAGATATGATGAGACTTGCAGTCATTGGCACTTAATGTTCTTTCCCCCTGCCCTGGTGGGTGGGAGGGTAGAGGGGGATTTTCTGACCAGAGTGAATTATAATGAGTAACAGTTCTCTTGTGAAAAAATACTTTTTTTTGAGAACAGATGACATTTTAAGGCTCCAAGTCTGTACTTCTAATGCTTTCACCTGCCAGCCAACTATCCTCCTTATCAGAGAAATAGAAGGAGCAGAGAAGCATGCCAAATATCTAAAAACTTGTCATAATCTCATCAAGAGTTTATATCTTCAGTTCACACTGAAACCTTACAGCTTCAGAGAGCAGAGACAGTTCACTAAAGCATGAAGAATTGGGGCATTGAGAGACTGTGCCTGCTTAGAAAACTGTGTAATTTAATAAAATGTTCATTGATGTCTACACAGTGGCTCCTCAGACTTGTGTTAGTGTCTGTGCCTGCAGCATGGAGACTCCCATTCCTGCTAATTAGATGATGATAGTAGGATTAAATGTTTCTGAGCAGACTGAAAAGCCTCCTTCTTCCATAGAGGCTCACCAGTGGACATTTAACTGTGAGAGAAATGGGGAAGATAAACCTTCCAGAAAGTGTACTGTTATCTTTCTGTTCTTCTAATTAATGATTTGGGTAACAGTAATTGAAAGCAAAGTGTAAGTACTTCAGAATGCATGCTGTTATTCAGTTACTAGAGGTTCCATATTTGATTACTTAGCAAAACAATGTGAACATTAAACTAACAAGAAAATGTATTTACAATGTACTGGATTATTTTCACAATAATTACTTTGTCAATGAGCATTTAGACTAATTTGGAGTTTTATTCTGTGTGTAGCATTTTGTGTCACAGGCACACCAATTGGCATGCAATCTGTCAGGAATGTAGGACTGGAAGGGACTTCTTTGCAACAAACTACCACTCCTGTCCCTCGCACACATGACAACCGCCAAACACCTAATAAGAAAAAAATGCCCTACGATGAGTCACAAGAGTAAATGAGACCAAAACAAAACAAAAACAAAAAACTACTGCTTTGGATACTCTTAAGGCAGTGAACTGGTTGGGTAAAATTATATCTGATGCTCCCATTATTATACCTCTTTCTATTATTCTTTGCTTATTGCTTTACCTGCCTAATTAAAGTGTTGCAAAAATGTGTCCAATTTTTTTTTTTTAAATCTACAGTGAAGTATTGACAATCACACATTACACTCTTGGATTTCTTGACCTTGTGCTTCTTGCTGCATAGGGTGCTGCATCTTCATCTATGCCACTGTGTACAGAGGCAGCTGCACTAAACAGAGGCAGCAGTGACTTCTAGCTGTCACCATGCTGCAAACATAACAGTGCAGCTGCAGCAGCTATTTTTCACATCCCTCCCCTACCCCCAAGCCCAAGTCAGTGGCTACAGCTGCTACCCCAGTTGCCCCATGCAAGTTACACTATTGCCTGTGTAAAACTAAAAAGAAAGGTTAACAAACCCCAAAAAGCAAAAGCCCAGGATTAAGGTTAGTTGTACAAATGTAGATCAGTCCTTTATCTGTATGCATTATCCATATGCTATTTCTTTGCACAGAAGACACATGATCCAGTACACAGTAGGCTACAAATAGCAGCTATTTGAAGTTAGCTTTGGCAACAGCAGTGATCAGAACTTAGCATTTGGTGCAGACGTGGCCATGAAATGTCTGGATTGATGGTGAAAAATAAAAGGTAGTAACTCCTTTTGGTCATTGTCCCACCTTCCGCCTCACCAGAGGTTTGAAAATAAGAGAGAGAGGAAGGGAGGAAAAGATGGGCAAGCAAGGCTTGGTAAGCCACTGAGCTCTGCATACTGGGTAGGGCACATAGGAATTGGTGTCTACCCAAATCAAGGAGGCAGCCTGCTGATGATGCAGGCATATCGCAGGGCCAGCTGCTATTTTTGAGGGCTTATCGTGACCAGGGTCCCCCTGCACCTCTCATTTGTCAAGAAGCCCCAGTGGCTCTGCCCTTCTGGGGCTGTATGTTATGTAGCTGTGACCCTCACTGCTGATTGGAGAGGCGAAGGGCTGTACAACAGGCAGCCAGCCCTCTCAGCCAATCAGCAGCAAGGGGCAGGGGCACCAGTCATCTCGCCTGCTCACCTTTGTGCCAGCAGCCTCCCTCTGCACTTCCCTGGGACAAGCTGCAATCTACAGTGCTCCATAGATAGCAGAAGTCATTATGGAGGACCATGAAGTAAGTCCTGAGACCTGTGGTTTGGATCCATAGGCATAGTATTGTCCACTGAGCCCACAGGCAGGCAACAAAATCCTCTGGAGATGCATATCTGTGCCTAAGTAATGAAGTAAATGTAAATTGTTAGAACATGAGGGGCATGCTCTGGGACCAGCTGATGCCCTCTTCACACTCTCAGCTTGCCAGGGAGCAGGCACCTAAAATGATAGTAATCGTTACACTGCCTGAGTGTAAAGAGTTTGTGATTTTATAATGGAGTTGCAAAATAATGAGAGCTACAAAAACTTACCGTAATGTACAATGGCACCCTCAAATAGACCAATCTATTCTGCTTACATGGCTTCCTAAATCAGCATTGGTGTAGATGCATTGGAGCAGCCTTTTGGGCTGTCTAATCAGCATGGGGGGGGGGCGGGGTGCAAAACTAGTCTTTTTATTCCCGCAACGATAATTAGTCTTTCCCCAGTTTATCCAGACTAGTTAGGATCCTGCAAAAATATGGCCACACTGCTTCCATTTTAGAAACACCACAGCAGGCCTCGACTTATCACTTCTGGGTATGACAAGCTAACTGTACAGCCACGATTTAGGTGATTTTTCACAAGGTTATACAGGAAAGCTAGAAAACAGCAAGCAATTAACTCAAGTCTCTTAAATCCTAAACTAAAATTCTACCCCCTCCAACTTCTTTCATTAAGCCTCTGCTTAGTGGCTTCTATGATTAATATTATGTCTAGTCTCAGTAGCATAAGAAGGCATGGGCAAGGCACCATTCCTATGCACTGATTTAGATGGTAGTAACAAAATGGTGGCCTCCAGGGAGCTCACACTGAAGGCACTGCTGCAGCCAGCCATGGCAGCCCAGGCTCAAATCACAGCAGCAGCAACAGGTAGAATGTGGTGGGTCCATGCCATGGCAGGTAGGATGATTCCCCACCCAGTCTACAGTGCTCAATACCATACCCCTTCCCCACCACTCTATGCATGGCACCAAAATAGCTAGCTAATAGGGGTGTGTGAAATGGGTCATATTTGATTTGGATTTGGCCTGAATCAGGGACAATGATTTGATTTGTTGATTCAGATCACTGTCTTAATTCGATTCAGCCAAATCTGAATCTGAAGAGTCGATGTGATTTGGAAAATCAGAGATTCAGCCATAGAGACAGCTTTAAATGTTTTTTATATACCTTGAGGTACCAGGTGTGGCTCATGAATGCTGCAATGGTGGGGCAGATGGAGCATCCCATGGGAGCACAGGACCTTCCCCCTATGCGTGGTCGGTGGCAAATCCGTAAGTGGACTGGAAGTACTTCCAACCCACTTCCAGGTCTGCTGCCAAGTGCGCAGCCACCCCACCCCCCGACTCAGTGATTGATCATGGGGGGATCCAAGGTGCTCCCCAGACCCAGGAGGCACCAGTCGCTGAGCCAGAGGAGTGCAGAGGGGTGCCCAGTACACTCCCCGGTAGACCTGGAAGTGGACTGGAAGTGCTTCTGGTCACTTCTGGGTCTTCTGCCGAGTGTGCTAGGCCCCTCCCCTACCCCCGTGCTCCTGTGAGATGCTCCATCTGCCCCACCATCTCAGTGTTCACGAGCCATCTGATACCTTGAGGTATATAGAAATTTTTTTTAAAGCAGTGTCTATGTCTGAATCGCCGAATCTTTCTGAATCTCTCCAAATCAATGCAGAGAGTTGTGATACAATTCAGAGAGATTAAAGTGTCTCCTAATTTCATTTGCATTTGGAGATTTGGCCACCAAATCAGGCTGAATCTCCACCGAATCGAATCAGGGACTGAAGCTTTGCACAGCCCTACTAGCTATTCCTCTGTTCCATTCGTCTGATAATGATAAGTGGCAATAAACTGCCTAATAAAGAAACAAAAAGCAGAAAGTACCAAGAACAATATTACCAAACACTGGGAACAAGCAGCATGAAGTAGCATTATCCATGACATGTAGTATGCACCAGATGTTGCTGAGTAACAAACAGAACAGTGACATATGGATAAATTTCACTACACTCATTCAGAGAGTGATTTAAAAGCACTATGGCCAGTTTTTGCCTGGGGCAGAGAAGGTCCTCAATCAGTCCTTCAGTACAAATGAAGGTGGCTGGATTCACCAAAGTTAGGCACTAGTTGTAATGAAACATGCTGTTAAATTAAACCTCCTTCCTGCCTGGAGAGGGAAGGAGTATCAGAATGACCATTTGGGACAGTCTGCCATGTTTCAGACATGCAGATATATAAGTTATGCATCTTATTTTCCAGAAAAAATCTCTATTGTGGTTGCCTTATCATCAAATCACTGTCCCCCAGGAAATATATGTAGCTATGCAGCTAAGATCTTTGCCATCCAGATAAAAGCAATGCGCTATGTCAATTTGTCAAACACATCAGGTGCCATAGACAGGTGAAATAATTTCACAGTTCCTGATTTTAGGAGGTGTTGAATTGAATAAGGGTTGCCAAGTTGGGTAATGTACACAAAAAAGATGGAACCCCCTTTCCATGGAATGGGGCAAGTCTGAATGCTAACATACGCTAGTATCATACGAATCAGTGACATCAAGAGGGCGATAAAGTGATAATGAAAGGATTTATTATAAAAAACCAAGAACAAATATAAGAAATAAATCACCATGCAGTGAGACACAGTTAGAATTACAAAAATAAATAAACAAAAGAAAATCTCAGAACAGTAACCTGTTCTTACCCTGGAGCTTGAATCAAAGGATGCAGCCACTAGACAATTTACAGGTTAAAATGCAGACCCTGCCTCTGACTGTTCAGAATTTTCTGCATCTTCATGTCAGATGCTTTGCTTTTTTTAGGCTAATGTACTCAGTCTCTCTTCTACCAGGAAAGACTAGACAAAGCCATGCTTTCTAGGCAGTCTTAAGAACTGCTGCCTATCTGACTATTGGCATACATCACCTCTTTGAGCACTTGCATGCACACATGGAGTCTGCTCCAACGTGCTGGAAATCCAGCGCATTGGAGCAGACTCAATTTATCAAATCTACTCAAGCATGTAAATTGACATGTGCTGGCAGCCTTGTGCATCATGTGTATCAGCAGCACAGCATGCATCAGAGCTGAGAAAATGGCAGTGGTGCGCTTTGAACTAAAACATGTTTAATGTGAATTAGTTCAAAGTGCACCACTGTCATTTTCTCAGTGCTGATGTCTGCTGCACCACTGATACACCTGCTCCCAACGCAGCACTGGCCACTTTTAATTAGGGCAGCTCACTAATTAAAACCACCCAGGTCTGCATTGGGAATACATGTAAAAATGCCCAATGATTCAAGAGGGCTTACACTAGGCCAGTAACTTCCTGCTTCATTCTTCCAAGGCGCTTGTCTAGCACACTACAAACTTGCATCCTTCTCAGACATGTAGATTCACTAACTCAATATAACCTTTTGAGGCTTTGAGGTTCAGACTGGAATTAAGCAAGTCTGTATCATTGCTCCAACACTCTTCTCAATACTCCTTGTCACGATACTATATCTGACCACCAACAAGCTTCCAGCTGGAGTGGAGCTAAACTACCAACTGGATGGTAAAGTGTTTAATCTCAGCTGACCTTGAGCCAAAACCAAGACTGCCCCAACTTTAAGCACTGATCCCCGCTATACTGATGATGCATGCCTGTGTTCACTCAGAAGAAGAATTTCAGGCAACTGTCAATGTCTTTACTGAGGCATACAAGAAAACGAGACTGATGCTTAACATTCAGAAGACTTAAGGTATCCATCAATAACCTCTTAACAATAGTCCTCCACTCCAGTAATTCAGATTCCTGATGAGACTCTGGAAAACACTGAGTATTTCCTGTACCTCAGAAGCCATCTCTTACAGAATGCTGACATCAGCGACATCAGATCTGAAACCAAGTCCATACAGTGTACAGGAGACACCTCAAGTTGCTGGAGAATTGCTGGAGAATTACCATCAATACTGCCTGAGGAAGATCCTTCCAATCCAGTCAGAAGACAGATACACCAACATTAGTGTCCTCTCAGAAGCAAAAGCCAGAAGCATCAAGACAATGATCATCCAACATCAACTTTGCTTGGCCAGCCACATCATCTAGATGCCTGCTTCAAGATGCTTGAAGCAAGTCTTATTCTCCCAGCTCAGTCAAGGTGTACATTCAAAAGGAAGGCAGAGGAAGCTCTCAAGGCCAACTTGAAAAATGCAACATTGACATCAACTCATAGAAGGCTAGTGAACCAGGACCATCCCAAAGGGAAGAACAGTCTGCTGCGAAGACCTGAGATCTTTGAAACCTTACAATGACAACAGGAGATGGAAAAGTGGGAGTGACAGAAACAGCATTTTACAGACTGAATTTAGAATCGAGAGCCACCCACTATGCACAGAAACACATGCCCAAGTTACAGCAGAGTCTGCCAATCCCTGATCACCCTTGTCAGCCATCTTCAGACCCACAGATAAGACAATCATCTTTAACTGCAAGGGATTGCCAAAGAAGAAGAAGATATTATTTCTCTCTCCTGAGTGGCCGGTTGTCATACCTGCAGTCCTTCCTTTAAAATGTAAGTTTTTTACTGTCTGGCCATATCCTGGCTTCCCTTGCCTCAGAGCAGGTAGGCAAGTGTGACAAGTCAACAAACCCTTGTTAAATGCTAATTCTAAAGGCCATTACCACTTCTAACTGTGAGCAGTGGAGGGCCACTCAAATTAGTCAATGCCTTATTAAAACCATCTTGGCTGTAATATAAAGATAGATCTACATTATATTTCTATATAATGTAATATATAGTATATCCAATACCATAACACACACAGATATGAGAACCATAAAACTGAACACAGCTTCAGACTAACTACAATTAGGCCATTACACTTTTTCCAGTTTATGTGGTCAGAAACTGGTCTATAACCATAATGAAACAGAATTCATGACATATGGACTGGTTTCAAAATGGCAGATCCTGATCTAAGATAGAGCTGTACTGATGTAATATCAGACTTAATCTAGGTTACAACAGCCTATTGAACATTAGTGACAGGCCTGCTTGTGAGTCAAGGTAGGCTGCTATCCATTGGTATCCCAGGGGGCTTTACATAGCCTCCAAACCCCTCCTTGCCTCTTAACCCTTGAGCAGCTGAGCACCTAGCCAGCCCCACCTCCACCCCTGAACTCTCTGCTTTCTGTATGTCACCCTGGCAGGGAAGGGTGGGAATGGGGCTCATGAATTACTAGGCAGAAATGGTGCCGGCAGTGCAGCCTGCATTTCCAGCTGGGTTGCCAAGACACAGAGTATTCCTCTACTCTCCTGTCCAAGCCCTGAGACAGACACTACACTGCAGTGGCTCCAGGAAGGGCTTGCAGGATTTGGGCCCAGCACCAAATACTTGGCTGAAGCTGCTTCTTTGCAGCTGCAAGGGCATGGTGGCCACCCCCTCCCTGGGAACCGGAGCTCCGTGTCTGCAGAGAAGCAGCTTCAGCCAGGAATTCTGCACTGGCTTCAGGGAGGAAATCCTGGAAGCCTTTTCCAGAGATGTGCAGTACAAGGTTGAGAGTATTCCTCCCCTTTTCCATCCAAGCCCTGGGACCCTGCACTGCAGGAGTTCTGGTATGTTCCCTCCAGAACCAACACTAAATTATCTCACTAAATGGGACAAGGGAAGGACACTATGCCCCATTAACCTGGCTGGGAATGCAGGGTGCAATGCTGGCACTGCCTCCCCCAGAATCTTATGAGCCCTGCTCCCTGCTGCCTATGTCCTGCCTGGGGTGGACCTCTGCTCCCCTACCCCAGATAAAGCTTAGGGACCCCTTGCCACTGAGAAGGTGAGAGCATGCTTCCCTGCAGCCAGCCAGCGCAGTGCAGGAAGGCATGAGCCAGGTAGTCAACCAGGGATGGTCCTCACTTAGCTCAGGTGCCCTCAGCAATGTCTGGCAAGCTGGGAGGCATGTGAGAGTGCCAGCAACCTTCTAGCCTTGGACAATGCAGGCATTTTCCCATCTCCTGCAACTGAAGAGTGAATGTGAGTTTTCTGAATGTGAGTGAACTAGCAGGTTAGAGAAACCTGCATAGTTTGGATCTATTCCACCTCCAGCTTTTCGACTGTCTGTACTTTGAAGTAAAGCATAAACTCCTCAAGGGAAACCTAATTTGGGAGAATATCCATGCATGCCTTACTGTGAACCTCTACAAGTAATTTTGCCTTAGGATTAATCCATGACAAGCACTCTCCTATGTGCTCAGGTCTCCTTTGGAGCTTCTGGACCTGTGAAGCCGAGAAGCATGCAAGGATTGCTGCTTTCCAGCCCTCTGGTCGAAGATACTTGCACAAGCTACCATGGGGGTAAAAGCACGCACATGTCATTAGTTTAATATAGTATATGGGCAACTTTGTGCACATGAAAAGCAACTGGAATGCTACAGATATTCCTGCTTTAACTAAAACTTGCTGTTTCTTGCTCACATGTGTTCACCCTTAATTGCTATTCCTTTGGTTAGAACACTTACCTGGGAGTTGGAGACACCAGGGACTGTTTAACTGTTCATAGACTATGTCAAGAGGAAGAATGGAGAGTAGCCCTTCCCAGGTACCTCGTAAAATCATAGCAAACAGATGCTGTTGATGGGTGAGAGACCTGTGTTCAATTCTTTTCAAGTAGAAGATGGAATTGAACCTGGGTCTCCCACATCCTAAGTGGCCTAAACAATGAACTACTAGGTAAAATGAGGCACTAGGTAATGGGACTTCACTTTCAGTTGTGTGAATCTAGCCTTTTAGTTCCTTTGTCCTTCCCCCCAAATATCCAAAACAAAGTATCCTTCTAATTGTATGGAATATTTGGAGTTTAATTAAATTCCTGCCCTACACACACACAAATACAGTCCAGTAAAAACTAGGGAGGGGGAATGAAACTGTTTATCAAATTGATTCCCCCCATACATACAAGTCAGTTTGGCTCTAAACTGAAAAATCAATTTTTCACAAAGCACTATTTTGCAACTCTCAGTAAAGATTTGTTCAGTTGTAAAAGCTCAATCACATCTCAGGATGGGATTAGCTTCTTATAGAATTGAACCCATTGGGCGCAATGGGGAAACTTGATACTAAAAGCCTGGTGGAGAGGCTCATTATTAAAATGAATACATACCACTACACTACATCAAAGGTAAGAGTACAGCTACCAGCAGGGATGTGGCTAGTGAAAAGGGCAATTTCACATATGCATTTACTAAATTGGATATAAACAAACTCAGAAAGGAACAGTACAAAATGCTATATTAACCAAAAGTCAACTATCAAATCAAGTCTGATGGCACCTTATAAGGGATTGATTTGACACCGTGAGATATCTAATCCTAAATACAGGCTTTTAAAAAGCACATTTTAAAAGAACCAAAAATACTGAAAAATAACATTTTGCAAAGTTGGAAAATGGCATTAAATACCTTTAAAGTAGCAATCTGACAGGTTCTTTTTGTCCAATTTGCATTATCTTCAGCTTTGCTTATAAAACTCCTTTTTGGATCTAAAATATATTAACTTTTAAGCTGAGCCATAGATAAATTTAAAATTTTAATATGTTACTAGCAAAGTGCCAGTGAAGAATGATGGGTAGGTGGCAGGGATGGAGCACCACCACCTACCGCCCCATGCTGCCACCGCTCCATGCTCAGCTGCATGCAACCATCCCCACCATGTCTGGCCCCATGCGCCCCCAAGCACCTGACACATACACAGCCACATGCCACACACACCCACCCAACCACATACTACACAAATACAATCAGCCACGTGCCACACACTCACCCACCCGGCCAAACCCCCCACCCATCCAGCCACACACTGCACACCCACCCAGGCACATGCCACACCCACACAGCCACACATACAACCACCCAGCCACATGCCACACCCACCCATCCACACACCACACACATACAACCAGCCACCCACCCAGCCACATGCCACCCACACACACACGCTGCATACGCCCAGCCACACACTCTGCCAGAGACACATGCCAACCCCACACTCAGGCCCCATGTCACACATACAAGTCTTGCTGCTCAGTCTGGCCTGGCCCGAACATACCCTCGGCCCTAAAGGAGTCACCAAGCTCCCCTGGCCCTGCAGACTAGCTTGGCCTAAGCACAGTCCACCCCACCCCTGCCAGGATCAGCCTCAGCCCCAGTCCCCACAGCGCACGCCTCAGTGACCCCCTCCCCTTCCCCTTCCTGGCCCCTGCACAGCACCCTGTGGCTGTGCTCGCCCAGTGCACCCCATAGCCACAGCTGGTAGTTAAGCCCCATGGGGTGGGGGGGCACTGCTGCAGGGTGCTTTGTGGGGAGCAGGCATGGAGGCATGCCCTGCCCATGGCCATGTGCTGCAGCCAGTGGGCACTGACTGTGTGCTCCCCCCTGGCTCTCCATGCACCCTGCATGCCCTGTGCCCCACGGCTGCAGCTAGCAGGCAATCTCTGGGTTCAGAGGGCATGTCCCACCTCATGGCCATGTGTTGCATCTGGTGTGTGCTGCCTGCACACCCCACACCTGCTCCCTGGGTGGCATCTTGTGGCTGTGCACCAGGCCCCACAATATGCTACACCCCCACAGGGCCACAAGCCCTTGCCTCCCCTCTCCCCTGCTCAATGGAGCACACCCTGGTCCCCACCACCTCCACCTCACCTGTGTGTCTGTCTTTCAATAAGGCTCCGGGCAGTGCATGTACAGTTGACTCGGAGCATTACGGACAGACACACAGACAGAAATGCTCCGGCTTTTATTATATTAGAATTTTCTCTTTTTATTTTTATTAACCATTAATTGTTATTGTCTGCATTCCTATGAAGTCAGAAGAGCTGCACCAGAGACTGGGTCCAGTTCTGTTACAGCAGAAGTCATCATATTCCTTCCTGAATACCCTGAAATAGGATGAGACATAGGAAAGAGTCATAGCATAAGGTAATTTCATGTTATGTTTCCCTTAGTAGATGAGCCAGGAGAGTAATACATTAAAATTAGCTATGCCCACAGGCACAGTTAGCAGAGATACCTCTCGTCTATTCATTCAGCTTCCAGGTTATGTGCAAGAAACAATCATTCTGTCCTTTGAAAAGGCTAGTAAAAAACATTAGAACATACACAGCAATCCCTGACATTCCTCCACAAAACTGATTCCTTTTCTGTTTTGCACAGGCTCTGAAATTAATGAAAGTATTTTGCTGTGAATACTGCAAAGGGAAATTTCTTCCATCAATTAAGAACCCCATTAAAGATGTCTCAAGAATGTTAAGATCATGATGCTTTTAACAGCTATACATTTAGGGTCCTTGAGATGAGTAAGCCTTGACTTCATTAAGTAGTCAACTTAAATGATTCTTGCTAACTTCTTACTGAAGTAAGGGGTTCAATGCCTATGAAAATCAGGCCACATCTTTCTCTGTCTATTCCATAACCTTAGTACCTGAAACTGCTTAATTTTGGATACACAAAGGCTGCTGTTTCTTTCCATTTGACAGTCAAAACTTTCCTTTCTTACTTTCTCATGACTTGAAATGTAGCACTGAAGCACAGTGCTTACCCAAAAGAGCATATAAAACTCCATATGAATAATAACCCACTGACAGAATATTATCTTTCATTTTGTGCCATTCATTAAGGCCATTTTTACATGTGCCCTGGGATGTGGTACAAGTGAGCTGCACTAATTAAAACTACCTGTGCATCACATGTATCATCACTGCTGTGCATCCCTGCACTGAGCAAATGGTGCTGGGGAACTTCGAATTAAAGCTCATTATAAGCAGGATGCCTGCATCAATCAAAGGGGCATGTTAGGACCTGCTTCCTGTGCCTGAGCTCATTTTCTCCTGCCACGACTTGATGGGAGTAAAAAACAAAACAGTAAAGAGCTCTCAGATGGGAAGCTTCTGATTTAATAAAGGCTATAACTTGCCACACCCTATCCTGCTGCCATCTCCAGTTGCTAACATGGGGTCGGGCTCCTGCTAGCATAATACGAATGTAAAGTTGGGCAGCAGCCTCTCTATACTCAAGGAACATGAAGGGCAGCTCTTCTTGTGCTCCTACTCCTACAAACGAACGGCCGCTTGCCATGCCAATACTACTTGCAGGCCCCTCTCCCCTCACTCCTACCTGGGATGAGCAGGGCTCTTTAATAAGACACAATCACTGGGACCTCCACATCTGAATCTGATCCCCACCTTGCTTATTCACAGTCTCTCAGAATACTGGGGATAAGCATGCCAGCTTCCCTCAGTCACAGTCTTTTATTAACACAGAGTACCTGTCCTAGTGACTGCCATGCTAGCATCACTTGCAAGTCTCTGCAAATTCCACTGTGTGCTGCCCATAAGAGAAAGCTTCCCTGCTTCTTCCCTTGTGCCTGCGCCTCTGTGTGGGAAAAACTGTTCTGTCGCTCTGGCCAGTTCCCAGCCACTGGTCGGGTTCCCCTTCCAGGGAAAGTCTCTAATCAGACTCAGGTCTTATGATACAAAGTTTGTAGGTGGTAATTAACACCTCCTGGCCAGCCTCTCTGTGAAATCTTAATTGACAATTAACAAGTCTAGGCTCAGCTCTCTGGCCAGTGGAGGCGTGCCTTATTGGCAATTCACACTTCTCTGGGGCACCTCAGTAACAGGATCACTGGCTCCCTGTTACACTCATCAAATGTGTTTTATTTCAAAGCTCCCCACTGCCATTTTTTCAGTGCAGAGATGCACAGGGATGCTATTACACGTGACGCAGAAGGCTGCCAGAGCACATCAATTGCTCGATTAATCGAGGCTACTGGAGCAATTGACACACTCTGGCAGCCTTCCGCATCATATATAACCAGCATCCCTGTATCTCTCCACAGGGATGCTGATTAATCAAGCCTGTGCCAATGCACTGGATTTTGAAGCAGGCTCCAAGCATGTCTATAGGAGCCCAAAGTGTCCTTAGCTTTGCTTGCCAGAACTGTATGGGGTTTCATCTGCACAATATGCAAGCACACTGCTCTGAAATAAAATGGTGCTACTTCTTATTTTATGTCAATGTAAAGACAACTGGTTTTGAGACCTCACTGTCATTTACAGGTAATTGAAGCTGTTTCATATATAGTGTCTCTACTGAGGGTGTGTCAGACAATAAAAATAATTTTCTGCATCTACTGGAGACATCTGGTACATTAGAAAATGGATGATTGGAAGGCAAGTCATAGGTAAGTATTTCCTTGGAAAAAAAAGTTCCCATGTTGTTATTTAATGCTTTTGTTTGACCACTGTAACTGGCAACTGTGATTTCAATCAAGAAATGCTGGAACAGAGTAAACTTTCAATCTGCAGGTAATCTACAGTAACTCTGATAGTGCTGAATTGTGAAAGTTGGAACACACAGCTGCCACAGCTTATTCAATTTTTGTACTTTCTAGCAACAAAGAAAAAAACAAAATAAATGGAGAACAGCAACATTAGAAGATGCTAGTTTGCTATATTTCTCTTTCAGTGAGGATATTGTCATTCTTTTAATGCACATTATTGACACTACTACACAATACTTATTTTGCTGAATAAGGGTCTTCATGGCTGTGAAACTGTGAAACAGATCCAACCAGCTTTTAACTTTATCATCCTTCTGCCTTCTACCAAGGAACATTCACTCAAATAACTATTTATTAGTGTCACACAAGCTGCTGTACTGTGTTCCTGATTCTAAGAAACTTTCAACCAATCCAAGAGTCTCATAATATTATGCTTCACGTTCTATTCTGGCATTTTCAAAAAGAACTCAGAAAAAGGGAATGGGCCAATATAATTATACAATGTGGCTAAAGATCTAAATTTAACTGTTGTGGTCAGGTTTTTTCTGAAAGTATCACTTAAATAATTAGTTCACAAGCTGTTCTGTTCTTGTTTTGTTTTTGTTTTTTTAATTTACTTAAATTTTTGGAGGGAGAGTGAAAGGAGAGAGGTCTGATTTGGGTTTCAAAATCTGAGCACCAAGATTTTGTAATTGGGCAGGTGTGGCTGCTTATTTTATATTTTTGCTTTGTCTTAAATATTTCTGATTGACAGTCTATTACCCTTCTCTTCTTTGAATTAATATTACTTCTCAATCTTCTCTTTAAATTAAGCCAATTTTCTCCTATCATCAGGCACACAGAATTCTTCATCTCCATGTTAAACATGAGGGGAAAGGACGGGTGCTGGGAGGAATAAAATTCTGACCTGCCTTGGGGACATAAAGGACCTCAGCTCTTGCTCCCATAGGAAGGTCCAAAAGCAGGTGTGTGACTGCCACTGCACCCCCTCTGCACACCTCCCATTGCCACATGCTGTTGTCACACTAGCTTTATCCAGATTTACAATTCTATGTGATACTAGAATTAATGCAGTTACAAGCTGTTAACAGTGACCACAATGGAGATTTATTGGGGGGGGGGGGTAAATTAGGGAATAATTTAATTGAATGAGATTAATTACTATCTTTATTTCTATTTGCTTTTTTTTTTTCATTTTAGCATTTGTAATTGAGTCTGGTTTGGGGAAATCATGGTAGCATCATAAAAGAAGCAGCCAACTAGGGGTCAAGGTTTCATATAAATGTTAAATGCACTATTAAAAATAAATAAATACGTTTTCTGTTTATTTTGCCCTTCAAGTGGATATCTGATCTTTGGCTGTAACCTCCAGAAATTCAATGATAGGACGATTCCTAGAGTTCTGCCTTCTATCTGGCTGTCATTGTCGAGTCTCTTTAGATTTGGATTTTTTTTTTCAGATTATGCACTGTTTTCTCAGCACGCCTACTATAAAGAAGTGATATTTTAAGGAGATTTACAATAAAAGGCAGAAGTCTCTGAAGACACTTCTGGCTCATGAGTCATTTTCAACAACAGGAATATTTTCTAATTAGTTTCATAGTTTCATAGTTTGTAGGGTCGGAAGGGACCTGAGCAGATCATTAAGTCTGACCCTCTCCCATGGTAGGAAAGAGTACTGGGGACAAACAACCCCAGCAAGGCCTTGTCTTAAAGACCTCCAGGGCAGAAGCCAGCACCACTTTGCTTGGAAGTTGGATCCAGATCCTAGCTGCCCTGACGGTGAAGTAGCACCTCCTGATGTCTAATCTGAATTTACCCTCTACCAGCTTGTGACCGTTATTTCTAGTCACTCCTGGTAGTGATCAGGGGAACAGGGACTCCCCCAATGCCTGCTGGTCCCCTCCGACTAGTTTGTAACAGGCCTCTATATCCCCCCTCAGCCCTCTCTTATGGAGCTGAACAGGTTCAGGTCCCATAGCCTGTCCTTGTAGGGCCTTCCCTGCTGCCCCTGATCATGCGAGTGCCCCTCCTCTGGACCCTCTCCATGTTGTCCACATCCCTCTTGAAGTGCGGCACCCAGAACCAAATGCAGTACTCGAGCTGCGGCCTGACCAGTGTGCATAGAGGGGGAGTATCACCTCCCTGGACCTGCTTGAGATGCATCTATGAATGCATGACAAGGTGTGGTTGGCCTTCCTGACTGCATCCCCACACTGCTGGCCCATATTCATCTTGGCATCAATGATGACTCCAAGATCCTTTTCTGCTTCTGCACTGATGAGAAGGGAGTTCCCCAGCCTGTAGGTATGGTGCTGGTTCTTCCTCCCCAGGTGCATCACATTGCACTTGTCCGTGTTGAATCCCATCCTATTCTCATCTGCCCACCCCTGTAACCTGTCTAGGTTCAATTGTAGCCTTTTCCTTCCTTCTAACGTGTCCACATCCCCCCTCATCTTAGTGTCATCAGCAAATTTGAACAGGGTATTTTTACCCCCTCGTCCAAGTCACTGATGAAGCTGTTGAACAGTGCAGGTTTGAAACTAAATTAACAAAAGATGTTTTGTGATATACAGATTTTAGAAACGTCAGTCCACAACTTTTTTTAAAGGAGTACATGATACAAAAACTAGTTAGCTTGGTTAGATTAAAACAACCAGAAGGTTATTGTACCATATGTTGGCAGAGAGTTATTAAACATTACCACAGAAAATCTTTTTTGTCAATTGTTGATTTATATGAAATATTTTAGATAGAAGTGATGCCAAAATCTTGTGTAATTTATATGAAGGTTCTCAGTAGGTCATTCCTCTTTAAACCAAACAAAAACATAGTAACAATGCAAAGGTAAAAGAGAAGCAACATTTTCTGAAATGTTTAAATGACTTGGAACCTAAAATTTTTCACTAACTTAAGATAATGAAAACAACCTAACCAAAATCTAAAAAAAAAATTTAGCAAAATGTACACAGTAAACATTAGCAATATAAAACCAAAAGAATTCATATAAATGTGATAATCTAATCCCAAGAAGCATCCATTCATGATAATAAGGAATCCACTAACATGGTAATGATCCTGGGAGTAGTCAACATATTAATATTTTGGCAAAAGTTACTAATTAGAAGAAGTAATAAAAGCAGACTATGAAATAGAGGTAGAAAGTGCATTGAAATAGTGTTCTATTTTGTGATGTTCCTGGGATTCCATAGCTTTCAGATTTTGAAATGAAACACCACCTTGTCAATCATCGATAAATTGGGCATGTCTGCACATGCATTAATGTGCTTTAGTTAATGCGCATTAAATCTAGTAATTCCATCTTTAGGTATTAGGAAAATGTGCATTAGCCTGTCTTAATGTGCATTAACTAAAGAGCACTGGAGCTCCTACAGACATGTGGGAAGCTCCTCTGACACACTGGAAATTCAGCCCATTGGAGCAGACTCAACTAAATGAGTCTGCTGGAGCACAGAAACTGACAAACTCTGGTAGCCTTCTGTGTCATGTGTATCAGCATCCCTGTACTTAAAAAATAATGGCTGGGCACTTTAAACTAAAACACATTTGATGAGCTTTTGTTCAAAGCACCCCACCACCATTTTTCAGCATGGGGATGCTAATACACGTGACACACAGCTGCTTTTAACTAACGTGGCTCACTAATTAAAGCACTCAGCACCACATCCCACAACACATGTAAAAATGTCTGCTGTTTTTAAATGTTGCCTTAATGCACATTAAAAAAGGCTAATGTGGATTAAACTACACATGTAGATATGCCCATTAGTAACAAGTAAACTACAATATCTTATAAAAACAGTAGAGAAGGAATGCTTTAATCAGTTGTGGAGGAAATAAAGTCTGTCTCTATCATGATGGTCACAAGAATAATATCTGTTAAATTATACTGTATCATGTGTTGTGTTCATATGAATTAATTTGAATGAATTTACCAGAAAAAGCCATTCCTCTATCATGGTAACCATCATCACAAATAATAAATCATCAGTCTGTTTCTCTTCGAAAATTATCTGCAGCAAAGACAGTTTCTAGGATACTAAGAACCATATAGTATCTACAAACTTAAGAATATGTCACCCAACATACTATCTTGCCAGAAGCTAATGAATTATTGCTTGAAGTCTTAACTTGACATGTAAGTCTGGTACAATTGCTCCAATGCTGCTACATGAATTATTCACTACATTCACTAGGGTGACTGATGTACTGGCCCAACTCCCAAAGTCAATATGCAGAAAGTCACTTCCAAGAATTAAAGATTTTTATTTATGTCTTTAATTTTGTTGTTTTAAAAGAGAAACAGTATAGCAGGAACCACAGAGGCCGCTCTTGGGGAAGACCTGCAAAGCTACTTGAAACCGCACGTCATGCAGACCCAAAGAACTGTAAAAAATCTGGCCCAAAACTATCAGTAAAAACAACTATCAAGAGTCTATAAAGTGACATATGGGGTACATCTACTCGTATAAAGAATGTGATGCAATAAACTCCAAAGCAGTTTGAGCTAGAGTAAATTGCTTTTGGGTACAATGTCTATATGTGCACCAAGGACACTAGCAATTTGAGCTAGGACTGACTGGGTACAATGTATACCTGTGGTTGGCATTTATACATGTATTTCAGCACAGTTAAATACTTTGCAGTCAGGGACAGTATTATCTTACGGCAGAGTTAATTAGTTTACTACACCCTAATACCGGTGCATTTGTAGACTGCAATTCTTTATCATGGAGCTAATAAGTCTACTACACAGTAAAACACAAGTGTAGATGTCCCCACAGTAAGCAAAAGGCCCTATTTCAGTTGATCCTACTACATCCTACTCTATTTTCTTTGTTTGTTTTTGGTTTGGTTTGGTTTGGTTTTTTAACCAATTTACAGCCACTTATTCTGAATGTTATTAATTTAATATCACACTCAGGGGAATATTTGCTCCATATTTCCATACATTGGTGTGACCGCCAGGTTGCAATTCCCCTTTCTCAGGTAGTTCTAGTCCTGTAGGTAGATGTCACTATCCTCTTGGGACTGCTTCGGTATTGGAGCAGCTCTCTTTCATCCGAGCCCCCGACCTTGTTCTCACCTGCCACGAGATGTTTTTCAGTGTCAAGGCCGGTTCGCGGCAGACTCCGTGGCCCAGGTCCCTCGGCAGTCACATCCCGGGGCTCCGCCACCCCTGCACCCTGGCCTCACGTCACCTCTAGTGCGTCCTTTTCCAGTGGGTCCGATTCCTCAGTGGTGGGGTGATATCCCCCCTTCCTTTTCCCTGTTTGACCCTGTACAAGGTCGCTGCACAGGTTTGGACTCCTCAAAGCCCCTAGACCCTATTCTTATGAAGATACTCGCTCTGCTATCCCAGCTAGGACATCTGACATAAGACAAACAAAACACCTAAACAAACTTAAAGCCCCACTACTTTGGGTGGCCACGTCTCTGCACCACCACCCCAGCACTCCACGTGTGGGTCACGCTGTCTTCGGGTTCATGTCCCATCGGGCCCTCTGTGGCCATGCTTCCTGCTCCTCTTTGGTCAGGCGCAGTCTCTGGCCACGCTGTCTGCCTCTGCTCCTGCAGAGCCATGCTGTCGGCCACTGCCACCGCTTTCCTCCTTGGTGGAGCCGGTAGCTGCCCCTCCCTGGGGCTCTCCACCTCTCTCGCCGGCGGAGCTGCCAATTGCCGGGTCCTGGGGCTCTCCACCCCTTCCGCGGCTGCAGCTGCCACTTTTAACTTCCCCAGCTGGCGTCCTTCCCTGACGTCACTGGCTGGACGCACCTGTATAAACAAGCAGCTGATGCGCTGTGCGGGTCCTTTCGGCAGGTTCTGCAGGTAAGCCCTGCTTACTATTTGTCTCCCCAGGACAATTGGTTTTTAGAAGTATAATGATAACAGTCTCTCATTCTTTTCTCCTTTTCTGCTGTTTCTTGGCCCTTTTGATAGCATGCTTTTCAGTCAGGGAGGATGGATTTGGAATCTAATGGCATTAGTATCATGTAGGTTACAATTGGGTTGAGAGTCTGCTGTCTTTAAAACCAGACTGAAAATCCACAGCAACTCCCCTTGCTAAACTAGAACAACACATTTTCATTGGCATAATTCGAAGCATAATCTGATTAGCCTAAAGATCAATACAAGTAATTGCACTTTTTTCAATATATATTAAGGCATTTAAAAACAAACCATAAAGATGCTTACAATGGGTTCAGATGTGTTACTATAAAATAATAACTATGATCATTGATATATAACTGCTGCATTACCAAAGCACTACTAATGAATCTTCACAATATCATTGGTGAGGTAAATAGATTCTGTCAATTTAATTTTTTAATTTAATTTAATTTTTTAAAAATTAATATCATATGCTCAGCAACTGTAAATTCTTTTCTTGCTTCCAAACTTTTCTAGTTGTAAGCTCATGAATGCATTACTAGAATAAACTATTAAAGAAGAATATAACAACTGTGCAATAGCGAGATAGTATGTTTGAGAATCTAGAAGGAAATGTCTGAAATATGGCCAGATATTGAATATTCTTATACATAAAATACCATTCACCTACATGGACACTTGTATCGCTAAACATCAAAAGGCTGTTGACAGGTGAGAAGGGCAGCAGCTCTAGTATAATCATCAGGGAGACGCAGAGGTCAGCATGCATCAATGACAGGAGCTAGTAGTAGCAGCAGCATGGCTTCTAATTAGGCAATGATTTACAGAAAATTCCCCCTTTTTGTTACCGACTACATCTGCATCCTCCCCTGGTGATGGGACAACAGACTTTGAATGAGTCCTCTCTTTCTCATTTTTCAATTCATTTTCTAAAAGCAAAGGGAGTTTAGTCCAGGATTTTTTCAGCTCCCACTGGAGGGTGGGGTGGGTGGTATATTCGAGCCTTCATGAGGTGGGGGGAGGCTCCAATTCACCCACCAGCATGGGCTGGAGAGCCCCTAAAATTATCTCCCTTTGCCCTCTTTTCCCCCTCCCATTCTGAAAACAGCATGAGCTGGCAGGGAGGAGGGGCCATTGCTAGGAAAAACAGACTGCAGACTCCCAGCCAGCAGCTAGGTTTCCCACTCCCTTGGAATCAACAGCAGACTTTGGTTTGTTCCAGGAGACTGTTGTAACTCAGAACACTTCCTGCAAAGCGTTCAGAGTTACAGCAAGGAGCTGCGCTTCTGTCTGCATCTTTATTCAGGCTGAGACATGGCAATTACCAGATAAACAGGAATAAGACAATCATAAATTAAACAATAATCAATAGGCTGCTGGGGCCAATCACAAACACCTGACAAGAGAATTAGGAATTTCAAGTACTTAAAGGAAAATTCAAAACAATTTGTGAACACTCTCAGCTCCATTATATTCATAATATTTTACTGCCAATCATTTTCTAATAATTAACATTTGGTGAAAAAAAGATTTATGCCACAAACTTTGTTTCTGTGAATTCTTTCAGATTCCTTGACTTAAAAGATGTATTAATTTACAGTAGCAGATTAATTGGTTCTTCATCTGTTTGCACATGGAGGAAAATAGGATGTAACCAGTGAAGAAACTGGGCTTCTACAGATGTGCAGGGAGCTTGTTCCAATGTACTAGAAATCCAGGGCATTGGAGCAGACTCGATTAATCAAGTCTGCCGGAGCATGGGAATTGATACACTCTGGCACCATTATATGTATTAGCATCTCCATGCAACCCAGCATTGAAAAACTGGCAGCAGGGTGCTTTGAAATAAAATACATTCGATGAGTTTAAGTTCAAAGCACCCTGCAGCCATCTGTTCAGTGTGGGGATGTGCAGGGATGCTGATACACATGATGTGCGGGCATTTTTAATTAGTGCAGCTTGCTAATTAAGGCACCCAGTGCCACATCCCAGGAGACATATGAAAATGCCCATTGCAGTGATGACTACATGTAGTACAAGAGTCCTTACTCCTGTTACACCATGATACCCATCTTAATAGTAACTTGTGAACCAGCCTTTTCCTCATGTTGATTTTCTATACACCATGCCTATTTGAAACAAAATTACAACTATGGCAATTTTTCCTCAGAACACTATTTTATATTAGAAAATTATGTAACATACAATTTTGGCAACTGGGTATCTTTTAATTCATTTTAGCAGCTGGAATCAGAGTATGATAGCCAATCATCTTTTCACTGACCACATATTGGGAACTAGTAAAAAAATAAATAAAAAAGCTCACTTAACCCAGTTCTAACATAAAATAAATATAATGTTGTATATTAGCTTCCACATTCTCCCTACAGGTTATATATAAATTTGAGAAACTATATACCTATTTGTATTATGTTTATCAGTAGTTGAATTTGCTACAGTTGCTTTTCTTTTTCTTTTGTTTTTAAGTTGTCACTTTAGACCACTGGGTTTTGAGAAGTACCTTTTAACATCACTGGTAAAGGGGAATATAGCCCAAGGGGCTAACATACAGTGGTTAATGTTTACGTATATTATGTATTGAAAGGAAAGGGAAATGGAATGATTCCAAATATGTAGCAATGCTGTCTGAAATAGGGGGAAAATATAAAAGTAGCAGTATCACCATTAAGGATGTTTTATCCTGCAATGTAATGTCTGTGTTTCCTCAGTCATTTCATATCATTGAATGCTACTTGATAACCAATTCATCATCAAATACACATTTCTATTTCTAAAAAGTGAGGAAAGGTAGAACATAAATTTGGTAGAATATTAGTTCTTTAATACAAATTGACCTTAGTTTTTGTTAAAACTACCTAACTTAAACATTACTTTCCCTTCATGCTGTCATATTTTTTTATCTTTTCACATTTTTTATCATTAAAAGCATGCATCAAATTATTCAGTCATTCTTCCAAATATAATACTTAAATAATTTCTAAAATATACTGATCAGTAGCACAGTCTGGTGAAGAAGTCACTGAACATGAAACTCAGAGGGTCTGTTTTCTACTCCTTACTCTGCAAATGATATGTAGTTTGAATTCAGAAAAATAGCTTCACTTCTTTCAGTTTCTGTTTCCACCTTCTGTTCTTTACCTGTCTTTCCATCTTAGGTCATAAGCTCTTTAGGTCATGGAAGGTCGCTTTGGATATACTTGTTAAATTTCTACCACAATTAATCCATGGTCTTTGTTGGAACTCTCTAGATGTGTCTTTTATATAAACAATAATACATAATAATTTCTATTTCTATATTTAGGATTATTGCAAAATCTCATGATCCAGTTGCTTTGGGAAGATAAATATCACCAGTCTAATGGTATGTACAGAAGCAGTGCTCAACAGAAAGAAATACAAATTCCTCTGAAACAACATGAGTAATTTAGTTCAGAAATATGGCCACCTCAAACAACTATGCTAAACCTGCAACAGAACAGCTTACTGAGCACCAGGGGTCACGGCATATTAGAGTAAGATGTTTCTTGCTTGCTTTCTAGTGCTGCAAAAGGATAAATACATATTATGTCATACTGACTGAGAACTATGAAGGGACTGTACCAATTATGTTTACATTATATTATGTACTCTGTTTTCCTTTCATTATCCATGTAGCTTGTACTCCATTCCCAAATATATTTTCTTCCTCTCTGCAAAACATATGTAACAGTTAAAAAAAAAGTTTGAGACAAATCAAAGGAGGTCACAAACTGAATTCTGAGTAGGAAGTTTAGGCCTTAACTTGTGTCTCTTTGCAGAGGACCCAACAAGACTCAGAGTAAGGCCTGACTAGCAGAATGTAAATACCCAGTTTGCTCATAACACCAAGTTTAAACTATACATCCAACATCTATGTACTTGTGACAACGTCATAGATTGCTTAATTTTCTCAAATAGTGTGTGTTTCTGCTTTTGTTTCATTTAAAATGAGCACTTATAGCAGCCCGGTACCCCTTCACAAAAAATGGTGGGCATTGGTTCAATCCGCATTCAGAAAAAGTACCACTTAGGCTAGGAACATACTTTCATTTGTCCCTGAACCATCTATGCCTCTGTTTGTCCCAGAACAAAAATATCCTGGGATTGGCCCATACAAACATCACCCATCTAATCAGGGTTTACTGAGTGGCTAAATACACTGTCACTTTCCTGCCATTGATTCAGTGATGCAATCCTAGGATAGCCATTCAGACGTATTTTGTGATGTCACAGGATAAACTGTTACTACTTCTCATCCCATGAACCTTTTTAGAACTTATGCCAGGAAAGTAGACACGGACATCTGAATGAAAGCCGACATGGACATCTGCACTTTGTTCTGAGATAAAATGGTTTATGCTGGGTTGAGTGTGATGCCTGTTTCTTTACTTACTGAAATAACTCCATTTTTTTACAGCTTACTTGCATATAGCCAGTCCAAATGCAGGACAAACTCAATCTTTAGTGTGTCAGATTTGATGGCATTTCAGAACAAGGTAGGATGATCCCATATGTAAAGTGAATTCTTCGTTGTATTTGCTAGGTACAATTTATTATTTGAATTGCAACAATGCCTGATCCAACCACCTGGCTTGCTCAGAAAACTATTCTCTCTCAGACAAAAAATATAAAGTCAGACATAAATAAGTATTAGTATAATGAAAGGCTGTCTCACACACTGGACATGGGCTTCTCCAAGACAGTGTACATCATCTCTATCCCATACTGAGCAGCTGAGGAGAGTGTGAATTGCCTGGCCAGTTTCCTGATGGGCTAGGTGAAGATGGCGATTCTGAAAAGCTACAGAAAAGTGCTCACAGGGACCAGTTCTGACAAAGCATTACAACTCTTCCACTTCTTGGTCCAGGTGTGTGTCACATTTGAATTTGGACCTTGTATCAAAATTTGGATCAGTTTGTGTTATGCTGGGTCACTGAGGGGGCAGTCTGCAAGATGGAAGATAGATAGCTACTCCTCGATGTGTAACCTCATGAAGGGTATTGTGAGGGAGAGGGATTCAGTCTCTAGTGATAAGGTGATTTTGTTGCTGACAGGTTTTTCCTGCCTGTCAGCCCTTCCACTGACAGTTTTTCAGTCTTTGGGAGGGCTACACATTTTTTACACTTCTATGGATTTTTTTTGTATAATAAAAGTATAAAAAGCCAATAGAAAAAGCTTTCTTCTCTCCCTCCCCTTTTCCCTCCTCCACCCCTCCTGTAAAGCCAATTTCATTCTCACTTGGTCTGTTCTTCCTTTAAACCAAAACCCACTGCTGTAAAGTATGTCCTTCCTTTTTCATCCCTAATTAAGCTTCCTGTTTTTCTGAGGGTCTACATGAATCCTGACCTACACTTCATAAGACCAAGCAGAATTCATATTTTTTTGTGTATAGAGTCTTCAAATCAGCAAAAGACCACATGGTGAATCATAAATGAAGAGTTGTTTAAAAAAGCTAGTTGCCACAAGATACAGGGAAGCCATCTGGACAAAGCAAAATTATTGGCTTAGTCTGTGGCTGAAGTCAATAATAATTTTGTATGTGTATTAAAGCTGTGGAATAAGGTCTCTTGTGGGATACTCCAAAAACCCCTTTAACCTACCACAATGAAAACCTAGTTTTGTTTACAAGAAGTGAGATTACACATCATTAAATTTTGATTTTACCATTTTACATAATACAACTCAAATTCAAATATCTACAAACAGCAGGAGGTATGAAGTAAAAAGCATATCATTGAGTAATTCTAAGCAAAAATTCAATGAACATAAAAATACATGACACATGAAAAGAACATTGATCTATCAGTGAATGCAAAGTACAGAAAGATAAATGCAAAGTACAGAAAGATAAAAGCAAGAGTTGATCCAGCTTCTGAGTAAGGTTAGAAAAGCATTATGTTGCCTTATGAAGCAGCTAAAGATATCCACAGTTAATTTTTAGCTCAAACAACAACAAAGCTTTCTTAATATTACTAAGACTAAACCTAAAGTGTATGTGTATGTGTATAAATGCAATATCCAGCATTACATAATTGGGGTTTCCCTTCACATTTGTTTTAATCCTATAAGATGTATATTTATATCTGTTTATTTAAACCTCACAATGACAATTATCAAATAATTATTTGGGGTTACATGATATACAATATTGTAACATTTTTGCCTAGCTAGCATGTCAATACCTTGTTGAAGATGCAATGGTGATATAAACTCATTTTAATGGAAAAATTATCCCCTAGCATATTGTACCAGAAGTAGAATCAAACATTTATTAAGAGATTAGAATGATTATTGGGCAAAAACTCAAAGGACAATCTCCTTTTAAGCTTTTTCCAGGACATAATATGATCACATATGGTGTTAAGTAATTCCATATATAATTCATTCCTTCCAACTGTTCTGTGCATCAGTCATGATGGCAGAGTGTTCACCTTGGAATTTTAAAAGGCATAAATCAGTTAAACTAACTAGCTGCCAAATACTTATCAAGGATCATTAAAAGGTTATGAAACAAACTACCAGATTTGTAGAATTAATTATGAAAGAAACTCACCCTTTTATTAAAATCTAGGCAGCAAACAATAAAATTTCTGAATACATTAGAAATTACAGGTATGCTGTTTGACCAAAGCCACAAGTAATTCAATAAAACTGAGTATAAATTGAGGCACTCATACCTAAGGTTCTTTTGATCAACCAAAATAAGTTCAGCTTTACAAGGCCTTCTGAAACGACTGAGAGTCCATTTCAGTAATATTTTGGTGAAGACTGCTAGATAATTAAAATATACTGAAACACAACTCTTCCTTTAGATACATAGCTAGTTTGAAGCCTCAGTTTAGCAAAGTGTTTAGGTATATGTATACAGTCTTCCCAATTTAGCAAAATACTTGAGTGTCTGCTTAGGGTTAAGCACGTGTAAGTCTCATTGACTGAGATGAAACTTAAGCACTCCAGTGATGTCCTAAATTGAGATCTATTGGCTTAGAATTGCACTGATGGAACAAACTGGCCCTCTTATATATCTAGCTCCACTTCAACAGATTACGGAGTTTCTGTGGCTGTAAGGAGAGTTTTTACTGTGCCTCAAACCTGTAGGTCTTGGGAAATCCATTGAACAAAAGAGACTATTGCAGTACTGACCAATCCAAAAGATCATCCCTGAACGCCATGATTCTTACGAGCAACTGAGTACATAAATGGACACCCAGAAGGTGCCAACAGAAATATGGGTGTTGAAATATGCAAAGGAGACAGCATTATAACTTTGGTAATTAAAACTATTTTTCTTCAGGAATTTTGAGGAGGAATGGACAATCTAGCACAACTTGAAATCTCTCTTATGAGACCTATTGTCCCTTGATTAACATGGTAAAAACCCCACAAAACTCTCACAGAAGAGCTAAGAAGGTACAGGTAGAAAACATGATAGAATTGGTAATCTCCTGTCTGCATGCTAGTTTAGGCCTCCTGACTCACAAAACAGGAGCAAAGCTGTTGCAGACTTGTTTCCTTCTGAGATGGCGGAGAGGAAGGCTTTAAACATGTGATCCCAGGAACCACAAAGACAAATAGAATATTTTTTGTCATCTGCTTTTTTGGAAGCTACATTATTTAAATAATCTGATGTTCAGCTGTCAGAAGGAAACCAATGAGTTTTTACATTGGAAATATTATTCTTTTTTAAGACCATTGCCTTCTCCCTCACTCACATAATTTGCATCATGACATAATTGAGTTAAACCAGGATTGAGCAAAATGATATTTAAAATATGCACTGGTATTCGAGCAAACAATTTCTTATATTTACAGAGCTTCAATATTTTTGTCCTCTGTTTAATATATATTCCTGATTGGGGGGGACAGTATTTGTTTTTTGTTTTTTTAATTGAAAAGTAGGAAGCTGCAGATATCCATATAGGTAAATTCACAATTGTTCTACTTGAAAGGATATACAAGTACAACTCCACTGAAGGAAAACAGACATCTATTTTTTGGCAAATAGGTAGTTTAGACATTAGTCCATTGAAATGAAATTTTAATCTTTGTCTCAGTGATGTTCATTCATACCTCTGAAATGACATGGCTCACACTGGAAAAAGAAATAATAATAGTAAAGATGCACCGTATGCACATCTAATATGCATGTCCACTTCTTTGTTCAGCTGTGTGTGAAGACAACTTAGGTTATATGAGGAAAGGGCAGATCTCTTAACCCTGATGCCAGAACTAGGTAACCAAAATTATTGGTGTCACCTTCCTGTTGTAACGCTTCTTTTTTCAATTTAAATATTCATTTTATGGTGAGCCCAAAATACTATAATCTCTGGAGGACAAAATCATGGCAGCAACTCATTCAGACTGTTTTTGTAGGTGTCTCAAAGGATGTTACTTCTGTGTCTCATATGTAAGAACAGCACTCACAGTTGTTGGGAATGTGTGCTTTAGTGACCTTTACATCTTGTTTAGAATTTCTCTAGACATTCAGCCCCCGAAACATGTCAGTTATATATTGCTACAGTTGTACAGCGAAATGAATTTTCCCCTTCTTCCTTCACTGCCACTGCCTAGGTGTATGGTGCTTACACTAGTCGGTAGTCACATAAGACATAAATAATTTTGACAGTCAGGAGAAGAACACACTAAATACATAAGTTCCATGCAGCAGCAATCAATCTTATCTAACTGACTAAGTCCAGGAACATTTAAAGGAAAAAAAAAAAACATTTTTTTTTCTTTTCATCATCTTCTGAAGCTTTATGAAAGACACTTTGTGGTTCCCTCTTTATATTCAAGACTAAACAGATCCTGAAACATAAATAATATATTTCCTTAGCCTCCTGATATTTCAGTTAAAGGGAGTACATAGGATTGAAAGTGGAAAATGTATGGACCAAGAGGTATATGCTTGACATAGTATAGGTAGGTGATTTATCTGAAACTTAGATTTTATGCATTAGGAGGAAAATAAATAAGTTACGTTTCTAAGAATATTGTCTCTTTGGAAAATAAATTCCAAAATGGTACTAAGCAAAACAGGCAAAAGATGAAAAGTCACATATTATAAAAGTAGCAAAAATATGCTTTCTAAGGTAATTATGCATACTAGTTACAAAAAACAAAATATGTAAACAAAGCTCTATTTTAGAGTCTATTTCAATTATATAGTGGTATATGGAGGGACTGCTATTACTGATTAAGTTATTCAACATACCTTTAGAAAAAGTTGAGTTAGGAAGAAACATTTAGAAAATATTAAATGCTGGTCTCAAATCAAATAGAGGTGTTCTTGAGTATAGATATATAAAATAGTAAGATTAGAAGGCACCTCAGGAAGTCACCTAGTACAAGTTCCTGCTCAAGGCAGGATCATCCCTCTCTGAACTATCAAAAAAGTGTTTGTATAAACTATTCTTAAAAATGCACTTAACCCCATCATAGAGCTACTGGCTGCACTGCCCAAAATCACCAGTAACTCCCTATACACATGTGGTGCCCTACCAGAACTTTTTTTAGCCATTTTCATCCTTTGTTCCCCTTCGTATAATTAGCTATCAACTTATTTTTACTGGCAAAACTTCCTACACTTCCCTTAGCTTCACTGGAGAATCCTGAACCCTCTGCCTAGGTCTGTCTGGTTCTTACTTTTACTGTTCATTCCTATCAAACTTTCTTCTCTCAGGCCAGAAAGTTCCATCTCTGTACCAATGCTCCACTTCTATAAGATCATTCAGTTCTAAGTCTCTGCTCTTTCCTATTTACCAATGGCCTCTAGTTTATAATAGCTATTTTTAATAGTAATTAATACCTCTGAAATTATTATATCAAAATGTCTATATTTTACAACCTACTTGTTCTTTTCTTTTACTCATCTTAACCAAATTCTGTGCTTCATCTCAGTTAAGTTAAAGGTAAATATTGCTCAAGAAAGAGTGCACACCCCTCCAAACATGCCTGCATCTCATCTCCTCAACTCAGACTTTTAATTGGATTCCATATTCTATAACACACTCCACAACACCTATATCCAGTTGAACTCTTTTTCTCATACATTCCCTTAGTTTGTAAATAGACCATTTTTATATGCCTGCACTGTTTTTGAAGTACAGTAATGCCTCATCTTCATTTCTGCCTTGGCCATGACTTCATCTCCTCCTCTCTCTTCAAGTATTATGAACCCTCTCAAGCTTATGATTGCCAAACTCCATCCACTGCATTTAGGTTCATGATGTCTCCTCTCTCATATAAATGAGAAACCAACTTTCTCTGGCTTAGCAATTTCTGTTTTTTCTTCATTTTATTCAGTATCCTGTTAAAAAACTTTCTGTAAAGCCCTCCATGGATGTACTCCTTTATATTCTAAAGACTTTTGTCTCTCTCTTGCTACTTCTGCTCAACTAGTGCAGGCCTCTTCTTTTTCCCTCAACATAAATTCACCACTTTTGATTGAACATCTTGTCCTTGGCGGCTCTTGACAAACAGTGCTATATTTATTTATCTCTGCTTGATTTTGTCATCTTCTAAATTCATATTTCAACTGACTTCAGTTTTACTTTGCCTATAACTAATCATTACAAATCATAAGTAACCCTCCTGAAAACCCCAACAAAATAAAACAACCCCTACCCCTCCACCCCACCAAAAAAAACCCCTTCTAGTACACAGAATACAACTGAAGTTACTTTTTGCCTTACATTCTTTAAAGCATTTTGGTTACATTTTTCATTAATAATTTATAGACACACATTTGTTTTACTGTGCAATGCCATTTCATATGATTACACAAGAATAAAAATAGCTTAGCCAAATATGATCTGAATTGCAATAGTTTATAAAAAAATCTACTACCATATTTCCTAGAAAATACATCAAGGGCTTGTTTCCTCATTAACACAAGGGAAAAAATCTCCTTTTACATTCACATACAAGGAAACCTCATTAAATGCATTGTCTATTGTTAAACTGCTCCCAAAAGCAGCATATGCTCAGTAATGGAAATCAGTTATGAAGTTGATTAAATACAAGTCTATAAGTAGTCATTCACTGAGCACAATTATAAAATGTATGGCTCATCTAGGGCAAACACACTGATAGGACCTTATCACAAAGATAAGTTAGTACAGCTCATATGAATGCAATATATGGTAATAGCTACTGTGAGCAGCCCCACTCAGCCCAGACTCTATTTTAAGTCATGATAAGCCACATTTTTCCAAATATTTTGACTTCTTCTTCACTCCCACAGCTGAGCAGCACCATTCTTTCCCGTTTCCAATAATTCCTTGGCCTTAAATTTCTGGGAAATATCACCAAATGAGTCCCGAAACAGTTCACCCCATATACCTTTGTTCCCCCCTCTCTGAGCCTAGTGCATATAATTGGTGTAGCCGCACCCTCCTTAACATGAAGCTAGACAAGGTGCCTTGTATCTCATCTGCATAGACATTTTTGTAAGATAGCAGAAATCATGACCAGGAATGCCTGATTCTAATGATAAGTGGATGCCTAATTACTACATGGATCCTTTGTGGTGGGTTATTTGGAGTACACACACATACTGAGCAATGCTGACAAATGGGGTCACCATGGCTTGAAATAGTGTTGACTCTGCTAGGGCCCAGCCCAAATGAATTATATGGTAAACCATGAGATGTTTGGCTTGGGCCTAATATCATGCATTTGAAAAAAAAACATAATTTGATATGTAAATAAATACAAAAGTCCTCTTAAAAGTGTTTCTGAAGTACCTGTGCTAAAATAGTACCAGTTCAAAAATAGTAAAATGCGCCAACTCTGGATAAATTATGTCTCTGTGTACTATATGCACATTACTACAGATACCAGGGGTATAGGTTGTAGTCATATTGGTCTAAGGACACAGGTGAACAATTTTTTTCTAATTATTTGAGCTGGTCTAATAAAAGATATCAGATTTACCCAAAGAACCTTGTCTTACTACAGATATGGTATGTTTGTTTTAAGGTCAGTGTTTTCATATTTGCTCCTCACTTCCATGTGCTCAGAGAGATCAGGCTTGCCAGTAAAATGGGGTGAGGGGAGGAGAAAGGGCTTGTAGGGGTAAGCAGGTGGGGGAAGGCAGATGTGAAAAGGACTCTCAGACCCCTCATTATTTTTTACTGTTGTAAGAGTGAATGAGGGGGAACAAATTCAAGATAAACCTCCAACAATTACCTGGAAGTGTAGCAGAAAGACCCCTTTGTACATTTCCCTTCTGGACATTGATATAACAGAAGCCCCTTATTGCCTGCAACCCCCCCATATTGTGCATTTCTTTTCCTTGTCAGTATTGGCAGAGACCTAGCACACTCATTGCATGGGTGTGGGAAGACTGAGAGCAAGCCAGAAACCTGAAGTGGCTTTCTGTAGAAGAAACCTAGAAACTACAGCTACATATCAGTTAAGCTCAGTGTCACTAAAGAAAGCAAAAGAACAGAAATATCCACCGCAAAGATATAAATATATCATGCACTAACCTAACTCACTTACTGTCCCCAGTAGCCTTTGATCCTCACTTATATTCAGACTCATATTATATTCAAATAAATATAGTATATTTATTTGTATTTCTTTTTTAGTTTTATAGCTCACCATATACAAAAAGTTCAGAGTGACACTTTACACACTGCCATTTATTGCTTTTGTACAGTACTTTAGATTTATTACTGACCAGGCAGAAGCATGTAATTTACCACAGCAAATGTAATGACATTTCCCCCAAATTAAAGCAACCCACACAGCGGTATATAAACAAACACATTTGCAATACTCAGCAGTTACAAGTTTTGGTTTCAAGAGAAGTTTCCATACCTGATATTGGAAATACTGGCAAGATTAATTCTTTACACTGACCGTCTCTCCATAAGTCTCTTTTAGCATAAGGTAGAAACCCAAAATATAATGCTATAGCCACCTAGCCATTCACCTCTATTGGCTCATATACAACATATAAACATATAACTACTGTCAAGAACAATCTACTGTGGAATAGTATTTAATATAAAACCTAAGAACTTCATGTTTAAGAATAAACAAGTTTGCTTTGGAAAACAATATTTCCAGCCAGGAAAATGGTCTATGCACTTTGTGATGAGCAAATTACTAGGAAGACCATTAGATTTCTTTTTTAGGGTACATGCAAACTTTACAGATGCTTACAGACATGGGGGGAAAAAACCACAGCGCTTTACTTTAAGTTCAGAGTGGCCCTGCACCAAGCACAGTACATGCCCAGAAGAGTCATTGTGTTAGTTTGACTCAGCTTGCCCACTTTTCTCTAAAGCTGATTGATTTGATAAAAGTGCCAAAAGCTCTGCAGAAGTGTGTAATTTATAGAAATGCTGAGGAGCCAGGTCAAACTAAAACATTTCCTCTTCCAGTAAAATACTGTTTTGTTTATTTCCCACATCTTCCAGCAGCCTACCTTTAGATCAACCTAACTAGGATTAGGTTGATCTAAATGTTAATCTGAGAAAATGTTTCGGGTGATTAAATCAGACAAAAATGGTGTGCCCAACCTAAATTAGTTCACCCAAGGAAGTGAACTAGCTTAGATTGGAACTGGATTAGCCTAATGCAGTGAATGTTTATACACATTTGGAGCAAAACCCCAGGGCTGAGAAAGCCCAGCTTTGCTTGCCCCAGCCACAAGGCTGTACTCTTCCTACTGCTCCCATTCCAACCAGGCTGCTTTTAGCCTCCTAACCCTCCTTCCCCAGATTGGTAACCCCCCAATGTAACCCCTTGCCCCTCCCAAGGACTTGCCAGCTCCCCAATTCTGCCAACCCACTACCCCCCCCCACAAGTTACTTCCACTGGGTGTGTCTACTTGTGCTATTACTCCACATAAATAAACTGAGGAGCTTATTGCTCCACAGTTTATTGCTCCCAGGCACACTGTTTGAATGTGTGCTGGGAGCAATTAACTTTAGAGCAATAAGCTCTGCACTTTACTCATGTGCAGTATGTGGAGCTGAGTTGGAGCAGCTCCAGCTAACAGGGAGGCCCACAAGTCAGCCTGTCATCCTAGAGCTGCTCCCCCCCAGCTCAACATGTAACAAAAAGCCCCTTCTTGCCTGCACCCCCCACCTCATTTTGTGCATTTGTCTTTCCTTCTAAGTATTGGCAGAGAGCTAGCACACACATTGCATGGCTGTGGCAAGGTTTGGAGCAAACCAGAAAGCTGAAGTGGCTTTCTGTAGGAGAAACCTACAAACTACATCTACATAGCAATTGAGCTAAGTGTCACTAAAGAAAACATAAGAACTAAAATATCCACTTTAACGCAAAGCCTGTAAGAGACAAGCCAAGCCAAGGTACATTAAAAACATGACTGTAAATATATCTTAGTGAACACATTCCCCCTTTGATTAAAACCTATTTCCCAAAGCAAACTTCCCATAGCCATCAAAAGTTTATGCTAAATCAGTCTATTGCATTTAACCCAACTCACTTGTTGTCCCCAGTGTTTGATCCTCGCTACCTCACAGGGCATTTTTATATTTTATCTGTCACATCTCTACCCTGCCACTCAGTATTTTATATTTTATAACTTTTAACTATTAACAAATGTGTTTTTCTTTAAAGTCAAGTCATACCTAGTATTACTAAAATGATTATTGTAAGAATGCGTTGGAATTGATTCATGCAAAGAACCCTGTCTGCCTTGGAATTGTAATCACTGGAATTGTATTGCTGTATTGGGCTGGTCCCCCTGAGTAATTGCGAGTATGTATGAATCAGTAGATAACTGAAAATAAAGCAAGAGCCTCTGGTTGTTCATAGATTTCACAGACATTAGGGCTGGAAGGGACCTCAGAAGATCAAGTCCAGCCCCCTACCCCTGGGCCAGGAAGTCAGCTAGGGTCAAAGGATCCCAACAAGGTAAGTGCCCAAAAATTTCTTAAACAAGTCCAGAGTAGGTGTTTGCACCACCTCTGGAAGGGAGTCTATTCCAGACCTTGGGGACTCAGACAGTAAAGAAGTTTTTCCTTATGTCCAGCCTAAAATAGTCCTGGAGGAGTTTATGGACGTTGGACCTTGTCATCCCTTGGGCTGCTCTGGTGAACAGGCATTTCCCCAGACCCTGATGCACACTCCTTACATACTTATAGGCTGCCACCAGGTCAGCCCTGAGCCTGCCCTTTTCCAGGCTGAAGAGTTCCATAGCTCTCAGCCTCTCTTCATAAGGCCTGTTCTCTTGCCCTCTGATCATTTGCATGGCTCTCCTTTGGACTCTCTCAAGTTTCTCCACATCCTTCTTGAATTGTGGAGTCCAGAATTGGATGCAGTACTCCAGCTGAGGCCTCACCAAGGCTAAGTACAGCAGGAGGATGACATCCTGAGATTTGCTTGAGAAGCATCTATAGATGGAAGCCAGAGTTTTGTTTGCTTTACCAGCTACGACATTGCATTGGTGGCTCATGTTCATCTTGTGGTCATTCATGACCCCCAAGTCCCTTTCGGCCATGGTGCTAATGAGCGTAGCATTGCCAAGCCTATAAATGTGATGTGGGGTTATTTTTTCCTGAGGTGGAGTACCTTGCATTTTTCTGTATTGAATGTCATCAGGCTTTTATCTGCTCACTTTCTAAGCCTATCAAGGTCAGGTCTGGATCACCAGCCTATCCTCTGGTGTTGATGCTCTACCCCAAAGTTTGGTGTCATTGGTGAACTTGGCCAGCCCGCTTCTAAAACCAGTGTCCATATCATTAATAAATATGTTAAAGAGTACAGATCTAAGGACAGAGCTTTGGGGGATACTACTAGTCATGGAGTGCCATGATGATTCACTTCCATTGACTACCACTGTCTGGGTCTGCCCTCAGAACCAATTCCCTAGCCATCGGACTGTGATGTAGCTGAGGCCACAGTTGCCCAATGTTTCTATGAGGAGATCATGGGACAACAGATTAAAGACTTTTTAAAAGTCCAGATATATTATGTCAATCTCCTCTCCTTTGTCCAGGTGATACGTCATAGAAGGATGTCTCTCAGTATGCTGCCATCAGGGAACTTGTCTAGAACTTTCTCTTTAATAACTTTTTCCAAAACCATTCCAGGGATTGAGGTCAATCTGATTGGCCTATAATTCCCCAGATCTACTTTCTTCCCTTTCTTGAAGATAGGCACCACATAAGCTTCTTCCAATCTCTGGGTATGTCACCTGTGTAGTATTAATTTTTGCATATTAGTTATTATGCTTAAATGATAATAGTATTGAATTGATAAACCTCTATGATTTTATGAACAACTAAAACTCCATTTTGTGCTTGCTTGACATGAGTAAATGAACTTCTTATGCCCCATGTATGTGAGTGTCTGCGTGAGAGGGTGAATGGTGAAAGAATGGTAACTATTTGCTTGAAAACAGAATAAGATTTAATTGACTGTGTAAGGAACAAGACACCAATGTATAAGTTACCAGACAGTAAACTAATTAAGCTAATTAATGGGTGGCTGAAGAACTCATCTGAGATTAGGTGCAAAGAAGAAGGAATGTTGCATATCCTGCCATTAAAACTACACAATGCTTCAAGGTCAGGGACAACAATGCTTCAAGACAGAGATCAAGGACACAATGCTTCAGCAGAGATAACCGACTTTACCGGAATGATTTCAAGTTGATATAACAAGAAGAAACAACCACTAATTAAAGACTGAGCATGGAAAAGCCCCAATGCTGAACAAAGACTTGAAACTCTATAAAAGTGAGATGTAGACAAGCCAAGATGGGGAATCCACTCTCTGCAACCTCACAGAGCACAGGCATGCATGTCTGTATACCCCTGTTCATATCCTCAATAAGCCTAGATCTGGCCATCCAGTGGTAATATTGAGTAACATCTGCTGATAACTATAACACCTTACTGGAGTGGTTTTGTCTGTATGTCTGTCTATGCCTGTTTGTATGTATGCTTGTGTATGTCTGTTTGTATGAGTGGTGTGTCCAAGCTTCTGTATCAGCTTCATGTCCAATAAATATGGCATTTTGCCTTATCTCCCTTTTTAAGGTCTCACTCTTAATTTGAGCTATTGGCAGGTTTAAGTAACACCTGAGCACCATTAGTTCTTGAATATCCTTTCCAGTGGTTGCTATGATGCCTGACAGCTCCTTAAGTACTCTGGGGTGCAAGCTGTCAGGACCAGGTGACTTGAAGGTGTGCAGCCTCTCAAGGTGTTCCTTTACAAGGTCTACACCAATGCTGAGTATAAATTCACCCTCACCTTGGCCATCCCACATCATGTTAGGCAGGGCGGTCCCTTAGGCTGGTGAAATACTGACACAAAGTACCCATTAAGCAGGTTGTTTTTTTCCTGGATGTTGGTTGTCATTTGTCCCATTTGGTTCAGCAGGGGTTCACTGTTACCCTTGCTTTTCTTCCAACTCCCCACATATCTGAAAAGGGACTTTTTATTGTCCTTGATACATGTAGCCATTTGGTGTTCGATTGCAGCCTTGGCTTTCCTGGTTCACTCCCCACAGGTACTGACTAGTGTAGAATACTTCTCCTTGGTGGTTATTTCTGTCTTCCATCCTTTATAAACCTCTCTTTTTAGATGTAGAAGTCCATGAGTTCCATGTTGTATCAAGGGGGTTGCTGTGCCCTTTTGCTACCTTTCCTCAGAGATGGGATGGATACCCCTTGTGTTTCCAGCATCACTCCCTTAAGGAGCAACCACTTATCTTAGAATCCCCTCCCGCAACAGCAAGCCTCCCTTGACAACAAGCTTATCAAAGTCAGCTTTCCTAAAGTTGAGGATTTCTGCACTGCTGACTGACTTGCCAGCTTTGCAATGGATAGTAAAAGTAATCAGCTCATGGTCACCGTCTCTCAGCTTTCCTTCAATTCTTAAGTTGCTAACTAGATCATCCTTTTTGGCCAGTACCAGGTCCAGCAGCACTTTACCTCTTGTCAGTCCATAGATTTCTTGAGTGAGGTAGGGTTTGCCCACACATGGGACAAAGCTTTGTGACCATTCAAATTTAGCCGAATGCTCTTCCCATGAGATGTCCAGGTACTTGAAGTCTCCCATGACACCCTGTTAATGGCCAATAGCCTAGCCAGAAGAAATTACCATTACAAAACTCTACTCTACAAGCAATTTTAGTCTAATCAAGCCAAGGAACTGATTCCTGGAACTGGGCACCCACCCTATTGACTGTTCCTGCAACCCTTAACAATACCATTGTTGAATTAATCAAAATCACAAACTGACTCCTGAAACTGCACATTACAGCAGGCAGAGACCACTGTGATTAACAGCTGCCAGACACTACTCAAGACCCACGTGGGACAGCAGCCTCTGGATTGGGCAGCTGAGATGATGCGGGGGATCACACAAGTCTGCCAGAAAGGGATAAAAGGCAGTGAAGTGTGACCCTCAGTGGTGCCCTCTTTCAGCACCCGACCTACCGAGACAGAAGATAAGCAAGCGACCCCTTCTAGAGAACACACCACCTTGGAGGAAGCTGACCATCAACAGCAGATCCACAGGGCCTCACATAGGTAGACATACTAACACCAGTGCTCTCACAATCGCTATGGCAGCTACTACATACTATACTACATGGACTTGAATGAGTGAGTGCATGTGTGTGTGTGTGTGTGTGTGTGTGTGTGTGTGTGACCAGTACCCATCATAACCCTCCAGAATTTGCACTTATAATTTTATTAAAACTTCATATCCCATCTAATAAAATTGAATTTATAATGATCCTGTGAGTTGGTCCTTTGTAGCCAACAAATATGCTGAGAAGGGGTTGGCTGGGACACAAGGTGATTTGGCACAGGGCTAGGCAGCAGGCACCCTTCACATTGAAGGACTCTTGTACCCCAGCCAGCCCCTCCGGTTTATATATGTGCACTGCTGAGGAGCCTTGTAAATACAAGTACTGCCCTGCTGTACTCCAGACTAATAGGAGCAAAGGTTGAGATGTTTACCTTATAGTTAATTAATCAGCTGCACAGTAAATGTCTCACATAGACACGCCCACTGAGTTTCCAATGAAGCTCCTCGTATCAGCAAGTATCTGCATATGCCACTCCCAATGTAGAATCACACAGTTTAAAGTAAGCTATGTGATTGTAGACATACCCTTAGAGACAAAATTAATACCAAATCTCTGGAAATGACAGAAGACAATTAGACATGATCCATAGACATGGCTGGTGACTAGCTAAATGCTGACCATATGGTTCTGAAGAGAATATTTTAAAACCCTTCTCCCACAGCCAGATCTGAAGACCAAATAAATACACATTGGCAAGTGACCATTAAATATATGCTTTGGTTTGGTAGTTCCATATGATGCATACAGAATGACTAGTAGTTCGGCCTTTCATACAAAAAGTTATACATGCTATGACCCAAAACTGGGCAATTTTAAAAACCAAAGTCATGTCATAAACCCAGTTTTTTTTAAAAGTATCCACCCCTTCTAGCAGGATGAGATGCACTAGCACAGAGAGATGTTATTTTTAACATTTTATGTCAGCATCAGTAACTCTAGCTACCATTTTTATATTGTACATAAAATATATAAGAAAGCTTAGAAGATACACACATACACACATACATACATATAGGAAAAAAATCTAAGCACAGTATTTGTCAAGAGAACTTTGTGGAATAAAGTGAAAACTGTATCTGGAGTGAAAACTATAAACTGAGAAATCACCACACACTTAAGCTGAAATGCCAAGATGCTGTATCATATTGCATTCAGTAGCAAGCTTCTGCACATTAACATTTGTTTATCCTTATCTTCCTGAAACATATTGTAAATAAACTGTTTTGCTCCAGGAACTAACTAAAACCACAGAAATCACAACAGCACCCATAAAATTCAGGTATCTCTAACCACAGAGTCCTTAACTGGCTGACTGATGGGTGTTGGTTTTTTATATTCCCTTGGCAGTTCAGTATGCAGCTGTTGACTACTTATTAAAATACTGTGCTCCTGTATCTGGCATTTCTATAAATGTCACAGCACTGTAAGGAATGGTTGCTTTGGGAATCTTTACACGTTCTCCGGGGGAGGAAAGAAGTGGGGGAGGAACACTTTAATTAAACCGGCTCTCGGGAGCTGCTCTAATTAAAGTGCTTACAGCACCTCATGTTTTCGGTGTCCAGAGCTTTAAAATAGTGATAGGGGTGCTTTAACAAAAGCTTGTTTAATGAGTTTTAGTTAAAGTGACTGCACTGCCATTTTGAAGCATGGGAACACTGAATACATGAGACAGTGAGGCTGCTAATTAAACTCGGTTAGTTGAGTCTTCTCTGACACAGTGTCATTACAAAGTGTTAGAGCTGGCATCCTGCACGTCTACAGGCATCCTTTCTGCCCATAAGCTACCAGAGTAGCATATTTTTAAAGAACTGTACTTTCAAATAATTGCACAGCTGAGGCACAGCATACCCAATGCAAACAATATTGTGTACTTACATTCGTAAGCACATATACTCCCATAAATTTGTCCAAAAATTAATTAATGGCAGGATAAACATGTTCAGTACAACTTCCTGTTCAACTATTAAAATTCAAAAAATGGTTCCACTGAAAATCTGTAAGAATGTAGTGCCATGGATATTTTCTGATTAATCTGAAGAACATATAAAATAACATTTTTTTAATGAAAATCCTATTTTATGATTAAAAGACTAGACTGGGATAGGACATCTATATTAGCTTTCTAGCCCTTCAGTAGTTTTTTTGTGTGGCCTTGGGAAAGTCACTTAATTTTTTCATGCTTTCCATTTCCTGTCTTTAAAAAAGGATACAATCATACAATCTTAGAAAGTTGGGTTTGGAAGGCACCTCAGGAGGTCATCTAGTCCAACCACCTGCTCAAAGCAGAACCATCCTCAACCAGATTATCTCAGCTAAAGTTTTGTCTAGGCGGGTTTTGAAAACCTCCAAGGATGGCATTTACACAAACTCTCTGGGTAATCTGTTCCAGGGTTTTACTACCCTCCTAGTGAGAAAATTCTTCCTACTATCTAACCTAAACTTCCCTTGCTGCCACTTGAGACCATTGTTCCTCTTTCTGTCATCTACCACCACTGAGAACAGTCTAGATCCATTCTCTTTCAAACCCCCTTCAGGTAGTTGAAGGCTCCTATTAAGTTCCCTCTCAGCCTCCTCTTTTGTAGACTAAATAAGCCCAGTTCTCTCAGTCTTTCCTCATAAGCCATGTGCCACAGATTCCTGACCATTTTTGTTGCCCTCCACAGGACTTTTTCCAATTTGTCTACATTCTTTCTGTAGTGGGAGCCCAAAAGTGAACACAGTACTCCAGATGTAGCCTCACCAGTGCTGAATACAGTGTATAGGGGGGAATCCTCATATCCACCTGGGACTCACTTACCAGCTCAGTCTCTGTACCCATACCCAGCCTTTAACTCCTAACCTTTGGAGTTCAGAACTCAGCATGCAAACCCATAAACCAGACAACAAGAGCCATACCTAGGTCTTCCCTGCCTAGACCAGGGCCACACTCACATACATATGTATGCACATGTAGTTCCTGATAAATCCATGAAATATTGTTAGGCGATCAAATATTATGGTTATGGGGGATACATAAACCCTTTCAAAGAAAGGAAGGAAAGGAAATACACACGTTTTCTAGCCTATAAGATATTTTGTTTTTCCTTCTACTTCCCCCCCCCCGCTCTGAAAAAGCAACCTAAAATTAAGGTGCATTTTAAAAATTAAAGCAATATAATGGGCAATAATTGAAATAATTGTTATAAAAGTTGACCCAATGTCGATTTCATGGGGTTTTTTTTCCCACTTGTTATTTTATTCTTATAACACATGCATTTATACACTGGAAAACATGGTGTACATTATATCTAGAAATGTTTTACCTAAAGCATGAACTCTTTTCTTTAGATAATTGATATTATTGGATTTAGCAGATGTGGTGTCCTGCCCTTTCCTTCCAACCCTCTTGACCACCTGGCTGCTATAGACTGAGAGTAATATTTTATTTCTAGCACAGTCATTTTCAACCAGGGTGCTCCAGCATCCTGGGATTGTGTGACAGTCCTTGAAGGGTGCCAGCAGGACAGACGAGATAAGTGAGATAAATACAAACTCCAGTGAGGAGATAAGTGCAGGTTCTTTCTTTCCAGCTGCTATTTCCTCCATCCCTGCAACTCACTGCAGTGCAGGCTCTTAGGGCTTTATTACATATTGTACTTTGAGCTACTCAAATGCTGATCAGTGTTAATGCTAGTTCAAGTTTGGAGCTGATACACCATAAGACTAAAAACCTTCTCTGACTGTCTCCCACCTGCACAGCTGTGAATTGCCACTAGAGGGCTGGATAGCATGGGCTGGACTAGGAGCTACAGAGCTAGTGAGCTAAGTTGCCACTATGTGGCTGGTGAGCCAGGACAAACTTCTATCCCTACTCTAGGTGGGACTGTGTGAGAAATGAGTCGTGGGGTATGGAAACATGAAGCTGGAAGGTGGACAATTAATGAGATGCAGGTGGGTAATGAAATGGGAGGTGGAAAGAAAATGGGAGTCAGGAAAGAGTCGTGAAATGAAACAAGTCAGCCACTAAAGGATAAAATACAAAGTAAAAATAAATAAAATAAAAGAATAAAGAAGAAATAAAAGAACAAAGAAGATGTAAATTAAATAAGGTGTTATGTTTTAATAAATTAGGATTTGGGGTTGGGGTGTGGGTGGTGCTTGCCATGCTTCCAAGGTGTCTGGGAGGTAAGAGCTGTGAAGGAAGGCACTTTTGGGGTATCTATATCCCAAGCCCCAGAAAAAAATCCCCACCTCATGGAGGCCTAATCCATCTCCCTATCTTCCTCCCCCAACTCCTCCAGACTCCACTCCTGGACCTGGACCTGTCCATGCCCTGCTACCTGGCTAGGTGGCATACACTGTGCAGGCTATTTCCATAGGGTTGCAGCTATTGGTGTGTGAAGGTCACACCTGCAGAAGTAGAAGGAGCAGTTGGCTTGGTGCCAGAACTACTTCTTGGGCAGTAAACTTCAAGGGATGGAAAGTTTGCCTACATAAACTAGAAGGATGGGGAAGGGGATATTGGGATGCTGGATGACTGCAACTTGAGTGGCTCACTTGTGGAGAGTAGCCACACATTAATGGAACAGAAGCTGGGTAACACAGATGAAAGATAAACCTGTCCTGGAATGGTGTAACTTTAAGCTACCTAACGTATGCTTAAAACAAGTTTCAGGTGTTAACGCATGGATAATCCAGTGGTTAAGAACTCCACCAGCCACCTAAAATTAATGCGTAACAAGGCTCTTACTGTCAGTTACTCCTCTCCTTTCTGGCCCCTCCTCAACAACAGGTAAGCACTATACTGGATAAATCATTTTTTGAAATGGGGTGCCACTCAATTCACAAAACTTATGGAGGGGCGTGTCAAGTCTAAAAACGTTGAGA
>NW_017728886.1:137231532-137287881 GCF_001723895.1 Crocodylus porosus
TCAAAGAAGAAAGAAAGTAGCTATTTTATACATGAGTCATTTTCTCATATTATAGCTACTAGTAAATGCATACATATTCCTACATTACTAAAACTGAGATTGTTTCAATAAGGCAAAGAAACTTATGACAAGCACAGAATACCATCTCTGTTTTCACAACTATCATCTCACCACAAGATGGCACCAAAGGGCTAATAATCTTAATATTAAGAGTTTTGTTTTTTTTTTTTAATATGAGTAACAGAAGAAACTTTGCTGGAAATTGCACCAGAAAAAAAAAATCAACAACAATTCACTTTCCAAAGGGTCAGCAAGTTATTAACATAATCCCAGCTGCTTTGACAAGCTCCTGAAGGGCTGAGACCTAATTTGGATTGATTTAATATGCAGGGTTTCTTTCTCCTAACATTTAAATTTCCTAAAATTGTACAGGAAGTGAATATTATTTACAATTAAATATGAGCTATTTTAAGACATGGGATAAGAACACACAGAGGTATACAACAGTAAACAAAACAAATACACTGGCCTCTGAAGTAATCATATCCAAGCTGAAAAAAGAAAATAGCCTGAAACTTTCTAAACCATGCATTTTTGTTGATGATTGAATATAACTGATTCTATGTCACTTTTTTAATATTAACATTTCAAGAGAGATTCAATAGCCATTTCATACTCAGTGAAGTCTTTACAAAGATGTGTGTTATAAAGTAGGAGTCAAAGGTAGAAAAATATTCCTATCTTATAACATCTCTCAATAACACCTTCATATTTACATATTTCCTAATTTTCACAACAAAATATGATTAATCCAGAATGTTATTAAAGGTAAGAATATAATTATATGATTATGTCATATAAAATTGCACCAGGATTTTCTAGAGTTGCAAAGAAAGGTAAAATATCGTGCTATTATTACTCTGCCAGTTCTTTAATCATATTATTCTCTACATTACATTTGATTTATTTGATATATAACTGTTCAAAATAGAAGTATAGTCTACACACCTCAAATTTAAAAAAAAACAAATCTAAATCTTGGCATTCATCTAAAAATTCTTGAAGTGATAAGAAAAAGGATGATTGAAATATGAAATGCGATTTTAAATCAGCACTGTCTTTTGTTTCACTGGCAACATTTCTGAGAGTACACTACTTAACTGCACTAAAAGAAAAAATTTCAACCATTGATCAATTTACCTTTTCAATTTTAAGGTACTAATGCTGTAGTTTTAAGGGGTTTCTGCTTGATGATAAAGCTATTTTAATCAATGGTACAACTCCTATGGCATTCAAATGATCTTCATCATAGGACTTTAATGCCTTTTTTAACCTTGCAATTATCATTACCATTATGGCATTGTTTTCCATGTCAACTGTGAACACTAACTGATCTAGTTATAAGCTATTATATTTGAATGCTAATTAAAACAATATTTTGTAGAAGTAAATTATTTATAGAATGTCTATAAATTAAAACCAACAGAAATGTATTCTTTTGTATAATAATTTTAAAAATCTTAACAAAAGTATTACAAATACACATTCATCTGTCTGTGGCACAAGTAATAATCAAATTGCAGTTGCAAGGAAAGTTACATCTCCTGATTCATATTATGCACCTAGGATTTTTTGCACTGTGTTGCTGACACTGAAAAATTACCCAATTGCTGGTCATTGTAGACTTGTAGAATAAAGGTAATTTGTGTATGTTACCAATAACAGAACCGAACTGTACCATTTGTGGCTAACATCAGCTAACATGGTGACTTTTGAGACAGAAAGAATGGCTGAAAAATGGCCCAGGAAATATATGAGATGCAAGAATTTGTGTGTGTGTGTGTTGATATCTTTTATTGAACCAACTGCATAGTTGGGGGAGATGTTAGACAAGTTGACAGGTACAAAGTACCAATCCTCTGGTCTGGAAAAGAAGCAGATACAGCTTGAGCTAAATAACAGATAGAGATTATTTCTACATTCCACAGGTAATAAAAACCTTTTCCCTCCTGAGTAGGCTTGCTATTCCTCACAATTATTTTATGTATTCTATTGCACTTCTCTCATTCTGAAGCTATCTCTGATAACACCTTCTTTTTCCTACTTCACAGCCTTCCTTTAAGGAGACTTGTTTGCATTTACATACAAAGTGATATGTGAAGCCTTTTTCTATCTCTTATTTAGCATATGCTGTGTCTGTTTCTTTCTGAGACCTGGAGACCTGAGGAAGAGCACTCATTACCTAAAACCATGTTTAAAAGCTTTCACAACTATACATTTGGGACAATAAAAAGATATTACCAAAAAAATAAAATCTTCCCTCCCACATATTAGGGGATATGATTTGAATAGTGCTATTTAACTCACAAATCTAAGAAAAACAATATTTAAATCCCTAAGTGTAACAAATTGAAATATTAAAAAATAACTTGTATTTCAGAAAATAAGATCCTCTCTCTGTCAGCTATATGCTCAGAGGTATCCAATGTAAGATAACTATAACAGTGATCCATATAATACACAATATAATTGTCTAATTTTTTCTGAATATTTATACTGCAATATGATTTAGTACCTCAAACTTCAAGATGATTATTTTTGTAGTGTGCTGTGCCTCAGTTCATTATACTTTTTTCTAATTCCCACTATTCGGACCTCACTAAAACTCTGGATAAAGTACCACTATTACAATGTATGCACAAATAGCTCATATGCTTCGCAAAGCAGGTTCAGTTGGCTAACACAATAATGGAAAGAAAATCTTGAGCCTTCACTCTCATTAAATTTATATAAATGTAACCCTGACACAAGTTTTCATCACAAAATAACTTTCTATCAATCATAAACAAAATTAAAATACCATTAGTGGAGAGCATCTCACAACACTAAATACAAAATGAAGTAATAATTTGCTACCAACTATTTGATTTCATCCAATTAATAAGTCACTGAAATCATGATACAATCTCATCTCTGCCAACCTAAAGTGGACAGGTTCTATAAGTTAAAGTGTACACAATAAACAGATAAAGTACAGTGTCCATTGAAGTATTTACTTTTCCACTGGGAAACACATCTGCCTGTGTTTGTTAGTGTTACAAGAGATGCAACTGTACTTTCCCTGCTTACCCAGACCTGAGGAGGAATGCAAGGCATTAGAAAACTTGTTCTACTTAATTCCAGCATGCAGTTGGCCCCATAGAAGACATCACCACAAAAAAAATAAAACAAAGGTCCTACCTTCATTTGACATTCACACATGGAGGCTATCCTCCAGAAGAGGGTATCTGGTTCATAACACATTTCATCCTGTAAGTTCTTATTCATAAAGATTTAATAAAATGCTCTAGAGTGTGAAGTCAAGTGAGGAATAGCTTTTCTGACATACCAGGGATGCCCATAACTTAATATTATAGTAAAAACTAAATAGTTTCATGTCTTGAAAGCAATGTTGTTGCTGATCTTTTGTGCATTCAAGATACTTTATGAAGTTCAGGCTAAACCTGAATATTTAAAATAAAAACAAATTGATGACTGAGTAGAATATAGCCAAATAAATGTAGTTTACTAAAAATGTGACCTAGAAGTCACCACTGTAGATACACTGGTGATTATTTATGGTTTATGGCCCAATACTGGTAGGAGAATCATGACAGACCAGAGGTGCTCTACCTTTTAGCACTGCAGGCCACATGAGCAGTGGAGGGCCAGTCTGTAGGCCAAATCAGACCCTGCATGACAGCACAAGGCTCCAGGGACCTCACACTACCTCCTTCCATCCCTGTATGCACGAATCAGGCTCCAGGAGCCCATGATGTTCCCACCCAGGCCCATGTGCAGGGATCTTGCTCCATACCACCCCCTGCCTGACTCCATGCATAGCGTTTGGGGGCTTGGGCTTCATGCTGCTCCTGCTCAACCCCAAGGCAGGGACTGGGCTTTGGGAGCCTTGTGTACCCTTCTCCCCCTCAGCCTGACATGCTGGAATTGGAGTCCACAGTGTTCTGCATGATAGATCAGGCACATAGGCCCATAGATGAAATGACACCAGGGACTGGAACTTGCCTGTGGGCCAGGGGTTGAGCACCCCGGGATAGACTACAGAGCCCAAATGCTTCTTTTTTGCAGGATCTGGGACTTAATAATATAGACAACTTTTCATCTTTTTTATGGCTTAGTGATTACTTGTGCAAAATACTTTATAATTAAACAAATGGAAAATAAAAAAACACAGTACTGAATTTAGAAGACTCATATAAGGATAGGGTGAAAGAATAATGTGAAGAATGTAGGAAGATATGCTCCAATGTTTAAGACAAAGAGCTTATTTACTTATGTCATTAAAATATATCACAGGAATAAAAAATATATATAGTAAGCTTTCCTAATGCCCTGCCATTTTTATTCTTAGTGCTGTTGTTCTTTCTTTGTTTTTAGTTCTGTAATCTCTCCTACCTTTGCATGTTTTGTATATCTCCTTTGTGTATTTCAGTTATTTCCTATAAAAATTACCATTAATTAAAAAAAGCAATTCAAGAGTGAAATCCTACTGTCTTAAATCATTCATTTATCTCACCAGTCAACAAATCACTCAAATATGTGCTTGCACTTAAATCAGTGTGACTTAAGTATGTTTAAGTGATTTGCTGAGAAGAGATGGCAGCTGAAACAGACCAATGGGCTCTATTTAACCAATAGTGTTCTGTTCGGAGAGTAAAATGGGAAAAGATGGGCCTTGGTGATAAATTTCAGATCCTCACTCTTTCATGAATAGCTATTACTTCCAAGTTCATTGTTGAAATGAAAGCCACTTCTATATAGAGATTAAAAACTCTGATTGCAGGAAGACAGTCATGAATTGATGTTTAAAGGAATTACATAGCATCCTTATTTTTAAACGAAAACCCAGGTATTGGCATAAAAAAGAGTTAAAACATTCATTGTGATTATGTAGAGGAGAGAAAGTGATCACAGCTGCATGTCCTAAATGCAGTATATGCCATGAGTTGCAAGAAGGGGCCAGCTGTCACAAAGTAATTTCTTAGAATGCACTTTAAATCAGTGGTGTTTTCAACAGATAATGACAAGCATGTTTGAGGTAGGTACATGTTTGCAAGGCCTGGGGTTATTTTAAGCCATGTGATCATAGATCATGCTTGTACAGATGTTTGCTAGTGATGGGAGCCACATTGGGAACCCAATCAAAATAAGCTGGGGTAGGGAGAGGGACAGATGGGATCAGGGGGCTGGTGGGTTGGGAGGGGTTGGTGAGCAGGGGGGCTGGTGGGTCTGTGGTAGGGGTTGAATGTCCTGGGGTGAGGTGGAACAGAGGGTTAAAGATAGCCCAGTGAGGGAGGAGTGGGGAGAGAAAAAGTGCAGCCCCAGTGCTGGGGCAAGTGGATGGGTTTTCCCAGCCCTGAGGCTGCGCTTAGATGTTAATTAAGCCAGGTTAACCCATTCCCAACCTAAGTTAGTTCACCTCCTCAGATGAACCAAGTTACACTGGGTTGGTCATTTTTTGCCTAGTCTAACTGCCCCAGACATCTGTAACAATCTGCACTTAGATCAATCTATGCCTAGTTAGGTCTGTACATAGGTGCTCTGGAAATTTAAGTGACTGCATTCTCAATTCAGCATGCAGGAGGTAGAAGGAAAGGGGAAAAAAATCTGCAAAATCCTTCTTTTTACAGAGGAACAGTGGCTGTATACAATATTTGTGAGCTCAGTTTACCAGCCTTTGAGAAGGGTTTTCAATTATTTTCACTACAGACCCCAAAACTGCTCATGCTTTCTTGATAACGTGGTAGCCTCTGGTACCATGGAGGGTTCAGTCCTATATCAAATGAACTTACTACTAGTGCATATTCCTAGTGAGAATTCCACATTTGACCTATAGTTTGTATCGTTAACATGTACTACTTTTTATTTTTTAAAGACAGAAAGAGCAGTTTAAAAGTATTTTATAAATTGTGATAAGACTTATTTACCCATTATTGTATACTCTTCTCTCAATGGATAGAAATGTTGTGGTTAGGCTTCCTCCAACATATCTTGATATAGGGTGGACAATATTCCATGAACTTCTCCAGTTTTAAAGATTTAAATGCATGGAGGGTTCAGATTTTGTGTAAATGAAATATGTAGTTTTTGCCCAAACTCAGTTTTTTGCAACTGAGTTTTATTTAAATTCTTTAGATCTCATAGCTTGCAGGATCATCCTACTAATATATGCTGCCATTATGTTACTGAATCTGACCTTTGTCATGAGCCAGAGCACAATGAGGCACAAATTATCTACTGGAAAATTCAGGCAAAAAAATTATATTTCCCCACTAGTGCTGAGGAGTTCCAGAAGATGTGTATATTGTTTATGGGCCCACGTCCAATATTATTACCAGAATTTTTCAACAGAACAGTGAAAAAATGCATCTCTGAACAAAATAAATTTACCGTGGGAGATTTTTATATGAAACCAAATATTGAAAAGTGTCAAAAATAAGTTTCAACTTGAGAAAAATGCAAGTGATTATATCTGAAAGAAAATAATCAAACATACTAATATTCTGTGGGAGGGAAAACTTTGGAAGCTGTCATACAGCAATAAAAACGGCATTTTGACCTTCTAAAATACATGGATGCAGAGGCATCACTTGACAAAGCGGGGAAGTCAAGTCTAGTACCTACAGGGCTTAACCAAAATGCATAGAAATCACTATGAATCTTTCCAATGATTTCAATGGGTTTTAATTAGATCTGGGTCTCTGGCCCAAACATATTTTAAAATAATCTGCTTTGAAAGGGGAATTTGAAATGAAAGGGTGAGTGAGCTTTCCATTTCAAATTTCTCTGGTTCATAAAAAAAAAGTATTTAAAAATGACCAGCAATTGGGGCTATTAACTAGGGAGTTCAGGTTTGTGTAAAGAAATAAAACATTATGGATCTCAGTTGAAAATGACTTCTAACACCTGGTAAGTATGTCTTGCGATTGGTATATGTAAGTCCTCAGGAAAAACAGGCTTTTCATACAAGACCACACAGATAATTCTAATAATTTTGAACAATTAAAAAAAAAAGCTACTAGTAATTTTTAAAAAAATTGCCATGTCCTCTACTACATTACATCTTGCCTAAAAACCACAGAGGTTGTGGTGAAGGTAAAGTTTAGAAATATTGTTTTCATTGCACTTGTAATGTCTCCAGTGCTAGATATAATTTTAGACTATCAGATATTTAATATCTTCTATTCAGGTTGCAACTCACTTTGTTCAGAAACATGCAACCTTTAAAGTTCGTAAGATTTTTATCCTTGACTCTGCACTTTCTACCTTACTAATTTCCTAAAGTGCTTGTAATGCCTTTTCTTCAATGCGATGGAGTTTTAAGACTTTGTGAGATATTGACAGTAAACTGGCACAGTTGCCTTTGTGGTGAAGCTGATAGGTCCTTGAGTATTTAATGATGATTATTTAGTAGCAGAATTAATAAATCTGAAATGATTTCTTATAAGATTCAGTGGCTATATTCTATAATTGGCCATTCTATATGAAACTTAAACTTTACGACCAACTCTGATTTGAATATCTTCAATTAGTACTCCATTTTCACAGAATTGTTAACCGATAAAAAAAATAAGAATTTGGCCCGTTGTTTCCCTTACCATGTATAGAAGACAGGATTTTACCATTCCAAATACTTGCGCACAAAACTTGAACATTTTTGCATACAGGATTCCTTTGATTTCAAAGGGAATAAAAACAAGTCTTATGTTTGTTCTGTCTTTAAGGAGTCAACCAGTTAGTTATAGCAACCAATGAAGAATACATTATTCAAATGAATCAGAATCTTAGACACAGGCACATGCTTTATTTTAGTTATGTTTAATATTATAATTGTGTCATAACTATTCAAATAATCAGCTCATTCTGTTAAATAAACATGGATTTCAGATAACTTGCTAATACTCAGCCTGACATGAGGCCATGATAACAACTCATTTCTACTTAATTTACATTATGTTAATTTGGAGGGGGGGAACCCTCAGTGTTATTAAATGCTGTATTTCAACCTCTTTGCTCATAAGTGCGGTAAATTACATTGATACCTACCCTTTATTTCTTAAAAGCCTATGTGATAGAACATCTGCAGAGTTCAAAAGGATTGCATTCATTTAAAATGGCATGATTTTATCAGGCTAAATGAAGGTATGTCATGTTCTTTATGCTGTAATGCAAAGCACTGAGATGGGATAATGCAATAAATCCAATCTGTAATGTGGCAGATGATGAAATACTAGTGATAAAATCATAAGATTTACAAAATGCATAATTACATATAATGTAATATAAAACTGCACATGGGGAAATATTTTAGATAAGGACTTCTGCAGTTGTCATAAAACACAGAAGAGAACAGCTTTGGCTTTTGAGCACCAGCAGAAATCACGTTATGTCTGGGTATTTCATTTCTATCTACATATTCTTTGAGTGGTTACATTTTTTAAACTATATACATATTAACATGGTTTAAAGTTGGTTTCTTACTTATGTTTAAGAAGTGCCATAAAAATAAGTTAAAACAAGAACATCATTGTGTGAAGAAATGAATTTTTTAAAATTGATGAACATTTGGGGACAATATTAAAAAAGACACCTGCCATGTTGCCTTAGAGTATATCTAGTTAACTTCCTAAGGTTTTGTATTCCCCTGATGCAGCCTGTTGGTACAGAGATAGCATTACCAACTGCCAGCTGGCAGGCTTGAGTACTGTAGCATATTCCAGATCAGAAGGCCTATGATAGTGGAAGCTAGGAAACATCTCACAGATACTTCTAGTGCGGATGCCTCTTGCACACACTCTTCCTCCTTATCAACAGAATGACACAGACATCTATTTCACGTACATTTATGAAGGCAAGAAGTAATAATGAGAGATTCCAAAGAGAGAAGGAATGGATTTCAAATGTGAAGGAGATAAAGTTTATAGTATCCTATTTATTGTAACACAATCCCAGAAGATGCACAACTTCTTTCCTTCTTCAACCCCCTTTCCTTTTATAGCAAACACAGTGCTGATGTTAGATCATCAAGATGGATCTGCTGGTGGAAAAATGCATATAAAGTGCTGGCTGGTGTATAATCAGCAAATCATCTGCATATTAAGACTTAGATGGAGAAGATAATAAACAGAATTAATGAGCACAGTGGTCCTCTGATTAAGACAATGTTCTGGCCTGCCACCAAACACAAAGCATGATGAAAACCAGATCTTGAGTATATCTTATTTTCTTTTGGGTCAGTTGGACACAACAACTTAGCTCCAAAGGAAAGGGTTACTTTCTGTTGCTCTGCTGTTATGGCTTTAAGAAACAGAAGCACAGCTGGTTGAGTTGGGTCAACCCTTCACTCACTGTGTGGAAGAAAGTCATGATGAAAAGGATTTAAAGGTGAGAAGGCCACCAACCCAGGGAGAGAGAGAAAAGCAAACAAAAAACAACAAGGCAACTATAACAGGGCTCCAAGCGAAATTTGGAAAACACCTGATCTAAGGTTAGTGTAGGAAGAAGGATATCCTAGAATTTTTCATCCAAAGTATGAAATCAGGTTTTTGTTTTGCTTTGCATATTTTTCAATTATATTTAAAAATCTGTTTATGTGGAAATAATAGAGACAACTTAATTATCTTATGACAGGGTACCTTGCCTAATCAAAGGGCAGTACTTCATACTGGTAGATTTGAAGGTAGGAGGTGAACTGAATTTTTGCTTAAGATATTTTTTACACACAGTTGAAGAAGTCCTCACTGTACCACTAAGAGCCTTGATTTTTACTTTTTGTATACACAATCATACAAAATGCAATGAAGTTTAAAGATGCTTAATCAATTTTGCTACTGCATGAGTGTTCACAATACAAACAATGAAGTCATCTGTCATGCTGCCCACCTAAGTAGCCTGGGACTAAAAATGAACCATAGCTCCTTTGCTCTTGACTCACTTTCAATCTAGATATTCATCCTTTATTACAAATGAAATGTTAATTAGCATCTTTTCACTTCTACTAGTTACCATTATTAATAATACAGAGTAAATTTATATTATGCTGTGCAGCTACAGTGATAAAGCACCCCAAAATGTATTTCATCTTCCTGTTTATTTCTAAGGCTTTTTATCTGTCTAATTTTTCTATCTCCTCTTCCACTTCTGACTTTCATGTCAAATCATGGTGAGGACATAGCATGTTATTCAGAAGTAAGAACACAGATATATGGCAAAGTCTAATGAGGAAAACCTAAGCATTCATTACTTCAGTGGACAATAATGAATAAATTTTAAAAATGACCATTAAGTATAAAATTAGTTCCCCCATTTTTGTTGTCAGTTCAGCAATATTTCAGTTTTAACTTGACCCTGTGCACTTATGCTGCAACCTAGTGGCATGACAAGGTATGAAATTAGAGAATAGCTTATATCACCTGCCACCTGGCTGCAAATCTATTTAACAGACGTAGAAAATAAGTCATCTGCACAGAAATCACCTCGAGGAGAAACACTCCATCTCAGTCATTTGTTTCCTTAGAAAATCATGGAAAAATCAGGAAATCACTGTCTGAGAATACGGTAGGTATCATTTTCAAATTAAGCTTTTGTATCATTTCATTGAGTTATGTAACAAGAAAGTTCAAACAATATATTTCTTGTTTCAACTTCAGCTGAGTTTTGCATTCTGTCATGTTCCAAGATTTTTAAAATAATTATTATTTAATGGATGGGAGTGACAGTAATTGTGCCTTGTTTAAAGCTAAGCTCATCTGTGGACCATAAGTAAAATCTAAATATTATATCTAGTAGAAATAGTTGTTATTTTGTTCAATTTGTATTTTAGAAGTGATACATACATGTGTATCATGTATATCAGGTATGCATGTATCACTGCACATACACACAGACCCCTCCACCCCAAAGCAAAATCCACAATACCACTCACCATTGCAGTAAGCAACCAATAAGCACCTACATATAAAATATAAATATCTACACAAATATATGTCTAAATACTTCCCTGTGCCAGGTGTACCTACAAAATCAGTATTACAAACCTAAGGTGACTAATGCAACCATTAAAAGCTATTGTCCCATACACCCACAAATAATCAGAGACAGTATTTCAAACAAAAAAATGAGTACAAAGTCTTAAGACTTATTTTATCACTACCCTTCTCTCAAACAGAATGTCGTACACATTTTTCAATGTTCAAACTCATTTTGACACTCACATCCAGAAGAAATGATGCGAAGTGGGAATAAATTATAACAGAAACCTGCTGCACAAATGAGTTTTTCAGTTACATTATTATTTACCAGAGTGAGTTTGATTTTTGAGGAATTCCCAAGGCACATACAAGATTACCAGCTTATGATCCAAAAAGTATTTATCTCCCTGAGCAAGCTACATTGACTCTATGAACCTGCTTTTTCTAGTCTGGGAAAAAAAAATTGCTTATCTTTTCCACTTCCTTCTCCTATTCTTTCATTCCAGACTTACTCTTTCATCTTTCTTTAAAATATCAAACACTTACAGTATATTCAAAGGATATATGATTAGCATAAAACTTTCAGTAATTTGAAATCCTCAAAAAATACTAGAACTAGATGAAAAACAGTCCTGGTAAGTGATATATTTCACAAGGGACTGAGGGGGTCAGAAATATTTCCCAAGCAAAAACTAGCAATATGAACATGCAAATAAATAAATAATAATAATAAAAAATTGACACCATTAAAAAAAGACATTGTTTTTTGCAGTGCTGCATCTTCACACAGCACATAAACAGAAAGAAAATAATGTAACTCCAAACATCTTAAAAGCATAGGAAGTGCAGTTTTGGATAATAGAGAGGCTTTTACTGGAATGAAAGCTGAAGATTGTAGGAAACAGCTCCATTTGTGTGGAAGCAACAAAGATGATAGGTCAGTTTTAAAATGCTAGTAGCTGTTTGTCACTGATTGCACGTGCAGATGCATTCTCCTTGGCTAAAGAACTGCTAGGTTTTCCAGACTGCAAGTGTCTTGTACAGTATTAGCCTATTGCAAATTTCAAGTGCAGCTGACAGTGCCATCAACAATTACTTGTTGGGAATGTGGATTTGGACTTGAATTGTGCTGCATTAATTTAACACCACATAAAATATGGATTTTATTGCAGCAGTGACAATACAAGCTCACACAACTGCTGACTAACTATTTTCTTTCTTCTCTCTCTCCTTTTCTCTTTTTTAATCTTCTTACTAAAATGGGAAATGTATTTTTAAGGGGAAAGTGTGCATCTTTTTCTTCCCTGCATTCACAGATAGCTACACATTTACATATGTATATGAAGTATTGCCTGTATTCATCCTCCTGTCCATCTCCAGAGACCTGTTTCCTGAAGAAGTATTTGCTTTAAGTGTGCGTAATTATACTGAAATGTTATTCAGAGGAAAAGCCAAACATGATAGTCTAACATTAAAGAAAGGTGTCACAGACTTACAAACAGGAGTGGAGTGAGTGTGGGCATGTATGTATATGCTGCATGCCATGCTCATGACAGTTACATTGTGAAACATTAAGCTTTTTCAGTCCAAGTAGTAACCTCCCCCCACCCCTCACTGAATTTACAATAACTGAATATTAATAGAGGCTGTGTTGCTTGTAACTAGCTTCTTACTGGGAAAAAAAGGCTTTGCAAAAGGCATAGTTCTTCAGTCTGGCAAAGGTAGAAGTGAAATTTACTTTGAGGAGAGAATACACATGTTCACCTCTTTCCCTTTATTAACCATATTTGCTAAAGCATCTCTATAAACATATAAAAGTTGCATATATTACAATAATTCTATGTGTTCATTAAAAACATTGCTGTTAACACTCCCAGAAAATAAAACCACCTAAGGAAATGCAAAGAAGAAAGACTCCTACCTTTTATTCTGCTTCTGAGTACAAGAAGTAATGTCCAATCCAAGCAAAACTGAAGTATTTGCTATGATCTGCTCCTTTTGTGTGTGTGTTTTCTGCTGTTATTTTCTAAGACTGATCCTACTTGGATCTAACTCTGATTTTTTCTCCCAACATCACTTAACTCTGGACAGCAGGGAACCAAAGCTAAGGGGGGAGCTCTCTCTCTGACTTGCTTTCATTCAGAGCTCCTGATTAAAAAAAAAAAATACTCCCTCACAGGAAGAGAGGGAGAGAGAGAGAGAGAGGTTCTGCTGATAGAGCTGCAGCACTTACCATGGGAAGGTTAGAGACTGGGGAAGCTCAGGCTTTTCCAAGCACACAGCGATTTGCAAGTGAATGCAGTGGGAGGGTACAGTGAAAGGAGGGCTTTTTTTGTTAAAGCCTGTCCCCCCTCCCCTTTGTGATAGAATGGCTCTCTGTGTTTGAAGTCCAAGGTAATCAGCTAATCTCATTGGTTTGTGGGGATAATGAACAGTAAAGACCCGACTACTTCTTGTAATCATTTTTTTAATTAGATATATTTACTTTTCCCTGTATCGGTCCTGAGCCTGTAGCACCATTATGCCAAGCTACCCCTCCCCCCACCAAAATAGGGTGCCAAGTTAAATTACAACCACAAAGAACTGAAATGCAACAAGAGAGGGTTATAATTGTTTTCACTGAACTGCCTTTTCCATTAGATTAAAAAAAATCCTCCTTCATCAGTGTTACAGAGTATACAAAACAGAGCAAGTTCCCATCGCATAGGGTCCTGATACATTTCCAGAGGTCATTTAGAATTATGGTGTAGAAATAATTACTTATTCCCAACCTTATTTTCCCCCTCAGGTTCACATTTGCCTGTCCTGTATTTTGTTATATCATTATTTCAGTCAGTGCATTGTAGTTTCTCATTTTAAAGATGTAATCCTTTTCACAGAGTTAATCTGGACCAGTTGATGCTTCCTAATACAACAAATTGGACTCAGTACAATCCTCCTTGGATCATATTAAGACCAGTTCTTTCAGTGTGATATAGTAGAGGATTGTGTGCACATGTATTAGGAAAGCAATGGCAAATATCCACCCAAAATTAAGCCAATGGATGTCAGTATTGCTCCATCCAAACAGTGTCACAAAGGACCTTTTCTGGTTGTAAAAAAGAGCTGAAAAAAACAGAAATGGAGAAGTATTATATTTGGACTGTAGAAAAGAAATGTGTGAAAGTAAGGCAGATAATTCAAATAAGACTTCCTAACAGACCACAGCTGTCTTCTCAGATGAAAGAACAGAAGTCCCATCACCTGGGTCTGTGACCATAACTGGTCTGCAGAGCAGCTAGTAGTGGTCCATGGAGAGCAGGTACCTACATTGCACTGGCTCTCTTTCCTTTTCCCAGCTCTGTCACTGCTTAGAAATATGTTACTTTTTGTACTGCTGCAGTTGCCAGAGAAATGTAACATGATCACCCAAAGGTGTGCTGATGATCTGTATAAGAAGAAGTGGTCATGAAGAAAGATCTGTTCATTCCGTTAGACACAGATGCTCTGTGTGTGTGTGTGTGTGGTGTGTGTGTGTGTGTGTGTGTGTGTGTAAGAGAGGGAGAGAAGAGAGAAAGAGACTGAAACACAACACTGTATGAGAGCTTAGGTAGAGTAGGCAAGATTTAACCCCCCTCTGTTATATTAACATCTGAACATATTAACCGACAAACAATGGAACAATGCACAAAAGAAAATCTCTCTTTCCTACGATATAGCAGGTTGCTCTGTGACTAAATTTCTCTGTCTCAACAGATTTTTAATTCTATCTAGAAAACACAAGCTAAATGAACTAGAATGTACTCAGTTACACATGCTTTGTCAGTAAAATACATTAATGCAATAATATTTATAAACAACAATTTTCTTTGTGTTTGCTTTGCTTCCTTCTTTCCCATAGCTGTATTAGTGTAGCAAATAATGATTGCCATTCTTTCTTCTCTTCTTGGTTTTCTACAACTTCTTTCTCCATTACTCGTTTTTTCTCAGGAAAGAGAGAGAATTAAATTCAAGGTTCCTTACTCTATCCAACATGAGAAACTATAACGTGAAAACAGCTCTGCACATCTTCCACTGATCTGTTACATCAATGATATTAAGATGTCTGTGCCAATTTCCAATCATTTCCCTTTATTTGTGTGCAAGAGGAAATAGAACATTCCCTTGTATTTGATGAAATCTCCCCTGGACGGAGTTGAATGTGGAGTTCAAAACACTTGCCTAGTCCAGCTGTACCAACTGTGCTTCTGTTTCCTAAAAGCAACATGTCTAGGCTTGGTCCCCATAGTAGCAAGCTGAACAACTTCTTAAAGTGACAGCTACATTGCCAAACCTACAGCACAGTACAACTCACAATGGAAGGGGTTAAAGAAGCTTTTAAAATGTATATTATTGTGAGAGAGCTCAGTAAATCTGGATAGCACTGTTCTGACAGTGATCCAAAAATATTACAAGTTGCACACTGCTGTAATTAATTGTACAAGTTGTACAAGTTGCTGGCAATTAACATGTTATATTTTTAACAGGCTGTCATGGAATCATAGAAAAGGGCTCCAAGGGACCTTGGGAGGTCATCTAATCGAACAACACTCTCTCCCCTGCCCCCCCTACACTCAAGAAAGTATCATGCTATCTATAAAGTGTTTGTCTAACCTATTTTTAAAGCTATACAAACCAGCCTTTCATGTAAGTACCGGACACACACTGTCCAAAAACTTTTAAGATAACCCTAGCTTGCTACAGGTAAATTAGGGAGATGAGGATGTCTTGTCACTGTAAGGACAGGAAGTGTCTTGTCTTGTCAATATCTAGTCACTGTAAGGACAGGAAGTGGTTGCTAAAATATACAGGAGAGATTCAAAAAAAGAGTACCAGGCCTCCTCTTAAAAAGGAAGGCAAAAACCCCCACAGTCCATGCCCAAGAACTGTAGGGTAAAATTATTTTCTGATCACAAAGAACATTTTATCTTTATTATTGTTTTGCAATCATTATGAAACCATACATTAAATGACTGTGTGTATCTGTGTATACATTCTGCTTGGACAAATCCTAAAGGTGCAAAGAGGACATGTTGACATCCTCATTCAGGAAAAAGAGAATTTTGTTCTAGTTAAATAGTTTGTTAAATTGGATTAAGATTAACCAAAACACTAATGCAAGAATAATTGCGTCATACATATAGATTTTTTCAGGAATAGCTTTAATTTCTCTCCCCATCATAATATGAAACAAGTCCTAATAACTCTAACTTCCATTTCCCATAGAGTGATAACCATTAAGAACACATTTACTCTCAGTGACATCACAAAAAATATCTAAGCCGTTATTCATTCATATGCATCCAGATAAATGTTTAAGTTAGCTACTATACCACATCAGGTGGAGCATTATAGTGGGACTGGTAGTATAGGCTATAACAGGTCTCTCAACACTAATTCTGTAAAGGTTCTGTTTAAAATTGCTTGAAATTTTGCTGAACTATTTGGGATATTTTTTTTCCATGCTCACTGTCTGCCTTGCTGTTTAATAGCTTTCAGCAAACACACTCTGGCTATTTTCTAAGAAAGAGACTAGAGCATATACATTTTTGGTCACATTAAAAAAAAAAAACCTGGCAAACTTGAAATTTGACCAATAGGCCTGCATTAGATTTCAGGTTTGTCTGCACAAAACATTTACTGAGGAGCTGAATAATTAGCTTCACAGTAAAATATCACCCAGTTGTGTTCCACGTGCTTCAGACCAGCTGGCTGAGATGCAAGGGTGCTTCAGTATGGGGGCTGCCTGCTGACTAGCCCTGCACTGAAGCACCCTTGTGCCCCAGCCAAACCCTCTGCAACACATGAAGCCCAATTGGAGCAGCCCTGAGCTGGCAAACTTGCCCCCCTTGGTCCCCTGCCAGCCTAAGCTGTTCCCACTAGGCTCACTGTATTGTGCACAAATAAACACCAGAAAAATATGCTCACAAGTTTTTTACTCCTGGGTGCATGGTCAAAGGCATGCCCAGGAGCAAAAAAACTCCAGAGTAATAAGCTCTGGAACTTATTCACTAGGATTAATTGCATGTGTAGACATGCCTAATATGTTCTCTTGCTGTCCCCATCAGAATGCAGGCAAATCTGGCCAAGGTATAAAACCATCAAAAAAAATCTATTCCTAAATGCTTAAAAATAATTCTCACAGTTTTGCATCTAAATTTCCACCCAAAAGGTGTGTTGCATGAGCAGGGATGTGCATTTCCCCAGGGACAAATAGCTCTGGCATATATTTCATATATTTCATAGACATTAGGGCTCGAAGGGACCTTTTTGTGTTGCTGCTTGTCTCTGGGGAATACCCATGCACGTGCGGTCTGGTATGCAGCAAATTGCACTGGGTGGGGGTAGGGGAGGATGGGGCCAGCACCTGGGCTGGCCCCAGCAGCCTTACTTGGAGTCGTGGGGGCCTCCTGGGGCTGCAGTGACAGTGATATGGGCACGAGGCGCATATACAGCTACCATATGTGCCACCCCACTTTTTTCTGCCACATTTTTTGACATTGGTGTAAAAAAAAAATCCACCTTGCTGTACAGGCATGTGCAACCTGTGTGTTCTGTGGCATGGGAGGTGCATTTGTGGCACTGCAAACTGTAGGTGTGTGCTCATCTGGACAGGCCCAAAGACTCCATCTGCACTGAGCATATTCACAACCATGGTTAAGCAGGATTCTTCCTGCAGTTCCTTTGGGCCTAGTCTGCTGAGGGCCTTGGTGGGTCAGACACTTGAAATGAAAGCGTGGTACTCTCAGTGATCAACTTGATGAATCCAGGAACTTTAGAGGATGATGCCATCCAGTTTTAATGCTAAGGGGACAAGAATGGACCTGTGGAAGTGGTGGGGTAATTGGTTTGGAAAAGGTGACCGGATGGAGAAGGAAATTAGAACTGTGGCTGTTAGGATAGGGGTGAGGAAGGAAATTGAGTATAAGGTGTGGGCTATTTAAACAAGCTAGGAAAAATGACTGGATCAGAGATACAGAGGTGAGAGGCTGCCCAGAAAGGATAAGGAGGTAAAAAAGGAAATAGATATGGGTGGGGAATTGGAAAATGAGGAGGGAAGGAGACAATAGGACCGGGATTTGTACTGGCTGGACAAAGACATGGACTTGAAAACCAGGGCAGAGGAAAAGAGGGACTGAAGATGGGAAATAAACATGATAAATCCTTCTGTTTACAGAGAATTGGCTTTGGCTGGAAAAAGAGACTTAGAGACAATGGTCAAGCAAGACTAGAGGATGGTACAAGTGAAGTCCAAGGGCGAGGGAAATAAATTGGCTGAACAGCCTAGAAAAGTGGAACTAGGCCTAGAACAGGGGCATCAGTAATGTGACTTGTTGTTTGTTTGGGGTTCTACCTATAGTTTGATACTATTTACGTTAAAGAAAACACCCATGTTTCATTTTCAAAATGAAGTTTCTAGAGTGAGGAAATACAGAATTCAGGTTAAGCCCACCTGTGTGTATGTATCATGACATGGCCTCTAATTGTGTATTCAAGCAATATTGGTTCTACAGCACACCTGCTTATACACCCTACAGGATGCCTGTGGCAGGGCACTGTTTGTTCCTACCATTTTAAGGGCCTGGAAGGCCAGGCAACAACATCGCCTGGCCGCAGGGTTGCTGGTATCATCTAGAGGTAAGGGAGGAGCTGTAGGGGATGGTTAGGAGCATCCTGGTCCTGGGCATGACCTAAAACTGCACCCTGCTGGGAGTGGGTGGCTTGGTGGTGCTCTCAGTGGCACGGGAGCCCCCAGGAAATGCCAGGCCAGTTACCACCCCAGTGAAAGGTGGATTGGGGTGCCTTAATCCCAGCTCCCACAACTGGGTGGGTTACACCCTTGTAGGGTCTGGAAGGTGGACCCCAGCGAGAGAGTGGGGCCATAGACTCAAACCTGTCTTGACATCCCTTGACATCCATGTTAGGGCCAGGACCAGAAGGGTCGAAGGACCAGGGGCCCACCATGAGGGATGTCCAGAGCTGAGGGCCTGGGGTTCTGACTGACCTGGAGGTGGGCCAGGGCCAGTAGAGACAAAGGTCCTGAGGGGACCACATCCATAAGGGGGAGCAGCTTGGGGAGCTATATAGCTTGGAATGAAGGAGTAATAGGCTGCCTGAATGGAGGGATCCAGGTGGGGTTGAAATAGCAGGATTCTGAGGCCCAGTGTGGGGCCAGTGATATTGACAACAGCTGGATGCCAACTGCAAGGCTTGGGCTGCAGTGTAGGGAAGAAATGGAGCTGCAGATAGTGCCCCATGGCATCGGGGCAAGAAATGGGCAGCCTCTCAACATTAATTCATTAACATCATGGCGTGGCAGGTGAGAAGGCAGGCAGTTAGCCCAGAAAATAGGTGGGCGGGCCACTGGAAAATCAGCCACAAGAAGGCCTCCTGTTACAATGCCACATCCTGGTATGAATCAGGATTATGTAAGTGAAGGGCAGTTTCTATTGGGAGAGCAGAGCGTGTACATGGCCTCTTTGGTGTTGGTATCGGAGAAAGCCACAGGAGGAACAATTCATTCCATTTTTAGAGCAGGGCCTGTATAATATAAGTAATGTGAGTGTAAAACTAAAATGGGACATAGCTGCAATACAAAAATCCAGCCAGCTAAAAAGCAAAAAACCCCGAACCCAGCAATTCCATCAGTAATAGTGGCCGTGGCACTTGGGACTCCCTATTCTGACAATGTTACTCTGTACTTTTTAGCCTTCTATAGTCAGCCTCCAGCACTGACTTATGGAATAGGGCATTAAAATCCCTTTGATCCAAAACAGTTGATCTGCAGAAAATTCCAAGACATGAGGTCAAATCCTCTAATCCTTTGCATCCTGTCTTAATCCAGCCCTGTGCATCTTTTTACATCAAAATGAACTGATACACTATTTTTATGAAAAGGCTGAAACATGCCTCAGAAATATGTTGTACCTGCTATTTTATTCACAGCAATTATTCTTGAATTCATACTACGAAGCCCATCATGACTTATTTACAAATCTCTCCTAGAGCTCTTGCTACCTGAATTTTCACCTCTTTCAGTACTATAACCATAAGCATACTTCAAAAGTTTATCTCCAGTTGCCTTGCAGATCCCCTTTGGTATTGTATAAATGAGATGTAGGTTTGATATACAGAAGACATTTGTCACAAACTCATCCATGGGAGACCCTGGGTTTCAACCCACTGTGCTGCCACTTGCACCAAGGAACAGATGGAGGTTGCTCTGGGATAACTAGTTAACTCAGAAACCTTCACTGCCCTTACACTGGACCCTGCCACTGGAACAAGGGATCCCCTGCCAGCCCAGCTGGCCACCCCATTTGGGTTCTGGAAGAAATTATAAGCCCGCCTTTCCATGGAAAGAGTAGCTTAGAGTATCACTCATCCAGCAATCATTCTTTCTACAGCAATCAGTAAGGAGACAAAACAACACTAGGATTTATTACATAGGACAAAATAATTATACTAGTAAAACAGAATATAGGTTTGGAGGCATAAAAGTGAAATAAGAAAAGGTTCTTACCTTCTCATTTGGCGCATCTGGGGTCATTGATCTTTCAAAACCTGAGATTCAAATACACTGATCCTATTCTACCCAGACCCTAAAAAGCCTCCAAGGTCAGGCCCTGCCCCATTCAACAGCTTTATTCTCATGAAGATAAGTTATTAGAATTGTCCAGAAGTTTCTGGCCTACTTAGGTACCTGTCAAACCATGACTCTCAGATGCCTTTACTATAAAGTTGATTCTCCCCTTACAAAAATACAATGTTTTGAGACTCAGTTCCTTCTGTCTATGTCTGGGTGGGAGGTGGAAGGAAAATTAACTTTAAGTTTACATGTCTCAGTCCCCTGGCTGAACCAGACCCAAACTTGTAGAGATATACATAGATAGTATAACATAAACTATGCAGTGATAACAGCAACATAAATGGATACAGCATAACATTGGCTTTCCAGTGAGACCACATGTGCCATATCAGTACAGCAAACTACAGAAAAAACATTGATGATATCCCACAACTCCCAAAAGCATAATCTGGTTTATGACAACAACACACAAACAAGTTTGAACTGCTGGGCAGGATACTGATAAAACATTTCCACTGTAAAACATGGATTTGTCAAAGATTTCTCCAGTGATTAGAAAATAATGTTATTTATAGATAGGGTGACCGTAAGCCTGGGTTTGGCTAGGACAGTACTGTACCACATTTCATAGACCATCCTAGTGTGCAACCAGTCAATGAAAATTGAAACAAAAGTCCCAGAATCAGAAACCTAACATGATCCCTTCTTTCTCTACTGACTCTAATGCACATGAATAAGAGAAGCAGAGCTGGTCTCTGCTTTAGAAAAAGGTGAATATATCTGTAAAAGAGGAGAAGGCCTTTGGAAACATGCCATCTTTGATACGTTTATGTTAAAAACACAGCATTTATCTTCATGGCATTTATGACTATTTGTATTAAAGAAGAATACATTCTAAGCTGCATGTTCTGTCCACCCCACTTAGACTCTTTTTTAGATAAGGACAGAAGTTACACATAAACCAGTTTAAGTCATTAGAAACTGGTTTAAACTTATAATTGAAAAGGGCTAGGCTGGGCTGGGCTTGTCTGCTCCAGCAGAGAAGGATTGGCATGGGAGAGAGAGAGAAGGAAAGGGACTCCCCCCCCCCCCGACAAACTCTGGCTGGGATCTGGGCCAGGGAGAGAGGGTTAATCCCCCCCTTCCCCTAGTTAAACTGCCCCTTCCCCCAGTGCAGTTCTGCCCCAATAAATGCACTGAAATTTATTGCAGGCTATGACTGTGGACTACAAGCTCCAGAATCAACTGGAAGCAGGAAGAGGAAGTGATGAGCAACCCTGCAGCATCCTGCTGCCGTGATGCTGGACCACAAAACCCAGAGATCTTGGGGGCAGCAGGGATAAGAAGTGCCAGAGAGCTGTCCTGTACTGCCACTCTGCCCCCCCAGCTTCTGGTCTTAGGCACTACAGGAATGTGGCTGCATTTACTGAATCAGAGGTAAATATGTGTCCAGTTGTTGCTCAGTTTAATCTTTGCATCTTAGACTAACCTGCAAAGACTGAATTGATTTAGCCTCAGGCTTTTTGATTGTCTGTACTTAGAGCTGGTGTCTGTTGCTTATTTCCCCCTTCACACAATGTCTTTACTGTTTTCTTGTTAGCACTGGTTTTAACAATTTTACAGTTTACTTGAAGGTGCAAATGGCTAGTTAGCAAACTGAGTAGAAGATTCTCAGTTTTGTCAGGAAGCATATTACTAATATGAGTGATAGCAAGTACCTTGCACTTCCCCTGCTCTTTCCATTTCTTCACTCACCTCCAATGACAGTTGCATTTGAAACAGGACAACAAATTTGTACAACCTGTTGTTTGATCCTCTTCTAACATAAATAAATTACTCCCATTTTAGATGTCAGTGGCATTTTTCACAGGTTGCATTTAATCAGAAGTGTGTTTTAGCTGGCATGGTTATAAATTTTAGTGTAATGTACTAACAGTGCTGTGAATGTGTCTTTTCCTGAAGGGATGACAAGTGGTATATTGCCATCCCATTACCCTTAAATAAGCATGTACACGCATATGCAATTGAACAGAAAGAACAAATAAATGAGGAAGCTTTCTTCCTTTAATAAATTTAATCTGGGTTCATCTAGATACATTATTTATTTTTGCATTTGGCAAATCCAATGGCTTACATACTTTAAGGGACAGCTTTAGTCAGACTGCTCACACCTGAAAGAAGTTGCATTTTTTAAGCAAAAGAAATTAAACTAAATATTTGTTTTCAGTCTATCTAAAATCAGGAATGATTTTGTAGAGTTCAGGGAAACACAGAGCAGATGATAAAGCACTGTTCGTTCCTCCTCTTCTGGCCCCCCACAAATTTTAAAATGGGCTTTTATACACACACACACTTCTAATTTCTATCAGAAAGAAATAGAACTTATTTCTTTCTAATATCTATCTATTTCTAATATATATAGGTATAGCTATATATTAGCTATATCTATAGACCTAGATCTACATCTGTCTATCTATCTATCTAGCTATCTATCTAGCTATCTATCTAAGAAAAAAGAGAGAGAGAGATAAGCTACATTTCCAATATGTTTACAGGTTGTAACTCTACTGTGAGAGGACAGGAGAGGGATCTAGCACACACTGAATTCCTTATGAAGACCAAACTCAGATCCAAGGTGTCCACATGTAGAAGGAGCCCTGTACATAAGGATCTTTTCCTTTCCATACTGAACAAACTATAATTGGTGCTACTGCTGTAACATTATCCCATCTTATGCAGATTGTTGGAGGTGTTCAATTGTAGGTCTCTGACAAAAAGTGAGGTAGGGGTTGTGGGGAGGGGAGGAATCAAGGAAGGACCAGTACTTTCCTCTGCTCTGTACCTGGATTTCTGTATATAGAGTAACACATATCAAAGCAATATGAACTCCCTGTGATTCTAGTCAAAAGAGCCATCTTATCTCAGAATGGCTCAAGCAGGACCTAGGCTGCCAGAGAGAAAGGATCTGACCTGCAAACATGGCTCCTGGCTCTGAAAAAAAAAAGGAAAACAAGAGAAAGAAAGAAAGATCTTTCTGCACAGACCTTGCAGGACTAGAGGAGATTTGCAACCAACATTTAGCAAAGATTTTTTTTCCTCTTTTAGTTCTCTCTTATGAATTGTTCCAGCAGAAGGAGGCACTCCTGGCCTGCATTTTTATTCAGTCCTTACTGAAAGGCTCCTATGCAAGTGAAGTTTGTTAGAATAGGTACTGAATAAAAACACCTCAGGATTTGTCCCATAATTTAAAAAAAAAAAAAAACAGTGTAGGCACACACTTCAGATTTCATAATTGGACCTGGAGTGGAAGAAGATGAGAGAAACATACACTTGAGATGACACTCTAGACTATCACCTCTTTCCTCCCCTACCTCCCTTCACCCAAAAACTAAAGCCAAAATAAAATCATTCAAAGTTTATATGGGCAAAGGTGTGCAACAACAGGATATAGCTGACCACTACTGTATTTTGTGTTGTATGAATGTCAAATGATTTCCCATTTGTTAAAACTCAATATAAAAGGACAGCCTAGTAGCTCAGAGTTCATGCTCCATATACTTTAGACCAACTAAGCATTGTGTACAATGGGTGATATACCAGGTCACATAGTTATTGTACATGTTGTATTTTTTAAGGTAGGTCCAGTCATTTGTGTATTAAATCTATAGCTCAGTGTTATGCAATGTGTGGTGGTAAACAAGTTCATTGTGAGTGCTTATGTGAATCTCACGTTACTTTCAACTTTAAAATGTGTATTTAGACACATAGTAAATCATATATTGCCAATGTCCTTTTAACAAAGGTAATTATGTTCAGAATATTATAAATATTAAATGTAATTTTGAGGATCGTACTTCAAGCAAGTGTAAATCAGGTAATGCCAAGTCCCCATGCAAACAGTAACAGCCACATTAAACACTCAAATATTTCCAGGGTGCCACAATGAAAGACTACATCCTTCCCTGGAACCTATATGGAGAATCTTCAAACAATTGCAACCCATACTAGAAGATGACCCAGCTTTTAAAGAAATCTTTCCAGAACCACCCATCCTAACCTTTAAAGAAGCACTGAACCTTGCCAACCTCATCACCAGAAGCAAACTTTCTGTGGCCCAAAACACACCAAATGGATCTAGACCATGCTGGGACAAAAAATATAAAACCTGTCAACGCATCTCCACCACTCTGACAATAACTACACCCCACATCAGAACCATCACCATTCCTGGATCTTACAGTTGCACCCCCAGAACTGTAATATATCTTATCCAATGCACCAAATGCCCTAAAGGTAAATATGTAGGTGAAGCCAAACAATAACTCTGTACCAGAATGAATGCACACGAAAAATCTATCAAAGACAAAAATACCTGATTCTTGCCTATGGGTGCACACTTCTCACAAAAGACCATTCTCTCTCCAGTCTCTGTTCTAATTCTCAAAGGGAATTTACAAAACACCTTTTGTAGACAAGCCCACAAACTCCATAAATCTCCTGGATACAAAAAATCATGGACTAATATAGGCATCAAATTTATGGCACATTATAACCTGTCTACCATCTGATAACAACAGGTAACCTGTCTGCATTTTACCAACCACATCTATCCCCACCCTCACCCCATCTCTCACCTGTTGTCTCCCATTTGGTGATCCTCACTGCCATGCATTTGCATTTTCACAGACCTACATTTTGCATATTGGTTTCTTTTCTACCCAGGAGAGCACACAAACACCAACAGACTCTCCTTATACTTGAAGAAAGGGGGTTGTGCCCAAAACTTTGCAAAGAACATGTTTCCAACTATTTTGTTGATCTAATAAAAGCTATCACTTTTACTCAAAGAACCTTGCTGGCCTATAGTAAAAGACTAATCATTTTTCAATCCTGCAAAACCTTTCATGTGTGTAAGCAGTCTAAAATGTGGTTACTGTAGGAACCATAGTTTTGAATTACTCCCTGAATTACTCTCTATACACAGAATCAAGTGTTGGATCCTTTCTACCATTTAAGTTGCTGAATGTTCTGGCTTACATTTCAAGGCCTGTGCATCTACACAGTGGTCTGGCAGGGCAATGTTGGGTACTAAAGGCAACTAATAAGGTCCAGAACTGAGAAATGAAAGGCACTGCCTTTGAGCTAAATTTATACACTAAATGTTTGCCCACCAGTTGCACATTTAAGTGGGTGAGTCTGTAACTAAAACACAATACTTGATTACACAAATACTTGTTTTCATGTACATCTGCAAGAATCAAACACACTTGAGTCCTGCACATCTGTGTACGTTGTAATGTGTATTTTAAAGCTTAGCTGTTAGGTCTGAATTCTACCTTCAAACGTCTGTTAAATTAAATGGCAATTACATTCTGACTATAGCACATCCTTGATCTTGCATGTTCTGAAATCAGTCAGAATTCAGAATTCATTGGGCTTCTATGGTACCCGGGTCTGGCCCCCTCTGTTCATGGTCCAAACAGTTACAGAGGAGACAGAGTAAGAATATTAGAAATATAATGTTTTTCTGCAATGTAAAAGGAAGATCCTAGATGAGAGAGCAAATAGAAGTGATTGGGACTCCTGATAAAAGTTGCTTTCAATTAGATAGAAAATTACTGAGATTTTTATTCTCAGTTCTTTAAAAGCATTCATGTGGGAAAGAGAAAATAGTAGTAGTAACCAATTTCTTGTGTTTAATTAAATCTATGGCAAAAACAAATATATGTCCATTTAAATATACTACTGTAGAGAAAAAAAGTGGGTTTTATATTGATATGTGGAAAAAACAAACAGTAAAACCAAGAAAAAATATACATACCCTTAAGTACAATGCAATAGGTGTTGCAGGCAACCATATCATAGGATCCCTTTAACGAACAGGTCAACTCCATTCTAAAACTTACACCTTTTTTTGCCCCTATTACTCCTATTGACTGAATGTTTCAGAGCTTCCCTCCTCTACTTGTTAGAAACCTTCTTCAGCCTAAATTTATTCACAGCTACTTTATACACATTTGTACTTGTGCCAACATTGTCTGCTAATATAAATAGCTTTTCTCTCTCTATGGGCTTACCCCCTTCTCTCTGAAGTGTGTACAGAGAGCAGTCACATTGCCTTTTTAGCCTTTGTTTTATTAGTATGAAGACACCAATTTCTTATGAATATTCTCTCATAGAGCAAAACTCTCCATGGCCCTGATCATCCTAGAAGCCCGTCTCTTCACCTGCTCCTGCTTGAAATCAACTATATTGAAAATAGGTGATCAGAATTGTACAGAATTGTATAATGGTTTTAATACTCCCCTTTGTCTGCCAGAAATGCCTTGGCAGACAATCTCACATTGCATTGTATCCCATTTACCTTGATTTTTTGAATCATCCTTTCCTTCAAAATTTGTTCCAAATCCTTGCACACAATTGAGGACAGAAATTAATGAGTGTATGTCACTTTCCTCCTCCCTTTCTTTAATGTAAGTAATGCTATTCTCTAGCTATGTGGCACCATTCTCAACTGATAGATTTATTTAAAAATTCTTATTATTAGACAGAAGTTTCCTGGATCAATTCCTTCAGAATTTCAGGTTGGAAATTGGCCAGTTACCCTGATTTGAATACATCATTTTCTGTACCCTCTCCCAAGTAGCCATCTACTCTATCCCCTTATCCCAAGTTCAACATCATCATCACTGTTGAAAACTGAAGTAAAGTATTTAATTTAGTTCTTGGGTCATACTGGGACTATCTTTAATTTTGGACCCATTTTCATCTCCCGGGTTTAGCTTTAATTTAATAGCATTTGCTGTTAAAGAATTGTTTCTCTATTCTTCACATACTGGGTGCAGTCCTTCCCTATAAATTTTATTCATTCCTTGAGATACAAATTCTTGACAGGTTGTCCACCTTTAACCTCAAAAAATTTCAAACCTCTACATTCTGATCTCCAGATTATCAAAAATAATTTTATTTTTCATATTAATGCTGTGCCCAGGCCATCTTTTATTGAAATTCCCATGCTGGTTTTTCTTTCTCCATTGCATTAAATCCACTTGTCTCACAAAGACTTACACCTGTTCTTGCTGTACCATAAGGCCCCCATGCCCAAACAATGGTAGTTTTCTTCAGTAACTATTTTTCTATTTCAATAACAAACATCTCCCTATTTTTATTATAGTAGGGGCCTCAAATGAGATCAAGTTATCATTGCATTAGGCAATGCACAATCATATTAATATTATTAAACTTTTATGATTTAATAATAAAAAGGGACAATGAAAAATAAAACACATTAGCCCTTTTTAGACATATTATAGAATAGGGAGGGAGGTATTAGCTGCATTTACAGGTCACCTGGAATGATGAACTGTTAGTTTGACATTAAGAGGCTTCTTTAAGCAGCAGAATGTACTACTGCATTTTCAACTGAAAACTTCATGCCTCTGGGGCATAAATGGAGAAGGAACTGGAGTAGAAAATTGAGCAGTTTCATGTTAACACTAAAGTTTACCTTAAGTAACTGATGCTCTGTTGTATTTTCCACATATACAGGGCAAAACATGCTTCTTAGTCTAGATGATTTACTATATATTAATGAAAACAATAAACAGCAAAACTAAGCATAACACCTCTACATAACAGAGAGAGTGCAAGAACAGCAAGCTAAGCATCTCACCAATAGTTTGTTAGTCTATATCTGAGCTGAAAACACTATGGCTGATGCTGCATACAGCTTTCCTTCAGTTTCATAGCTGCATGCATATCATCTCAGTGAACCTCAGCCCATCTATCCATCTTACCCTTCCAAGAGTAAGTAACAAAATATGTGCATGCTTATGGTGGGGGCGGGGGAGGGGGAGAGACCCCTCCAAAGTGGTATTCATTTTCTACTATACATGACTTCTGAATGGTTCCCTCTCTTCAACACTCCATGAGGTTTATGTTAAAGACATTTATGTATTTAGGGAAACTACATCGAATGTATTAGCTTTCTATCTTGTTCTGAGGCCTAGTAACATAACTGAGGGGAGGGGGACACTAAAACAGTCACTGCCACAGCTGGAAGTTGGCTACCCCACCCCACCAGCACTACAGCAGCCAGAACTGTCCTCTGCATCACACATCCCAGGGCACTGAGCATCCCTGCTATGCCTCTGCTGAGAGCCAGGCGATTTGTGATCAAAATGAGGTTTTCTTGGAGTCAGTTCTACAACTGTAGGCCAGCTGCCAAGAACTCTCAGCTCACACAAACCTCATCACTATGGTCAGTAGCTCCTTTGTTCCAGTGGAAAAAAGTCGTTATAGGCAATGACGGTCACAAAGGAGGAAAAATATACAAAAAAATAGCTTGACATAGGCCTGTCTCATGTTATCTCCCACATGATTTCATGCAGCTGTTATATATTACAAGGTGAAAACATAGGTCAACATGGGACTTTAGAGATGAAATTAATTAAAATATGAAAGACAGCATTGCAGTAGTGTCTTGTTATTCTTCAGGCAAAGATCATCAACCAAAGCTACAAGCTCAGTCTCCATATTATATCCAAGTGAAAAGTAGGCTGGCCAGGGTCCAGGCATCTGATTGAATTCAGATGCACCAGAGACTTTCAGATGGCCATGTACTCAAAGATATTCTTCCAAAAGGGGAAGTTGAAGTTGAAAAAAAATGGATCATAACATCAAAAGACAGATTCTTCGGTGGAGTTGGACAATATGAAACTTAAGGGATAAGTACAGACAATCAAAAAGCCCAAGGCTGAATCAGTTCAGTCTTTGCACGTTAGTCTAAGATGCAGAGATTGAACCGGCAAGCAAGCATACAGACATTCACTTTTAACTCAGGAAATGCAGGTATATGCCTTCAGTGGCTCAAGCCAGAAGCTGGGGGGGGCACTAGAGCACACCTCCCAGCTTTCCAGGTCCAAGGCTTTTCTTCCCTTCCTACCTGAGCAGAGAGAGCATGGCAAGCCCCAGCTCAGACCTAGCTGGATGGTCTAAGGGGGGCAGCGCCTGCCAAGTGAGGAATGGGTAGGTAGGGAAACAGGTAATGGCAATGAAGTCATAAAAGCTTGAGCAAGAATATGCCTTTCTCTGAAGCGAGCATGTATTGAACAGAAGGAAACAATCTTGTGGAGTCCTGCTGGCCATGATCATGGACTGTAAATCCCAGAGACACCTGAAGGCAGGAGGAAGAAGTGATCAACAACCCAGCAGAGGCCGTTTTGTGGGTCTGGACTGCAATCGCAGAGACCTCAGGGGAAGCAGGAAGAGTAAGTAAACATACAGCATATGTTGGGATGCTGAGGGACTCTGATTTAACTTGAACCAGGAAGTGGTCTGGTACAGAAGTTTCATAAACCAGTTTGACCCAGATCAGTTAAGTCTGATACTACATTCAACCAGGTTTATCTTAAATCAGTTTCAGCCATTTTGAAACTGGTTTATATGCACTTAGATTCTGTTCTGTTATAGGTTTAAACCAGTTTCTGAAGACTTAAATCAGTTTGTGTGTAACTTCTGTCCCTAGCCAAGACCTTCCAGTACTCTGCCCTCCCAGACAAAGGCACTGACAGCTCCTTCCAGGAATGGCCCCAGTCACCCTAGCTCACTTACATCCCCCTGACCACAACTTCTGTTACAGTAGGTGACAGCAAATGATCAATTGAAACTGATCCATATAAAATGGACAAGACTGCTTCCCCAACTCCAAACTGACCCTGCAATAAAAGTGGCAGTACGTAAGCTATGCCAAATATGGGCATTTTTGTCCTGTAAAGTAGGTGGCAAACTCACCACAGTGGATTGTAGAAGGCTCAGCTTTACAGTGGAGGCAACCCACCCACAAGGCTATTCATTACTCTGAGAAGTTTCACCAGACAACACTTTTCAGATACAATGACAGTAGAGAAATGCTTCTTTAATGTTTTCACTTCCACATCATACTGTTTTAAGAAGGATCCATTCTGTAACCAGTCAGCTCTGGCACAGATGCAGAGCCACCAGCTCTCTGTCTGCCATACGATGGTATGTCTCTTGGTAACAAGTCTCTACTTTCTTTTATACTCAATTTAAGAAGTTGTTCATAATTACTATACCTGGGCCGGTAAATAGTAGCAGGATTCATTAAAACCTCAACTTTAAGACCATACTAAGTTCAATACAATATATAAATTATTTCTGACTGCTTACTTACAGAAATTATGTAAAGAAATTATGTAAGGAAAGATGCCTGAGCTGATGAAAGAAGCTCCAGCTAGTGAGAAAGCTGAGACCCTTTTCTTCAGCAATATACAACAGAAGAGTAAAACAAATAAAACCATGGGAAGTCTATTACATTTATATTCTCTTCCAAAGAAGTGACCCAGTATGGCCCAGAAGTGCTGGGAGTTAGTGGCCCAATATGTCCCATATATTTAAAACAAAACCTACATTTTAGAATTAAAGATGCTACCATACAGATAGATATACAGGTAGTGAGATTTTCTCAATCTTCCCCTTTTCTGAGATTAATAAAGCACTCTTTCCAGCTTAGAACGATACCTATTGGTGGTATAAAACTACAAGCAGTGTCTACTACTAAACTCCTTTTTCTCCTCATGTCTCTACACAACATTTGACCATTTTGTTACACATACTTGTGCTCATTTGCTATACTTTGCAAGGTCTTTCATGTGCTTTCAAGCAGTGTGTATTGCAGCAGGCCTTGAATTATCTGAGGCTCTGTGTCACAGTTATAGGTGTTTGAATCAATGGCATAGCTCCACTTCATTAGTTCCTTGGAGTACCTGACTCCTGTATCTAGGTGGCTGAGACATCACCACCTTTGCCATGGATCATCAGCCCCTAGTGGTAAGGACTCAGCTGCTGGAATGTACCTGGTTTTACTGCCAGGTATTTTCTTTACCCTCTCATTCCATATCTGTAGTCATGTCTCCTTGAGTTTGGTATCAAGAGGCTGGGTGCTGGTGAGAAAGCTCCTGTGTGACTTCAGATGTCTACATGCTGCAGGATGGTCATGCAGCAGGTATCTCACATCTTCAGTTTGTCTCAATCAGTTACTACATTGTGGTACATTCAATTGAAATCTATAGTCATAATGGATAGGTGGTACCAAATACCATCTTCTGATAGAACATGTTCTTGCAGGAAGAATGAGGCTCAAATTACTACTTGTGGTAGTAATTCATTCTTCAAAGAAATAAGAGGAAATTGATCTCTCCATTCATAGAAATTTAAAATATTGGGATAATGAGAACAAACAAACAAACAAACAAAAACCAATTTGACTTCTCTCCAATAACTCAAATCCTGTCCTGTCCTCTTTGGGTGCATCCACACATGCAAGCACATGCACTTGCAGCAGCTAAAATAGAAGTGGTGCAAATTTGAGCTGGGGCTTTTTGCCTCAGCACACATGCCTGGGCATGCACTTTGCTGTGGGGCAAATTGTGCCACTTGGGGCAAAATAACTCTCCTTGGCACCTCCCAGATCTGCAGCCACGGGGAGCTAGAGCCCATGGCCAGCACCTGTGCTATCCCCAGCAGTATAACAAGCTTCCCTGTCAATTAGCTCAGGGTTACTCAATCCTAGGAGCTTCTGGGGTCCAGCCAATTTGTACCTGGGTACTCTACCCCTTGTGCCAGCTGGACTGCTGAAGCAGCCCTGAGAGTTCCCTGCACCCTCTACTAATTGCAGCAGTCTGACAGTGGAGGCTGCTGCCTGGCTGTGACCTGTTGTGCTATGACCCTCTGGGCCAGCTGCCAATAGGCTGTGGCTGCAGGGTTGGCCTTTGTGCAGTACTACTGCCATGTGTGATCCTGCCTGGCCATCTGGACATCTATCATCCAGATGATGTTCCCAGTGTGGTGGCCTGCTTTGAACTGTCAAAGCTGTCCTCTTGGCACCAACTGGTCAGGAAGTCAACCACAGCCAAGTGGGTCCAAGTTGCCAGCTCCGAGCAGGCAGGGTCCTGCCACTGGCCTCCACAGCAGGAATTCTAGTGTTTCCTATTAGAAAACAGAAAAACCTCTGATAAAAAAATCCCCAAATCATCTGTTAAATACCCCAAATTCCATGTTCCTCCACAATTAAAACAAAAGACAACTATATATATATAAAGAGTGAGAGACAGTGATCAGTTAGACAATATTTTATTGATATATCTACAGTGTTAAAGCAATTTGGAAACCTACCAGTGTCTCTATCATCATAGTAAATGAATTCTAAATACCTATATGGTGTGCTGCCCCCCCACATGGGCCACAGCCCCCTTCCCCACAGGGGCCAAATGGCCCCACATAGTGGCTACCACCACTTCCTCAGGGCCCATGTGCCCCACCCCTGCTTGCTCCCCCAGTCCCTCCGTTTGCTGCCCTGCCTGGCCCCATCCTCCACCAGCTCCTGCAGTCCCCCAATGACTGCCCCACCAAGCCCACCTCCCCTGCTCCACCAGACCCCCCAATGCCTGCTCCACCTAGCTCCATCATCCACTTGCACCCCAAGCCCCCCATGGCTCCCCGCTCCACCCCAGCCTCTGGCACTTAAAAAAAATCATGACTTGGGAGGCAGAAAGGGGATGGGGCCTGCTTGGAAAGGGATTGAGAGCATGTGGGGGATGGGGCCAGGTAGAGCAGCCATCGGGGGGCTGAGGGATAGGGCCAGGTGAGGCAGGAATTGGGGGCTTGAGGGGCAAGTGCGGGAACGAGCTGGGCTGGGAAGGGATCAGGGTCAAGCAGGGGTGGAGCCAGGTGCGGCCAGATGGGGCAGGTATCTGGGGGGCTGGGGGAGTGGGCGGGGCTGGCAAGGGAACCCCCCTATGATCCCTTCCTCCAGCCCCCCAACTCCCTACTTATCTGGGTCCAGCTCCCTGAGGCTGGCATGCTGCCTGCCCTGCATGGGCATCTATGTGGAGGACCAGGGCATCTCTGTGGAGCACCAGAGCATCTTTATGGAGGACCCAGCCTCTGGTTTTCTCCAAACACAGTACAGGACCATGCCCTGCCCTGCTTTTTTTCCCTCTATTTTTTTTGATCCCTGGATATCCAGGGGTCTAACTTTCCCTCCACACTGCAAACTTACAGTTGGGGAAATCTTTTCCCATTCCTGCATGTGCCTCTTGCAGCATCTTAAAGGGGTTTCAGGTGCTGCAAGAGGCATGTGCGGGTTCATCTGGATGTGTCCCTTAGGTGTATTTGCATTACTTGAAAAGAATAAGGGCCAAAATTCAAATAGACTTCCCCTGTTTTATTTATTTTATATACTATTGTATATTACTCTGTTGTATGTACTTTTTGTATGATCATATATTATTTGTTTTAATTTTCTTTAAGCTGGTAGCATGTGCCATCTTATTATATGATTTTCCCAATGGCCCATATTCTTTAACATCTTTATCAATGACCTGGATGAGGGAGTGGGAAGCGCAGTGATTAAGTTTGTGGATATCACCAAAGCTGTGGGAAAATGCTGGAACAGCTGAGGACAGGGCAAGTATCCAGGATGACCTTAACAGCCTCTTCTTATGGGCAGAATGCAATCGGATGAAGTTCAGTAGGGACAAGTGCGGGATCCTTCATCTGGGTAGGTAAAAACTTCACCATAACTGTACAATAAAGGTTATAGCCACCACCCACATATCTAAACCAGTGAGTGGTGGCTATAACTGCATCTGGCTAGCACTGCATCTGAAAGGGACCTGGGGGTGACAATCAATCAAAGGATGAATATGAGTCAGCAGTGTGATGAAGCCTCCAACAAGGGAAATAGAACTCTGGCCTGCATTAGCCAATGTGTTGCCAGTAGATCCTGAGACGTGTTCCTCCCTCTCTGTTCACCATTGGTGAGGCCACAGCTGGAGTACTGTGTCCAGTTCTGGGCACCACATTTCAAAAAGGGTACGGATAAGCTCTAAAGGGGACAGAGAAGGGCCATCTGTATGATTGGGTCCAGGAAGATAGGCCCTAGGAGAAGAGACTCTGGGAACTAGGTTTGTTCAGTTAGAGTAAGAGAAGATTGAGAAGTGACTTGATAGCTGCCTACAAGTATGTCACAGGTGAACATCAAGATCTAGGGGAGCAGCTCTTCAGAAAGGCACGCTTCAGGAGAATGAGGTCCAATGGGCACAAGCTACTTCAGGAAAAATTTAGGCTAGACATAAGGAAAACCTTATTTTCCATAAGGGTAACTAGAATCTGGAACCCACACCCAGTAGAGGTTGTGCAGTTGCAATCCTTGGAGGTGGTCAAGAGGAGATGGACAAGCACCTCATGGAGTTCATTTGAACCCAATTATCTTCTGCCTATGGCAGGGGACCAGACTTGATGATCTTACAGGTCTCTTCCAGTTCTTCTATAACCATATGATTCTATAACCATAAAGTATTTAACTTTACTTTTATACGATATATAATTTTATTATCATTTTTTTCTGTTTTTTTGAAAAAGCTGTAAATAAATTACTACTACTACACTAGGAAAAAAGTAAATAAGACTTGGGATGCAAATTAAGACAGAGGTGTCATTTTGATAACATCCTCTCTGTATTTATTTTTCTTAATACCTGAAGATATGAAATTTCTGTTTGGTAGTATTCAAAATCATCCAATATTAACACCATCATTTTGGGGCTGCCGTTCATTTCCCCCCACAAGTTACCCTTTTGAATAAATACAGTCCTTATACAAGTACTGAACTAAGAGTAATACATACCACTTAATGGTGATTCTCAGGGCCTTGTTACATGTCAATTTTAGATGGCTTCTGGAGCTCTTAACTCCTGGATTGTCCACATATTTGTCAATGGTGGGTGCTACATGGCTTGTGCTCTTTCCGGTTGACATCTTTTTTTCTGCTATAACAGGTAAGGGGTTACCATCACCCTTACCCTTCCCTGTTGATACAAAAACTCACCTGCTAGGACTTGGTTGGTAAGTATTCTGGTTCTTATTTATTACAGGGTTATGTACACTTTCCCCAATGAGAGGAAGTTCACCATGACACAAGGCAGATTATTACTGACTTGAAAAATACCCTATAGAAAAATTGGGGCTCCACCATCCCCTGCATTCCAGCCTCACGCCACATGACACACAGGATTGATTTCCAAGTATTCATGTAAAAATGAAACAGTCCAAAAAGCACTAAGCAAACAAAATAAAGTCCTGTTTTAACTGTTGCTTATTGCTCTTCTTACGTTTAAACTTATATCGCTATTTTTTTTCCAGCATCCCAATCATCACCACTGGGCTGCCACTCCTTTGGGTTACCCTCTAGTGTGTCTCTTACCTAACTGTAGTGTGTCTGTTATCCAACCACTAGCCTAAACTGTAGCCCACAGGATCCCTCCTTCATCCCTGTGCTCCCTGGGACTCTTCCACAGCCTACTTCCCAGCTGTTCTTCTCCCTCCTCCTCTCCAGGGTGTGTCCACTCCCTCTTCTCCCTCCTGGGCTCTGGCATTTGTTGTTTTATCCTGGCCATGCCCCCTGGGCATTCCTTTCCTCACCACTCTTCCTGGTGTCTCTCCCCAGCTCAGTGCTGCTCCCCCTGTCTCTTTCCAGCTCAGGGCTGCTGGCTTTACTTGCCAGCTAAGGTCTCTCCTCACATTGCTCCTCAGCTCAAGGTATGCTCTCAGCTGAGTTCTTCGGCTTGGGGCTGCTCTCAGCCAAGCTCTGCTGGCTCCTCTGGAGTTAGCATTCACTCCAGGACAGCCCCCTCCTCTCTCCTGTCTCCCAGCATTTCCAGGCAAGCTGGGAGGAGGCTGGTTTCCCTGCAAGGAAAACAATTTCCTGCTGTGTCTCTCTTTCCCAATATTAAACACATTAAACAAGTCTTAAACACTCTTTAGGCTACTTAAAGTTATGCCACTCAGGCCTAGGTTTATTTTTGATCTGTGTTATTCAGCTTGTGTTGCACTAATGTGTAACCACTCTAAGCTAAACATTAGTGTGAATACCCCACAACCCTCCTCCCTTGCTGGCCTGGATCAGGCTTAGTGCTTCTCTTATCAGGTTGCCACCCTCCACCCCCACCACCCACCAGCTGTGATTGGCCCACTACCCCCACCAGACCAGGCCTGCTGCCCCTGCCCCCCAGCACCCCAGATCCCAGTTCACTCTCCACCATGTCCTCCTGCTTACTTTCAGCTGCCAGAACTGTCCTGGGGAAAGCAGCACTGCCCAGCTCCCACTGCTGTCTTCCCCACTCTCTGGGCTGGGTTCAGCTCAGAAAAGAGCAACAGCCCGGTGTCAGCAGTGGCAGTGATGGGGGCAAGTAGGTGGGATCCCTAAAGGGCTGGGCAGAAGCCACAAGCCCGGATCAGCCTGCTCCCCCCTCCACCCCGCACCTCAGGATTGGGCCCACCCCCCCCCACTTTCCATAGTACCCCATATCTCCACTTATCCCAGTCCCTGGTCCTGACTTATCTGGGAGCAGGCACGGAAGGGGAACCTGCTTGTCTGGCCACTGCTGCTGCTCTCTAGTCTGGGCAGGCAGCCACATCTAAGCTGGGGGGTGTGGGTGAGCCACGAGGGCAGGAGGATCAGGAGAAGCCCCAGGGCTGGGCAGGGAAAAAGCCCAGAATGGGAGAGGAAGGAGATGATTCTTATCTTTCAGTCTTCTAGGCCTCTGCTGGCTTGAACATGCGACTGCTGCAAACTAGAGCTAACAATAACACTGATCACCATTTGGGCAGCTCAAAAGTGCCACATATAACAAGGCCCTCACTTCAGTCACTGGTCCTCTACTACTGCTTCTGGTCTTTCAAAAATATCATAGTGTAGCATGGAATTAATTTTGCATATGGCTTCTCAAAGGCCATAGTATGTTATCTGTAGGTTAGTAGTTTTAGGGCCAGGAGAGGGGTGGGGGAGATTTAAACAAGGAAGATCCAAAACAGCCAAAAGCCTTTTATAGCTCATCTGTAAACTGGACAGCAGCCAAAGGGCTTGAGTTCATTCCCTTGTTAGGTCATTTACTGTGCTGCTTTCTCATCCCCAAGAAAGCAAGTATCTGAGAGATCTGAGTACTGACATTTTCTAATTATGCTATTGTATAGCGTTACATGAAGTTATGAGGTATAATGAAGGCCTACGGGAGACTATTAGCACAGTTTTTAGAAGGTAGCAAATTTTTTTTTAATATTTATTTTAGTCACAAGCCCCATATGCAGAAGTAGCAATTAAAAAAGATGTAAATGAACAAGGAACATCCTGTAAAACAAAATATCATTGTGCTATGATGGGCAGAAAGCATAGTTCAATGCTCAGTTTCTTTCCCCTTAAATTAGAATAGTATCTATCTAAAACAGCGGTTCCCAACCTCAGGTCATGACCCAAATGAGGGTCACGGAGGCAATGCCAGCAGTGCTGCTCGCAAAGGAAGTGCTGCATGCTGGGAGCTCCCCGACCCCTGCCTCTGGATCGCTGCCGTACTCTGCTCCCAGAAGTGGGTGGTGGCAAAAAAAGCTTGGGATCTAAAAGCAGACACATTTTCCCCCATTCCTCTCCCCCCAACTGTAAATCAAGAATTGTCCTGATTAAAAATAGAAACCATACTTTCAGGATGACAGAAATTTGTTAAATGTATCATTTCTAGTAATTTAAATTGCATAGTAAAGACCAAACTAAATATCTCACAAACTGGCATAAATTTTTCGTTGTCCAAATATTTATTTATGTTAACATACAGACTGAACAGTGAAAATGATGCCTCCCCTCCCCGCCAAAAAGAAAAAAGAGAGTGCAGAGAAAATCACCCATAGCATCAGTATCATTTTCTATCAGCTTTTCGCAGCCAGCTTCTTATAGTAAATAATTTCTGCTACAGAAATACAAATCCAAACATCCCATATATCCCCATCAAGTACAAGATCTCAAAGATTTTACTGGTTGTGTGTTCTAATAGTAAGAGCATAGGACAAGATGTATAGAAGCTCACCTTCCCAGTTCCATCTCTGAAACAGACTGTGAGCATTTGGGAAAATCATTTCCCCTCTGCCTGAATTTTTATGTTTTTGTTTTTGTTTTGTTTTTTTGCATCAGTCAAATAGGAAAGAATTATAGAATGACCACATTTATTTCTCTACTCACAGTCTGTTTAGGCAAAACATATAGTTTCTTTGCATTTTTTATGAATAATTTCTTACTGCATTCATTTTGAATCAATAAACTTTTCCATTGTCAGTAGTTAAAGGCAAACAATAGTAGCAATTTTTTCTTAAGAAATTTAGATCACGTGGTATCATGTTAACATTCACCCAGTCTGGGAGTGATTTTTCCAATTAACTATACACATTTATGGATTTGTAATTTGATTTCTCTCAATATGCATATTTCCATTTTGTATACCTTTTCAAAAAGCTTGCTAACTGTAGTGTTCATCAAAAGGGAATGTGACAGGAGATATGTAACAAATTTGAACCAGACACCATACTTAAATACTAGTAATAACTTAATTTACGTTTCTTCATTTTATTGCGGTATTCACCAGCTTTACTAATGGTATTCAGCTTTTTCACCAGTGCATTGTATAGATTAGCTAGTTCGTGTTTGTATAGGGTCTAGAAACTTCTTGCTATATAAATGCTATCTAAGCATTATTAACAGCATACTCTGGGTTTACAGTTAACTTTTTGATATTTAACAGACATTAACAGATGGGTATTGAAACTGAAAAACATTACTGAAATTATGTTTGGGGGTTTGTTTTTGTTTGTGGTGAATGTGAAGAATAATTTATTTTGAAAATTGTGATACTATTTCAAAAACAAAATTTTATTTCCAGGAATGGTTCTAGGACAATCCTCAAGCCAGCATACAGCCTATCAAGGAACGTTACTTTTTTTTAGGTGGACCAGGGTGCATGGGTCAGGGGACAGGGAGCAAGCCCTGTGCCAACAGGGAGCAGCAATAAGACTTCCACCAGTTCAAGAACTACGTGTATAGCAAATGTTGGTCAAACAAAATGTGTGAGGCAGAGTTTGTGGTCACTGCAGATGTAGGCCTTGACCAGTCTGCTGTAGAATCTGAAATGCAGAAAATAATACAGTGGTAGTTTGTGTTGCCTTCCTGAGTGACATGTTATTCAAAATATATCATTCCCTCTGGGTCATGCTGGCTGAAAGTCAGTGTACCCACAGAAAATAAGAATTTCCTTCACCTCCTACAAAATCCAGTTGTGTTATTTCATAGCAACATGCTGTGTTATAAAAGCATTTCTAGGTTTATGTCCCTGCTTCATGCACTCAGACTTTGTAAACAGGAGGAAGGGGAACTTGCCTGAAATATCCAGAAAAATCAAAAGCAATATTTTTAAATTACCTGTTCAACCTCAAAAATAGGATTGTGTTTTCTATGTTTTGAGAATCAATATCCTGAACTTTCTGCTTTGAATTTTAAAATATCTGTTTAAGACACCAAGAAAGATCGTATCTAAACCAGTTGGAGATGCAAAAACACAAAAAATATTGTAATGCGGTAATCCCTAGAAGCTGATCTGTACCATGTGGCATATGTGTTATATACTTTATAAAAAGGGACTGAGAAAATATAGAACAAGTAAGTAACGTAGTATACTGGAGTTCTTGCTTATATTATATATGGCTATTACTAAAATTATTTCTGGCTATTTGTGTTACAACAAAATATACCTTTTTTATTTGAAAAGTGACAATGTTTGATGAAAGTGGGGATGAGTGAATTTCAACAGAATGTAAAACGCTTAACATATTAATATCTACAAATATATTTGAATGATTTTTTACAATGTAGTGATCTAATCCTTATTTGTATATTCTTTGAAGTTTTCATTTAGCTGTGCCTTAAAGATAGAAGGAAGGCTTGAAACTTCCCTGTCTTTTATAAGAAGTTCACAAAATAAGCCACAAACTAAACTGAAAAGGTTATTTCTTTATCCACCTACCCAGTGGCCTAACTAGAGGGCAATGGTCTAGGCGCTGACTTGGGCAAGGACTGCTCCTGGAAGCTGTGTGATTGCAAGCATGCTGGCAGCATGGCAGCAAATGGAAGTCATCACTTCCCCAGTGCCCCAGCCACATTGCTACGCTGCTTCACTTAACTTTAATATAAACAGACCTGTTCAATGTATTAGTTCACCTTTAAAGACCCATCATCAAACTTCCACTTCATAACATTTATTGTATTTGTATTCACTTAGAATGAGGAGGAGAGAAATCAGATGGAGACTGCATTACAGTAGACAGCTTTGTTAAAATATGAGAAAGGCTGACAGTGATAAGTTGACCAAATTTAGTGAATATCTTCATTGATATTATATACTGAATTTTAAGCAAACTTTTCTAATCTGAACAATTGTAACAAATCACACTAGTGCCTCACAGGCAATGAATACGTAAATCAGTAACTAAGCACACAAAAAACACACCCTTTGGCATTATTGGTTGTGTGTAGATGAAATAGGTGCCCTGCATTGAAACAGTGGGTTTTAAAAAACAATGTTCCAATTTAGGGCTGATTAAACCCCTGCATCATGCACACACCCTGCTGACTTATCTCCATCTCCAGAGGGGAGGGGAGGGCGAGCAGTCGGCAAGCAGGGCTGTCTCTGGGCTGCTCAAAGGAGTTTTAGTTTGCTGCACCCCAAGTCACTTAAGGCACATTATGCTACTGAATTTCCTACAGCGGCTGGAATTAATGTGCAATACGCTGCTGAGGTGTCCAAACACTGACACCACTAAAGTGGTGCAAAAGCATTTAGGCCACTTTAAAGTGTCATGCACACACGCCTCTCGTTTCATCTACACACGGCCATTGTAGGCAAGTGACCCAGACTTTTCATCCAATGACTCACTGTCTTTAAACTTTGTTATTGCCAGTACTTTATGAAAAGCACATTTGCCAAGACAGGGCATGACACCAGATAATGAAAAGAAACTTACAACATTATTTGGATTAAACAGACACAATTATGGCACTGTATAATGACAGTTCTTGAATTACAAGTTTCAGATGCCCAAGCATAGCTAACCAGGTTTCTTGAAGGCACCTACAATAGGCAAGATTCAAGAAGGCACCTTCTTGAATTACAAGTTGCAGATGCCCAAGTTACTAGTTAGCTAACCAGGATTCTTGAAGGCACCTACAATAAGTCATACAGATTGGGTGTGCCTCAAAGCCTCCTCTTCCGTCTCATTTATTACCATAGTTTCTCTGTCACTGTGATCTATAGACATTGTCAATCCAGGCCTTTCTTGGTGCTATCTGGTATCATATAAACCAGTACAGCCTGTTCCATGGTTGAACTGTCAGCAGCTAAATCGTCACCCCCACCGGAGACAGCCAGGGTGAGGAAAATGTATAGATACCCAGCAGGACTGAAAACAAGGCCTGTCAAAGGGCAGATGAGTTCCCTGTGAGCCAATAGCCATCCGTACCTGGAGAGGATGGGCACCGCCAGGTCATTCTGCCCAAAGAATCACCAATGATGCAAACTAACTCAACTAAAGGAGGGCTGTTACATCATCTAGGGCTCCCCAGTGGTTGCAGTGGCCTCAGGGCTGACTTGATTTGACTTGTGATCTACAGAAAACTAATGCCATTTCTTTTCTCATTTAATATTTTGGTTACACATTAGTAATTTTAATGAATGAGATGCATGCAGGAGCCCTAACACTATCACTGATTGTTTTCTTTGTGTAAACGGCTGCAATAACTGTTGTGGGTAGGATGCCATGTTGTTACATGCATGCTTTCTCTCTTTTGTAAGTGGAAAAATAAACGTATATGTGAGCAAGACCAAGCATGCACACACCTTCAATAAACAGAAGAACTAGTACTTTTTGTTTCTGTTGTATTTATTGCTCTTTGTCCTTTCCTGAACTGTCACTGAATAAGAAAAAGGGGGAAAAAATCAAGAGGGTTTGGGTCAGGGTCCTTGATTGTGTAGCTACAATTAGTTTTTCATTCTAAAACTGAGTGAAAGCAAACTGTGTATTGATTGGGAGCAGAGGATAAGGACATGCTGTACTATATACACTTTCATCCTTGAGATGAGACAGCTCACAGCTTTTCTGTGCAATTGCCTGAATATATTGTTTCCAGTGGAAAGGAGACATTAATAGAGAATCTCCTATATGGAGGTAAGATCAACTTTCTAAACATGCCACATTATTGTCTTAAATCAAGGATTGCATGGGTAGTTGACGTATACAAAAAATTCCTATTTTTCTTTCACTGTTTAATGACCTCTTATTTTCAATAAATCTGAAGTGGTCAGAGGAGAGCCACTTTTTCTACCAAATATTAATACGGGTTTTTATACTGAACAGAAAAGTGACTTGGAAAGAATAGAAATGCATATTTTATATAAAATCATAAAAATAGGCCTTCAAAGGACTTCAAGAGGCCATGCACTCCAACCTCCTTCTCAGGGCAAGATCATGCTGCGTAAAATATCCAGGCAAATATCTGCCTAAAAACTGACAATCAGGAGATTCTACAGTTACTCTACCTAATCTGCTTCTGCATTTAATCACACCTTAATTTAGAAATTCTTTCTAAAATCTAACCTAAATCTCCCTTCTTGTCATTTAAGGCCACTACATCTTGTCCTCTTCCCTGTGGACAAAAAGAACAACTGATTGCCACATTTTCCAAAACCCTCTTCATTCCCTTCTTCTCTGCTCCAGACTAAACAATCCCAACTGTTTTCAACTTCTCATCATATGTCATGTTTTATACACCTACAATATTTTTTGTTGCTTTTCCTCTGACTCTTCAATTAGTCCACGTCTTTCGTGAAGTATATTGCTTAAAAGTGGACATCAGGTTCCAGGCGAGACTTCATAGGTGCCAAAAAGGGCCGAGGAATCACTTTCTGTGACCTGATTGATATTCCTCTTAAAACAACTAACTGTGAAACAAGTTGTTTTTTTAAAAGAGTGTTATCCTACTTATGTCAGATTATGTTTCCAATTTAACAGTCATTTTGAATAATACTTCTGTCCTCTAAAATGCCTGCAAACTCATCCAACTTAGTGTCATTTGCAAATTTGCTAAGTGCATATTTGATTCCATCTTCCAAGTTAGAAATGAAGATAGAAACAGAACGAGTGCCAGAACAGATGCTTGGGGATCCCCACTTGATAATGCCTTACAATTTGACATGAAGCTGCAAAGAACTATTCTTTAGGTCAAATGGTCCAATCTAGTAAGCACCCGGCTCATAGTAATTTCAATTAAACTAGGGATTGGCAAACTACACCCCACACTGTGAAGAAGTTGGATTTGGTACAGGAAGGTCCAGTCTGGCCCAGAGTGAACTATCATGGGGATCAAGTGGCAAGCAGCTGTGTTAAGCCACCCATCCCCTCCTCAACACCCTCCTCCACAAGCCTTTGTGTTGCTCTCTCCTGCCTGCAATTATTCTCTCTACATGGGAGCCATATATCTACAAAGAAGGTAAATATGGGAAGTTTGAGCTCTTTTGAGGGGCAAACAAAGACTTGTGAACTTAATCTGGAGGAACAAAATACTGTCCCTAAACATTATCTAATCTGGCCCTAGACTTTAGTTTTGTATCTGAAAAAAAGAGAAACAATATGGTGAAATTCAGTATTCATGGAATGATCAAACAATCATTTCACCTCACACTTCATTGGCAGCTTACAAAAGGAAAAAAAGAAGCAGAAAATTTAGAAATTTAGATTTAAAAAGTAATGTTTTGCTGGTATATTGTATATGCTATGCATTTGGTGGTACATTATTTTTGAAAAATTATTTTTAATAACCTATTCAGATACAGAAAATGCTATCTGCAAAGGGACATATTCTTCTTTAAGTAATTTCAATGGTGCTGCATAAGAGAGGAATCTGTATGTGGTGAATATGATAGTTAATATAATCAAAACAAATAAGACCACAGGAAATGAAAAGTTAATTCTATCCATATGACATGTACCTTTAAATCTTGTGCTATTTGGGACTTTCATACATATGCAAAATTCTGTTTCCATAGCACAGTGAAAGAAATTAGGCTCAGGAGGGACATGTTCTTACAGAAACTATCCTCCAAAAAGATAAGGGAAAATGGAGCTGAATGGGGACCACTACATGAGCCTAAGGGTTTAAATGTATACTAGTCTATATTCATAGGAATGATAGCTAACCAACTGTCTAAACTCTTGCCCCAAATTACCACTATACTACTATACGTAGTGAGCACAGTATCTCATAAATTCAAGCCTGCAATTATTGTAAGTCACATCCTTGGTTATGATTAAACTGTGCAAAATGCAAATCAGAGATTCCTGTGCAAAGACAGCTTAATATTCACCGCTTAGTTCCATTCTCTACCTGGCCATTCTCTTATACCGCATGGAATATTCTAATGGCTACTACAAGAACATCAGGAAGTCTTGAAACAGTTAATAATAAACAATGCACAGAAATATCCCAGCTGTGCTTCTGTTTTACCATTACTTCAATTAAAAGGCAGTGTGGCATTTAAGAACTCTACCACAGCTCTAAGAAGTTGCAGATGTCATTACACTCATGGTTTAAGCCTAATATGTCAACAACACAACATACAGGAGGCACATTACACTAAGAGGGTTTATATATAAACCCATAAAAACACCATATTTACTCAAATCTAAGATGACTCTGAAATTAAGATGACCCCCCACTAATTAGATTCTGAACATGGAATATTTATAAATTTGCTATACTTTTCTATGTATAGAATCTAATTATTGGAGGGTCAGCTTTAATTCATCCCACTTATTGCTGCAGGGAGGGGAGCTTGCTCCCTGCTTATGCCCGTCCCACCAAAACCTAACCTCCCTTTCCCACTCTGCCTTTGCTCCTCCTCTTGCTGTTCTGCCAGCCCCTTTTCCCCACTACCCTCTCCCCTCTAGCCTCATAGATTCATAGATTCATACATGCTAGGGTCAGAAGGGATCTCAACAGATCATTGAGTCCGACCCCCTGCCTGGGCAGGAAAGTGTGCTGGGATCACATGACCCCAGCTAGATGCCTATCCAGTCTTCTCTTAAAGGCCTCCAAAGCAGGGAAGAGCACCACCTCCCTTGGAAACCCATTCCAAATTTTGGCCACCCCCACGATGAAGAAGTTTTTCCTGATGTCTAACTTAAATCTGCTCTATGTCAGTTTCTGACCATTGTTCCTTGTTACCCCAAGAGGTGCCCAGGTGAACAGAACATCTCCAATTCCTTGCTGTGCACCTGTAATGAATTTGTAGGTGGCCACAACATCACCTCTCAACCTTCTCTTACAGAGGCTGAAGAGGTCCAGGTCCGTTAGTTTCTATTCTTAGGGCTTGGCCAGTAAACCCTTAACCATATGAGTGGCTCTCCTTGGACCCTCTCAAGGTTATCCTGCACTGATCCATCCTCCTCCTCCTCCTCTGTTCCTCCCTCCTCCCCCTGACCCTTTACGCTTTGTCCATGTGGCAGGCTCTGTCCTCATTCTAGCCTGGGGCACGGTGCCCATAACAGACATGGATGCTGCATTACGCTGCTACGGGACTGGGTTGGGGCCTTGCTCAGTGCCCCCGAGCTTCAGCATGCATGAAACCTGGCATTGAGCAAATGTAAGGAGAAGAGGGACAGGGCAGGCTGGGTAGCAGAGGCTGCACAAGATGGTAAGATGTGTTGGGGTGCAGAGGTATTGGCCAGAACCACAGCAGTTTCCTACACAGCCCTCTGCCCCCCAACCCTCATACACAATTCTAAGGTGAGGGGATTTTTTTTTCCCCATGTGAAATGGGGTAAACCCCCCCCATCTTAGAATCAGGTAGATATGGTATTTAACAGAAACTAACACGATTGTAAAATAAATATAAGGTAATCATTTTAAATTTCAACTATAAATTCATAAAAAAATGACTTTTCATAACTAGGTTTATTGAAAATATAAAAAAGATACTGCTAAATTAAGATTGCCCAACACTAATTATAATCCTGATTTAGAGTGTGTGCAAAAGTTCAAAACAATCAGTTGAAGTTCAAATGGTTGATGGCTTACCCTCCTTTGAGTATTGCAGGCTATCTGCAATGCTAAAAGCACCCAATCCCAAAGCTCACATCTCAGCATGTTTTGTAGACTCTTCTATTTTCCTGGCTACAGATGACAGAGGCCCAAGGAGCACATCAAAGCCTACTGGCTAATGCCTCAAGAGACGTATCCCCCCGCCCCCCCAATACTCTCTCCATCCCTCAGCTGTCAGGCTGTCAGGGGAAGCCTGGAGTGGGTGGCAGTCAAGGGGTTCTTGTGGGGAGGAAAGAGGTGATGGGGGTTCCAAGAACACAGGAAGGGTGGATCTGTGGGAATGGGGCTGGGGAAGAGTCTCCAGAAACAGAGGGAGTAGGATTGGGGAGGTATGGGTCATGTCCACATGAGATGGGGGGGGGGGGTGATAACTGGGGCAGGATCCCTACAGTTTGGGAGGCAAGAGGAGATGGTTGCCAGACCCCACCTCCCCATGTCCCCAAACTGCAGAGGTCACACACAACTAGAAACTGTCACCACCCCCTACATGTTGTTCCATGTAGATTCTGTGGGTTGGGCAGGAGGAGATACGGGGAATCGGGTAGGGGGATCAGTGGTCTCTGGGGACCACAGGGACAGGTGTGGGCCATGTCCAAGGTTGGGAGGCAAGGATTAAGGGAGCTGAGAGACAGCAGGACTAGAGTCCAGGGAGGGACAGGCAGGTTAAGGGGACACAAGGATAGTGGGGGTAAAGGCAAGCCAGGGTCTGGGATGGGGGGGTAAAAGGGGCTCAGGGTCAACAAGATCAGGGATGGGCCAGGGTCTAGGTGGGGTTGGGCCAGGGGGTAAACTTGGGATAGGGATGGGGGCAAGTGCAACCCCAGGACTTCATGGGATTCAACATCTCCACAGCCTCTGAACTATGGACAGGGACTGGACTGTCCAGTCCCTGAGCTGTCAAGGGGAGGGCTGTCACTCAGGGTGCAGCAGTGGAGCATAGCCTGAGTCAGAGTATTTCCCTGGAGGGGAAGAAGCAGAGTAGGGAACTCTGGGATACTGTAGTTGTATGTAATTGGAGTTGTATGAAAGCGTTCAAGTTGTATGAAAGTGTTCACTCAGATGCTTGAACTGGTATTGATTGGCACTTCAGCCTTGTCTGATACAGTGGCAATTTCCACCACACTCGCCATTGTCTAATGGTTGAAATTATGTGAATGTTTGCATATAGTACATTTCAGTTGGTGGAACTGTGATGTCAGTGGTAGAAGTGTAATGTTTTACACACCCATAGAGACAGATGTTTGAAAGGTAGCTAAGGTTCACTTAAAAAATCCCTTAAGTCTCTAAATAAGGAAAACTCCAAATAAGGAGACAGCATAATAAGAGTATGTCTTTAACGCTAAAATCAGCATACATCTAATTTATGCTGTAAAGAAAATTCTTATCTCTGACTTCAGCAACAAATAATCCAATCAGTTACATGTGAAAAATAATCATAGCTTACAGTTCTGTATTATCAGCACCAGGAAAATAACCAATGACTATGCAGCATATCCATGTTTAGCCATTTTCTCCACAAATTAAAGAAAACAGTTCTTTACTGAGTCTTCAAAAGCATCTTCCAAGGGGCTACCTCTGTTGTTCCATGAATTCTCAGTTGACTGCAGGCAAGTTACAGGACCACAGTCACCTGAAACAATTCTTTAAATCAGTTTTGCTAATCAAACCTTGTTAAAATACAATGTGTATTTCGCCATGTTTAGGACACAGTGCATTTTCCAAGCCTCCTGAATGTTGTGAGCTGGCTTTTCAGGATATACAGAAAATGATCTACAGAGCAAGTGACTTTGAATATCTCAGGAGAAAAGGCTGAATATTCCCTCTTCTCCTAACACTTGGGGTTAAAATTCAACCAGTTTCAATGAATAGCTTAGGGAAAGGGGCTAATGTGCCACACTGTCAAGGCCCATTGAGAGATGAACAACTCTGCTAAAAGATTGTTTGCAAGTCAAGTGATCTTGAAAATTTCTCTCAGTCTACTCTACTCCAGTGAAGAGAGGCTTTAATGGCACTAGAACAACTGAGATGAGGCATGGAGGTGGCACCTATAATCGTTTCTTAATTTAGTTGAACAATTTCAGGGAATACTTGTTCCAAAAAGAACTATGGAGAGAATTAATCTTCTGTGGAAAAAGAAAAAAAAAGAATGTTGCATTAAACTCGGATCAATTCTTAGGCATCAAAAGCAAGAAGTCAATGGTTTAGCTGTTCATGTGAAAAAGTATACTGGTTTCTACTTTAAAAGTCTAATTTTTAACAAAAAAAAAATGCTTGTAGAAATTTCATGTGATACAGAAAAAAAGAGCAACTCACCAAAATAAACTAGAAATACTGAATGGGCATGTAGACGTAATAGATGGCCTTTCTCCTACCTACAACCATTACAAATGGCTATCTATCCTCTCTGATGCCACTGCCCATATTATGTAATAGTCTGTTGAATGGTCTTCATCTTTGATATTATCAGGCAACAAGCTTAAAAGAAACAACCATGCAATTTACAAATAGAGCACAATGAAAAGAATAAAATGAAGAACATGGGAATATTCTAAGAATAAATCTAAGGCATTCTAGAAGCAAACAGCATCATGTAGAAAACAGATGGCTTTTAAAGAATCTAAAGATGAGTTTGGGAGGAAGAAACACTCCCTTTGAGCAACACTGATGAGAAAGGGCAGAAATAAATGTTGGAAAATATGAATCCAGAACACGGACAAAAAAAGGCTCAAGTGATTTCTCGTGCAGGCTAAAATTGCTCAGCTTCTTCTAACAATATCCATCCAGTGATATCTTAATTCCATTAAAGGAAAAATTCCTAAGAATTAAATGGAAGCAATATTGGACTTTAAAGACATCTGCAGGAGAGGTCACCAACCCACAAAGAAGGTCCGATCCAGCACAAGGAGATCCATTCTGACATGTGGTACTGGTATCATACAGTTGCACCATGATGCCCTCTTATGGGCTCCCCTCCACTATGAAGCCTGATGTTTTGTAACATCTGAGCTTATTCTTGCTGCAGAGGAAATCTGGTAGTAGCTGCTCAAACTGGTGCAGACTTCTAGACTGCAGCAATAGCCAGAACACAGGTACAGTGGGTCTGTGGGAATGGGGGATTGTGGCAGAGGGCAGAGTCTCTGGGAACAGAGGGAGTAGGGTTGGGGAGGGATAGGGCTGGGCCATGTCCATGTGAGATAAGTGGAGGGGCTGATAACTGGGGTAAGATCCCCCAGTTTGGGGGCAAGAGTAGGCAGGATTGATTTACCAGACCTTTTCTCCTCCAGCCCCCAAAACTGCAAAGATCACACACAACTGGTATCTTCCACCACTCCCATGCCCCACATTTTGCTCCAGGTAGAGTCTGCAGCAATAGCCAGGTCACAAGCTCCAGCCCACACTAGCAAAAGGCTGCCAACCCCTAATCTACAGCAGTAACTGTACCAACAACATTTAACATACACACATAGCTGGTAGTAAGACATTCACATTCATATACATTTCTTGTAAGCTTCTCTTACAGCCAAACCTTAGTCTGACTGAAAGCATCAGCAGCCTCAGTTTTACTTGAGTCCCAAATGGCAGGGATAGAGGTGGCAGGGAGACATGCCTGGCTAGTGGAGGCAGCAAGGCATATGGGGGTCAAATTCTACACATGGAAAATTGTAATAAATTTATGATTTTCCTGTATAAAATCTAATTACTGGGGGGAAATCTTAAACTCAATGTTACTTTGGATTCAGGTAAATATTAGCATTTACCTGAATGCTTATATGGTGATTACCAAATAGATGCTATTTGGTAGTCACCATATAGAACACTTCCTATTTTCAAGGAGTTTAAATAAACTTTAAACATTTATTGCTTAATTTAAGAATAGTTCTCAACATACCCTGGATATCTGCTTATAATCATTTGGACAGGCCACTAGTTCTTATATCTCAAGCTGCCTGGAAGGACTGCTGACAGTATTCAACTTGTTCTTCCAGCTATTAATGGACTCTGGGGTGTTCAAATTCACTTGGGAAACACGTCATTACAAAATCTAGAGAAAATGTAAAAGATGTCAACATATTTTGATCCCAGTGAAGTTGTTTGTATGCTTATCAACATAGAACCATTTCCTTCTTCTGACAGGAAGGAAAAATAGTTACATTGCTACTGACTTTTTCTATATAATGAGGAGTATCTGGTCATCTCTACCGCTTAACAAATAAACCATGCTTTAAAAAATGAAACAGAACAAGTAACCATAAATAAGAATGAGAGTCTGTTACGAACATAATTTAAGTTAGTCAATTCTGCAAAGTGAGGAACTGGGGTTGGCAAAAAGTTTTGCTCCTTCTTTCTATAACATCTCTCTTATCCCAGCCAACTGCCTACCATGTTGTCTCTTTTTTTCATTTAAGTCTATGTACTTCCTGCCTGCCTACTTAACTAGGTCCCACCTAAACCTGTGCTTTGATCCTTCCCTAAATTCCTGCCTGCATCTTTGCCTAGCCTACACCTATGCCTTCCCCTGCCCAGTTCTGACTTGCACCTTGCCTATCTGGAACTTGTATCTTGTTCCTACCCAGATCCCTGTCTAACACCTGCCTTTCTCTGCTCCTGCTATCTTGTCTGTCTGTTTCCATTCTGGATTGTTTGGTTCCTGCTCTACCTATTAGCACTGTGCAAAGCTTCGACTTAATTTTCAATTCAACAGATATTCAAAATATTCAACCTTGGAAAGTGAAAGTCGAGTCAAACAGCAGCTGGTCGAATAGCTGTCGAATTGAATACCGGAAGTCGAATATTGACAGCGCAAGTTGAACATTAACAGCTTGGGTTGAATATTCAACAAGGGTCAAATATTCAACTTGCCTATACTGGATTCCCTGTGAGGGGAAAAAAAAGGGAAGGTAAGGGGAGGGAGGAGGAGTGGGGGAAGGAGTGCTTTCATGACTGGCGTGTGGCTGGCCAGTGACCTGTCAGCATTCTCTGAGGTTCCTTCCAATCCCACTGCTCTGAGGGAGGGCCAGAGAAAATGCATAGAATCATAGAATCAATGAGTCAGAAGGGACCTAGACAGATCATCGAGTCCGATCCCCTGCCATGGCAGGAAGGAGCACAGGGGGTGGCAGAGGTCATAAGACCCCAGCCAGGTCCCTATCCAGTCTCCTCTTGAAGATTTCCAGGAAAGGTGAGAGCACCACCTCTCTGGGAAGCCTATTCTAGGCCACCCTTACAGTGAAGTAGTTCTTCCTAATATCTAACCTAAACCTATCCTCCCATAAAAGGCAGCAGTTTTTCAGCTCCCCTGCTTTCTGCCTTGGGGTCAGTTTCTGAGTTGCTGGTGTTTTCCAGCACCTCTGAATCAGACCATAACAGCTGGAAGCCCTGCTCTTCAACAGATTCCCTGCTTGCAACGCTAGCAACAGGGATTTCTAAGAACTTGGTGCTGTTATTTTATAACCACTTTTCATATTAGTTTACACTTATATTGGATAGGGTTAGTAGTAGCCTAGGATCTATTCTATATATAGGAATTTAGTTTATATATTTTTTTATACATCATTCATTCTTTCCACCACACCAATGCTTCTCAATATATTATCCACACACACAAACACATTTACATAACATCCAGAAATGTAATCCGTGGCGCACAGTGCACTTAGAGGTTCCAGTTTACATACAGAGGAAAACATTATGAAGTGGGGTGGAAAGGCAGGTGGCCACACTGGCCAGGCTGCACAAAGGGGAGCAAGGGGGGTTGTAAGTGGAAGAGCTGCGAACTCAGACACATCCTCTTTCCTCCTGCTACAAGGGATGAGGCTGCTACAAGCAGTAAAGAGAGGGGAGCAGCAGTGCCACCAGAGCCACTGCCTGTGCCTGAGACTGTCTCATGTCCAGACACAGCAGCCACAACCTCTCCCACCATAATTGCAACCAGCACAGCATTGCACCACCCCTGTGTCACTGCCTATGCTGAGCCTTCCAGTGCCAGAAGAAGAGCTGGCGCTGGATCTGGACCTCAGTGCCCTGGCAAGGGAAGGAGGGGGAATCAGTCGAGTTTGTGCTCGACACCCCTCAGGTTTTTTCCTTTCAAGCCATGAGGTCTTTCCCAGAAGGCACTTCAGAAGGTGCCTCTGTACACGTGAAGGCAAGCGGTTCAGCTGAATCTGCTCTTTCTCTTGCTGTGCCTCTGACTGCTGAAGAGGGGGAGAGTTCAGCAGCATCCACAGATGCACCCGCACACCAGAGGGAAAGGCCTAGTACTAGCATGGTCTGGGCTCATTATGAGCTGTCAGATAATCCCATGTTTGCTAACTGTGTACACTGCCAAGCCAAAATCAGCAGGGGCAAAGGAACAAAGCACATGACCACCTCAGGGATGCTGAATCATCTCTGCAGGTACCACCCCTTTGCCACAGGAATGGCCCCTGCTCACTCCACAGCCCCTGTCCCCCCACAGCAGAGGCAGGGAACCCTGGAACATTGGGGGTCAAAAGGGACCAGTTGCAAATGCAGGCAAGGTCACCCAGACCATTGGGGAGATGCCTGCTCTGGATGGCTAGCCCTTCACCTTTGTTGAGCGGCCAGGGTTTAGGCGGCTCCTGGCACTGCTGGCTCCATCCTATCAGTTGCCTGCATGCACCACCTTCATCAGGACGGTGGTGCCCTCCCTATATGAAGTATGCAGGGAGCACTCGAGGGAGGAGCTGCATAAGGCAGGTCTGCAGGTGACCGTACACTTCATCTCGGACATCTGCAGCAGCTGGGGTGGAGTTCATGCCTACCTCTCCCTCACAGGACACTGGTGTGGCCAGCCAGCTTGTTGGTGGGCTCTCCTTCATGCCAAGGTGATGGATGAGTCCCACACAGCAGCAGAGATAAGGGGGGCTGTGAACCACATGGTGCAGGGTGGCTGGGTGTTGGGCAGGTTGAGCTTACCCATGGCTTCATGGTCACCAACAATGGGGCCAATATGATCAAGGCAGTCCATGATGCCAACTTTTCTGGTATTCGCTGCATGGCACACAATTTACTTCTGATTGTGAGGGATGTCTAGGAGGGGGACGGGGTGTCGGTAATGGCGCCAGCAACACCAGCAGGCTCATTTCCAGATGCAGGAAGATGGCAGGCTACTTCCACCGGAGCATCAAGGGGGGCAAGATGCTGTGGAACAAACAAGCAGAGGTAAATGTCCCGCAGCACAGAATCATCCAGGATGTGGAGACTCAGTGGATCTCCACATACCTGATGCTTGAGAGGCTGGTGGAGCAACAGAAGGCCATCCATGAGGTGACCTTGCTTGGGGAGATTGGGATCAGTGGCCCCTTGACCAAAGCTGAATGAGATGCTATCTCCCAGATTTTGCTGGTCCTCAAGCCCTTCCTCGAGGCCACTGAGACCCTCAGTGATGCCTTCCTCAGCCAGGTGGTCCCCATAGTGAAGGAGCTCCACAGCCAAATGGAGAGCTTCCTGGGGGCCAATATTCCTGGCTGGGGCAGGCCGCTTTCACCAGATGCACAGGCACTGGTGTGGTGGCTGAAGGATGGCCTTAGGAAAAGGCTTCCTCAGGGTCCAACACAGTGCATATGCTGGCCGCCATCTGTGACCCCAGGGTGAAGGGCACCATATGTGGCAGCGAGACACTGAGTCACTGGAAGGAGGTACTTATTAAGAAAGTGATGGAGGTGGAATGGCAGAGGCAGGGGGAAGTGGAACAGGGGGATCTACTGCCTGAACCCAGCCTGACATCCATGAGCCAGTCTTCCCCTCCACTACAGGTACTGCCAATATGGGCTTGGCCATGGCAAAGTTTAGGAGGTCCAGACCCACCAGAACCCAGGATCAGGCAGACATACCTCACACCGTGGTGTCTGCCTATCTTGCTGACCCTGTGACTGTGACCCCTTGGCCTATTGGGCAACCCTCAGCCCAATGTGGCAGGATCTGGCCGCAGTTGCCCGGGAATACCTGTCCTGTCCACCGACCAGTGTGCCAAGCTAGAGGGTGTTAAGCATGGCTGTGGATGTTGTGACTCCCCACCGCACCTGCTTGGATCCTGGACTGGTGGAGCAGCTGGTGTTCCTCAAGGTGAACCTCCCACTGCCAGGGCTCCCCAAGCGCCAGGTGCAGACGGAGTGAATGCCGCCCTCCTCGCTCCACCTATATCATGAGTTTTGTCTGTCAGCAGTCTAAGGTGCAGTTGCCTCCAAACCTCTGCACCTATCACTGTGAAAGCTGGCAGGCTTTGTGGGCTCCTCAGGGGCTAGCAAGCCTGCAGTTTTGAGTTCCCTGTGGCTTTCCACACAGAAGTCCAGGAGGTTTTCTCTCAAGAATTTGAGGTGCTGTTTCTCTGAATCCCCTAAACCTATCTTATTGAAACTTGGCACACTTTCTAGAGCCACCATTTCTATAAGTTTCATCAAGATCAAACAAGAAATGCCAAAGTTATAGCCTGCTTCAACCTTCCCCATTATAGCCTATGGGGAAGTCGAAGCAGCTCCAATATTCAACAGAACTTCAACCTCGAGTCAAAGTGGACAGCAAATTGAAGTGGGACCCAGTTTAATATTCAACATGGCTGTTGAATCAAATATTACCTGCTCTGAAAAGCCCTACTACTTATTCATATCCTTGGATTGAACCTCCCAATATGACCATCCACTTGCCTCCATCACAAATCTGTAGTGACAATTGGCTTTGTACCTCAGACCCAACTCTCCTATTCTAGACAGACAAGGTTCTTTGGGTGAATCTGATATCTTTTATTAGACCAACTTAAATAGTTGGAAAACAATTATTAAGCTTTCTGGTTCAAAAACCCTTCATCAGGCTAAGAAAGTTTCAGCAGTTGGTGTGTGCTCTTCCTGGGTGGAAAAGTAAAGAAGCCAGGGGCTGGGCTGGTATGTGGAGTTCATAGGCTCATCTCTGGGAAGTGTTTTGTAAGTTTCCTTTGAGGATCTGGACTGAGAGGTTGATGAAAGAGTGGTTTTCTTATGAGAAATATGCCCCCATAGGTAATTGGGTATTTCTGTCTTTGAAAGAGCCACCCAGATACCACATGAAGAACTGCTGCAGTACAGAAGAAAACCCCCCACAAATCATACACTGCTGGTTATGACATATGACCCCTTGCTAACCTCATCACCAGAAGCAAACTTCCTCAAGCCCAGAACACACTAAAAGGATCCAGACCATGCCATGACAAGAAATGCAAAACTTTCCAACACATCTCCACCACCCCCACGATTACTACACCCCACAATAGCCATCAGCGTTCCTGGATCTTACAGCTGCACCTCCAGAAATGTAATGTATCTCATCCAATGCACCAAATGCCCTGATGGAAAATATGTAGGAGAGACCAAACAACAACTGTGCACCAGAATGAATGCACACTGGATAACTATCAAAGACAGGAATACCCAGTTACCTGTGGGGGAACATTTTGCACAAGAAAACCACTCTTTCTCTAACCTCTCAGTCCTGATCCTCAAAGGAACTTACAAAACACTTCCCAGGATAAGCCTGAACTTCACTTCATCAACCTCCTGGATACTAAAAATCTTGGAGTAAATATAGAGATTAGATTTATGACACATTATAACCTGCCTGACATCTGACTTCATAGGTATCTCTCCACTTTTCATCCCCCTTCTCTCTCTTCCCCCCCCCCCC
>NW_017728886.1:137288901-137293247 GCF_001723895.1 Crocodylus porosus
GGATCTTTAAGAAGAGGCTTGATGCCTACCTGGCTGGACTCATTTGAGTCCAGTCTTTTTCTCCCGCCCAGGCGGGGGGGGGTCGGGCTTGAAGATCTACAAAGTCCCTTCTGACCCTACTTCTATGATTCTATGTTTCTATGATTCATGCAAAGAACCTTGTCTGCCTATGCCCTTAGACAAACACGGGTACAACCTACACCCCTCCTATTCTAGCACACCTCCTTGGATCAACTTCCCAGGCCCAGTCTACTTTAACATTGGCTCACCTGGGAAGAATGGCAGAGTAGAGGGTGTATGGAGTCAAAACAACAAATTTTTCTCTCAGTGCATCAGCCTCCTACATCTGTGTATCTTTCACTTCTCCTCTACTGCTATTTCTGGAATGACATGTTCCAGCCCTTCCTCATCACAGACATCTTTCTTATTCTCCTACTTTCACACTGGTCATATGACATCTTCCAGATATGCTCATAACTTTCCCCACATTTATTCTCTTTTTTCTCAGCTCTGCTATCTTCCTAGCTAAACAACTCTACTCCAATTAAAAAATTGAAGCCCTGCAAAAAACAGAATTTTTATTACTTTTGTCTCACTTTTTATTGCCTTTGTCTCACTCCTCAAACCCTCCTCTCATCTTCTCACTCCACACAGGATCTTGCTAAACATTTCTAAGAAATGCACCAGCGTATCAGTGCTGCTCAGTGCCACAAGGCATGAGTGGGGACAACTACAGCTAGACCTGCATCTTGGTGAGCAAAGCGGGCAGAGGGTGCTCTGATTTTCTATGTTAAAAATCCAAAATCAAATGCCAAAATATATAAGCATTTAGAATTTATTCTATTATAAAGACTGGGGCTTCTAAACTGCTTTAAATTGTAAATATATAAATAAAACATTGTGTTCAACTGATACCTATATATATGTGATGATATAGTGATGTTTCATTTTAATCTCAAAAAATCACTGGAGGAAGAGGGGGGTGGGGTTAAATCAGAGAATTTGGGATTTTTAAACAGAGAAAACCAGGATACCTGCTAATCTACTCCACAGTAACATACATATACACACACCCATATTGTTGAGTGTGTGCATGTAGCTTAAGCACAATTAAGGTATGCACATTATATTTAGAAGCTTAAAACCTTAATCTACAAGCCGTTTTACATGGGATGTTCAGACACTGATATTCAGCCAGTATGCAATAGAAGAAAGAGCTATTAAATGCTTTGAACAGGTGATCAGAAGTCAATAACTGCTGAGTTCTAGTGATGTCTATAATTTAGAGTAGTCCTTTTGTACAGTCAGACAAACCAGTTAACCTGCATATGACTTCGTTTGAAAGGCATAGTTTGTTGAACATGCCTTATGATAGTGTTATAATAGCAGCTGAGGATTTATTTTTTTATAGCTTTTTATTCTCTTACTATTACTAACATATATTTATTACTGAACATATATTTATTACTGAATTATATTGGGTAACTGGTGTATCATAGTAACATTATATATATATGGAGAAAGACTAGGAGGAGGAATTAAGAGGCAGCAAGGGCATTTTGTATTTTTCCTTTTTTAAACACAAAACCTAATTTGAAAGAATAAGATACCTTGCATTTCATATCTGTGTGATCTGCCCAGCTCAGCTGAAACTGCTGTTCAATATTCTAACAAACCAATTTCATCTCCCAGCACAAATATACCTTTTTTAGAAACTCCCATCGCATACACATAGTTTTCTTGAATGATTGCTTAAGCATTGCACAGCTAAATAAAAAATTTAGGGTCACCACACCAGTTTTATTGTCACTGAAGTGTTGAGTCATCTACAAATGTTGAGGAAGATAAAACGTCTTACGCTAGCAAAAAATTACCTATTTCTGCAATGTTTTTGCCAAGATCTACAAGTTGTTGGACAGTATTTAACCAAGTTTCTGAATATGAGCAAGCCTCTCAAACGTGTAAAGGTTTGCAGAATTTATTTTATCTCTAATAAAACCTGAAAATGTGTTTACCTTTCACACAAACATTTTAATTATGTTGGATTTGCATTTTATAGTTTGTAACAAAACCACTAAAAAGACACGTTCTGAGTACATGCTTGATATGGGACAGCTCTGGTAGAAAAGATTTTTGCTGACACTCATTACTACCAATTTTTCGTTTTTAACTTTCATAAGAGTTATGCAGAACATTTGGGGCATTTTCCCTCTCTGAAAAGCATGAATTAGTGACATTTTTGTTCTGCAGAAGATATTTAGAATAGCAATGACTAAAAGCCCATTCTAGCAAGTTCCTAAACACCCCATGCCTGGCAGGCCAATCAGATATTTAATTTTTCTGGAAAGTGACAAATGATGACCAATGCCATGCTGATAACTCAGTAGCATCATAACAATAGAAGTTGTAAAAGAGAAAAGCATATATTAATATAGGAGACAAAAAAAAAATAAAGAAAACTATAACCTGTAAAAACAGTTGCAAGTGAAAGAAGTTAGGGGGAAAAGAAAGGCATCAAATGGGACTTACACACAGAGAAGAATAAGTGTACAGTTTTGTTTTGCTAAGTGTTGTATATCAAATAATAGAAAGTCAGCATTCTAAAATGTTGACATCTAACCATTAAAAAAAGGTTCAACAACTGAGGGCTTTTGTTTTTTTGTTTTCTAAATTCTCTTCATAGTGTATTACTTGGCAATTAGAGCGCAGAAAATAGCAAGATTTTTTTAATACTTGTATCTGAATTTTGATGCCTTAATGCTTAAAGGCTTATAGAAAGTTTTACCAATGGATAAAGGTATAGAAAACGTAAGCATAAAATATGGAACTAATTGTTGCTTCTTCATCATTACCTAAAACATAAATGTATAAGAAAATAATCCACAAGAACAATAATGTAGCAAATCAAGGGCATAAGAAGATCCAGTAGATGGTATTGAAAACAAAGGGTGCATCCCCACGAGCATGCACATATGTTTTGTGGTACTGCCGACCTGTCTTCAACACCGCAAATTGCACACATTGCACGTGCCAGTGTCCACCATACTAATTTGCAGTGCAGTGGCATTTTTAAACACCAGGGTCTCCCATGCCAGAAAAAAGTGAGGAAGTGCATGTGGCAACAGTGTGCACCACACAAAACTGGAGCCTAACCAGCCAGAGCAACATTCTGACTGCCAGCCAGGCTCTGCATGCCTGGATCACCACCACTGCAGCCCTGGGAGGTCCCCATGACTGCAGGTAAGGCTACTGGGACCAGTCCAGGTGCTGGCCTCAGCCTCCCCTAGCTAACCATATTTCAGAGTGCGTATGCAGGGGAGTGCCAGGGGACAACTAGCAGATTTTCACTCATGGGGACATGCCCAAAAGGTTTAAAAGAAATATATATGTGTATGTGTATAATGTGCATGTGACTATAAATAAACAGTGAAGAAAAGTATTCAGTGGAGCAGATTCTCAGGAGTGTGATCCAATAACTATCAAATTAATTTTTCATATCAAATAGTCTATTTTTGAAAAAGGTAGACTAATCATAGGTTGAAGTGGAGCCAAAAATGTACATATGTAAGTCTACTAAGTGGAATTCTATGCCCTAAACTGCACAGGTGGCCAGCTTAATTGATTGCAACTGTCCCTCCAAACATTAATATCTATTAATCTTTTATTCCATGCCTTTGCTGTTTCCAGATATGGATGCCATTTTGATTTTTTTTCACCGTCAGAGGAAGTAGAGCATTGGCAATGTATAGAGGGTGCACACGGTACACATGTACCCCCTGAGATTTGTGGTGCACCCCCAGACAGAAGTGCCACAGATGCTGGCATTTACCCTCTCCCCCTCACCTTCACTACTGACACCGCTGCCAGTGCCTGTGGGCAGTTGCCGACCCCACTGTTGACACCACCGTGGCCACCTGCAGGTAGTCACTGTACCTCCCCAGCCTCTGGAAGCATGTTCATGAAGTAGAGACTACTTTATAAGGTCATAGAATCATAGAAGTAGGGTCGGAAGGGACTTTGTAGATCTTCAAGCCCGACCCCCTGCCTGGGCGGGAGAAAAATACTGGACTCAGATGAGTCCAGCCAGGTAGTCATCAAGCCTCTAAGCCAAATAGTCATCAAGCCTCTCAAGAAAGCCATCAAGGTCTCAAGAAAGCCATCATTTATTTTGCCAGTTTGATAATATTAACAGTTAGGAGTTAATTCAAGTTAATGTATTGCTGCTAGTTGTCTGGAGTTAGGCTCGGGAGTGGTGAGAGATGCACAGGTGAAAGCCTGCTGTGCCCCTGCTCCCTCGAAGCCCTCCAGACACCCCCTCAGCAGCCGCAGAGCCCCCTGCCGACCCC
>NW_017728886.1:137293258-137318868 GCF_001723895.1 Crocodylus porosus
TGCCCTTTGGGCAGGGGGCTGGACTCGATGATCTCCCGAGGTCCCTTCCAGCCCTGATGTCTATGAAATCTATGAAATCTGTGAAACAGAATATGAGGTTTGAATTGTGTCATACTTTGCAATAGCTTAAAAATAAAGGTCTTAGGTTGGCTGTGGTATTTCATGTCAACTGCCTAGGCAACTCTCAGAGCATCAGCTCATATATTGTAATATTGTTAATCACTGAATTATATGGAATGAATTAGGAGTGAGACAGATTTGCTGAACATCTAAATAAAATAACAAAGCAAAATAAAAACCAATATAGTTATTGAAACAATTTATTCATGACAGCAGTATTCACAGTATTTAAAAAATATATGGGACAAGTTTTACTTCCATTTACACCAGTATAACTTATACTGAAGTCAGTAGAAATTGGCAGATTTTCTTTTGTTGACAAGACCTTACTTTCAATGCATTTTGAGTTTAAGCAAGAATAATGACAGTAGCCAGTGGAATAAAATAGCCACAAACCAATTGTTTCTTACTACCACACCCAAGCAGATTTTCCAATGACAAGCAAGGAGGAGAAGTCATATTATGACTTTCCCCTTACACAGAAAACTTCCATCATTAAAAACACTACTGAAGCCCTGTAAGTAGTTGCAACCATGGAAACATTTCTGCCTATAACACATCAGCAGCTGCCAATATTTCATTCAATGGTAATCTGTTGCAGCATCATACAATCAGTGCTATCTCTTGCAATATTGCTTAGTGACTTTAGTGACAAATAATATATATACAAATATTTTATATACACACACACACATACACATATACATACATGCATTATAATTGTAATACATATTATTGTCACTAAGCAGTGTGTGCTTATATATGTATTATAACTAGGTAAAGCACCTGTGCAAAATTATCACCTTAATCTAATGTTATTGTGAAATAAAAATACAAATTATGTTCAAATATAGCTGATCACAATGTTTCCTTTCTAATTTATGAACACAAAGATATGTGTATGTATAAGAAGTTAAAGTTAAATGTCTGTGACCCCTTAACTAGAAATCACAAGAGTAATATGGCAATAAACTGGGGTAGGGAGGGGTAGAGGATTTTGCATATGAAATCCCCCTCACCCCAGTTTCCTTTTCACCCATCATACATTTCATTCTATGTTAAGAAATGTTGTGTGGATTCCTATGCAGGACAAGGAAAGAGCACATACGGTTTGTCTACATGTCACCATTTGGTGATGTTGTTATGATGCCATGCTTCAGTACTTCCTTTTGCAAATAAGTAACCACCTGTACTGCACCATGTGCATGGTGCATGGTTAGATTTTGCCGCTCCTTTGACATAGTAGTGCGCTAAAATATGAGGAGTGCGCTGATACAGTGAAGTAGCTGCTGATCACGTGTACACTTAAGTGATCACTATATTGCTGCAGCTTGCCATATGGTGATGTAATGCATCACTACAGCAATGTGTAGACACACCCATAAAATTAAAAATGTATTTCATCCTATGGTAAGAAGAAAGAACTTTTTAAGGTTAAGTTAATTTTTAAAATTGTCTTTTATATCAAGAATTGATATTTAAAGACAATATAGTCAGTCTCTGTTAAAATTAAAATGCTACATTCCTAAATTATTAAACATTTTCAACAATTAGCTGTTTTTAAAGGGAGTTTAAATATTGTTACATTTTCTATCAAATGAGAGAAAAAAGTTTTATTTTTTTCTAAATACCATTATCTTTGTATCTTGAGATAATTGTTGTGTTTTTATATTTTATATTTTAATCTCAATCTCTCTGCCAATGTTGTTACTCTTCTTATCAGTATAGAGATCACCAAGTGGTAGCAGACAGATTGCAATTAGATTTTTAAATCTGAAAAAGGAGTAATAAAATGCTCAGCTGGTAAAAATTTCACAGGCCTTTATATGTAGAGGACAAAGAGATCCAGCTCTATCAGGAAGGCTAGAAACAGACATTGCACATAAACCAGTTTAAGTGATCAGAAACTGGCTTAAATCTGTAACAGAACATAAGTTAATTGCACATAAACCAGTATCAGAATAGCTGAAACTGCTTTAAGGTAAACCTGGTTGAATGTAGTATCATATTTAACTGATTTGAGTCAAACTGATTTATGCAATGTCTGTCCCAGACCCCTTTCTGGTTTAAATTAAACCAGAGTCCTCCAGCATCCCAGATGCTTTGCAGCCCTGGGCTGGGCTGTCTGCTCCAGAGAACAGGTTTGACCCACCCCTCCACTCCCTAGTCAAAGCTCCAGGGGAGACTGCAGGTACAGCAGGTTCTGCCTGGCTTCGCCCTGCCCCCACCACCTTGCTGCTTGCTGCCCAAGCAAGGATCCACCTCTCCCTCCCTTCCTTCTCCCACAACATGGACCACAGCCTCATGGACCCTAGGCATCTGGTATGCAAGCTAATGCTGAGGGGTGTCTGTGTGTGTCTCCAATTTCATTGGGCCAGGAGGACAGAACAGTATCCACTTAGATTTTTTTGGAGTTAATCAATAGGTCAGCTGGTAATGTCCCTCTACTTCTTCCTTGGAAAAAGCTGTTTAAGAAGAGCTTGAACAAATGAGAGAGGCTTTTGTTTTGCTGATGAGCTGGTAAACACTCTGTTATCAGCCCCCTGCTGGTTTTATCCCCCTGCTGGTTTGCAGCCCTGTCAGGTTTGCAGACAGTACGAAGAAGCAAGGAGAGGGAGATTGAAAACCTCAGTATCATCAACAGAAGCATACACTGCACCTCCCCCCCCACCTTTGCCTCAGAGTACTACCTGGGGGCTAGGATCTGGCAACATTCCCACCTCGAGCAGTGAGCATGGAAAAACCTGGGATGGTGCAGGCCAGGATGGGGGTTTACACCCCTCCCTAATCAGAGTGTCCTGCCAGGACCGGACCAAACTCTCCATCATCTCAACACTATCAAAGGGAAGGGAGGGCTGCTCTAGTGCCCTCCAGCTTCTATCCTGAGACACTGCAGGCGTGTGCCTGCATTTCCTCAGTCCAGAGGGAATGTCTGTATGGTTGTAAACTGGTTTAACCTAGGTGGGTTAGACTAACCTGCAAAGATTAAATAAATTCAAGCTCAGGCTTTTTGAATGTCTGTCTTTAGTCAAAAAGGCTCTTTCCTCATGGTATAGTATAGCTACTGTTACCACTTACTGGTAAAAAACAAACAAGAAAAGAAAAGAACACCCCACAAACACTATCTCTGAGACTAACACAAAACCTTGGAAGCTTTGGTTTGAATACTAATTCCATTTTCTGTGTCTTTTGAATTTCTTCAAGTTTCACAACTATTGCAAGCTCCTCTCAGTTCTGGAAGCTATAACTGGCAGCAAGGGGACAGATACTCCCTGCATAAAACACTCTTCCCTTCAGAATCCATTCTCTGCCACTGTGAGATACAAAGATACTGGACTATTGGATACTGGATACATGTGTAGCAATTCCCCCCTTTTTCTTTTTTTTTCTTTTTTTAAATATTTTCCCTCCCCTTCCCCTAACCATTTCTGACTTTCTCACTGCCCTTTCTATCGCTTAAAAGTGATTACAAGTAGCACTAGGTAAGCTAAGCTAAGTTCTTGTATGATATTATTTTAAGAACTGCCTTTTTTATATTATAAACAGTGTTCTGCTATGTTTGTATTGATTTTTACTGTTTTATATTGTATTATATTGTATATCTGTCATTTTTGTATTGATTTCTATTGTTTCATATTAATACTGTATGATTTAGGCCTGTGTCTGTAAAGTAATGTCAAGCTTCCATGTTCTATGTCAAGCCTCCATCTTGTGTCCTCTGCCCTATGCAATATGTTGCAACTATGACTCATACCTACCCCTCCTATGTAAATTGGTTTTCCTTGAATGTCTGAAACTAAAGAGCTAATGGATGAGTAAAACACAATGATAGCAGGACCCCCTACTAAATCACCCCACCATCAAAACCAATACCTGGACTAATAACCCAGTCATTGGAACCACCCTTCACATTCAAGAAACAAGAGATCAGGCAACCTGCCATTTTGCCAAGGCTGCACATGCTCAGTATGAATATCTGGAACCCTCTGGAACAGGACTGACATTGCCTGGACAGGACCTCCCCATAGGAGAGCGTAGGTAGTCTGCCCCATAAAAAGGGGTAGTGAAGACTGACTCCTTGAGATGCCATCTTCACCTGGACCAGACCTGCTCCACAACATGCTGCCTATCAACCCAGAGGCCCTGTTGGTGACCCCTGCTGGACAATACCTGCTGGAGAAAGACCCCGATGGCCATCGAGGACCCCCTCCCAGCCTGGATACATAGCTATCACCCCCATCCTCTCTTCAACCAAGGACTTGGAATCTGTTTCTCTTCCCCTGCCTGGACTCCATCCCTTCCCCTGAGTCTCTTCCTCCTGCTACCATTGTGTGAGTGTGGGTGGGAGTACTTGTGTGAGTGTGTGTGGGAACCAAGCTGTACAGTACAGTGTTCATTTAATAAAACTGTTATTTGGAACCCTGAGTTGGGTTTTGCTTTATTATGGTTCTGGTCGTGCTCCAATCTCTGCTCCTCACCCCTCTAACTTCTGTCTCATTTCTCCCTCTCCTGCTTCTGGATCACCACCACCTCCAATACCTGTCCCATGCTCCTGTGGCTCCAGCCATCCTGAGCTCCTCTCTGCCTGCAAACCCTTGTTTCTTTACTATTGCCTCATCCCCACTGCCTTTTTCCCTGATCTCTGTTGCTTGCTCTTCAGTTACCAAGCACCCCAAGCATAGGTACCACAAGCACTAACACACACACACTGTCACCTGAGTCAGTGTTTAACCTGTGTGCATATGTATGTATATATTGTGTATGATTCCATGTCATTATCATTAGGGTGTATATGTGCTTGAATTGGTGATATGAATGCCTGTGCAATTATACACCATGCCCTCCTGTCTAACAGCTTGATATTCAGATCCTGAGAGTTGGCCTGACCCCACAGGGCAACACCTAGACCTGTGTTCAGACCCAGTTTGATATTTCCTCTGTTTTTTACTTTTTTCCCTCCTTAGTTTATCTAAATTTATTAGTTTATCCTAATACCCAAAAGGAACTAATGGAATCTGTAGACAATCCCATGAATAATAACAAAAATGGATTTTTCAGTACAGTCAGATGAGAATTTTTCTTTTAGCTGCACATAGTATCATGACACGATTGTCCAAAATTAAAATAGAGTTTCTTAAATCAGAAGTGTTGGGAGATCTAAGCTCTACTGCTATTAACTTTCTCTACTGGGGCCTTCTTGTAAATGAGACATTGCCATCCACATGGCATTCTCCTAGTGAAAGGGGGAGGAGAGGACAAAGAAGAGAAACTGGTTTGCAGCCATGAATTGAGATACCCATGGAAATGAAAAGAGCAACCAAAGCATAAGCCTCTTAGGTTTTAACAATTCAGAGCAGAAGGTTAGAGCAAAAACTACTGACAATTAAAATGCAAGGAGAATCCACAAATGTAATCAAATTAGAAAGACAGGAATTAATTGAGTTCTAGCAATAAGAATCCAGCAATTTTAATGATAAGCCAGGCAAGATTTTGTTCAATCAAATACCACAGAGACATTGGTAATATTGATCCTATTGCCAGACTACCTAATTGAACCCGTTTTAAAGGAGAACAGTGAAAGAATCAAATTGGTTGAAGTGTGAAGAGATGGAATTATCTGTACATAATGGGAATCAGTATATGTCAGGTTCTGATAATTGTCAGATATTGTATTCGTGACATTTTCGTTTTACCGAGTTCCCTAACTTCTGCTTTCCAAGGGTCCTGGCAAGTTTTGTTTCCATTACAAAATGTTTAATGTGCTTCTCCTGTCTTTGGATAGCTGCCATTATAGAAACAGGAATTCACTTTTTCATGTTAAGTTCCAGTTTCTCCAAATATCTTTTCTCATTAATTGTTCTCTTCTACACATTTTGCAGTATTTCACCCCACTTCTTTTTTAGTCTGTAGGACCTTCCTTCTAACCATCCAGTCAGCTTCCTATCTTTTCATGCAGCCTCTCAAATCTTGTTATATTGTCAGCAATCCCATTTTACCTTGCATTTTCTACAGCTTTAAAAATCTTTGACACTTCAGACCATTCTTTCCTCTTGGCTCACCTGCAGATACTTACAATTCCTTCTTATGGTTCGGCTCCCTCTTCTGCTTAAATTGCTCTCTCTGTCTGGCAATACTTCCATTTTAGCAGCCCACAGAGTTCAGTTCTCATCTCTCTGCTGTCTTTTCCCAGAATGTCAGTACTTGAAGTTAAAAGCAGTGAGAGACTACTTTTTGCCATTCCTTATTTAGCCACCACTTTTATACCAATGATTCTCCAGTTTAAGTAGCTTCTGACACTTTCAGTGATTCATTCCTCTCATCACCCTCTGACCCCTTGGTGTAAAATTAATCTGAAAATACTTCTGTTAAAATATTTCAAGAAACAGAAGTGCTTCTCTTCAACAATAAATACATACCATACAATGCTATTTGTCCCCCCCACTCTTTCTTTTCTTTTTTTGAAAATCTGCCTATAATCATGTTGGCAACATTGCTTCAACCTCACCTCTAGTACAACTCTAAGCTCAGTTTTCTTTTCTTCACAATATGCTACATACATATCTCCATTTATTTGGGAATACATATAAAATCAATCTTGCTGGGTTTTATTTCCCTCCCTCTGCTCATATACCACTGGATTCCTTTTCACTGGTACAAGAGCCATTGCATTTACTGTTCATGCTGTCGAAATGGATTTCGTGTTTCTCTTTGCCTTGAAGCCACATGTGGAAAAGTTCCTTTTATCCTTCACTTATGTCCCTTCATTTATCTCTTCCTTTGCAGTTGTTCAATTAGAGATCTACAACAGCATACAATAATGAAGAGTTTAGGGTTAGAATTTGTGTGAAAGGTGCTGGATAGAGTGTAGTTTAATAGTATTCCTCAGCACTGCAAAGTGTTACTTGAAAACAGGAAAACTCTGTGTTTTACAAGTCTGTTCAATACTCTCAAACAAGTTAGGCAGAATCCCCATTACAACAAGTCTTTCATCACAGATGAGTCTTTTAAAAGACATAAATAACCAAAATCTTACTTGCTCACTTCACACATGAAAGCCTTACATTACCTGTGAAAAAATAGAGCACAAGCCTCTAAGGGTACAATAAAAAGAAAAGAGGGAAACTAAAAATGGAATATCTAAATATGGTCATAAAAAGGTGGGGAAAAAGGATAAAATAAAAAGGATCAATAAAAGGAAAAAATAGACAAAGCACAAACAAGAAATTTCAATTTCAATTTGTCTTGTATGGCTTTATTTTTCATACTTTCAAGTCTGAATATAAAAATAGGCCTGATCCTGCTCTTATTGACCCTGGTATAAATCAGGAACAATCAACTGACAGCATGTTTAAGTTATAGTAAAAAAAGGAAAGTATTTTTTTCTAAAAGTATTTTATCATATACATTTTTTTCAACAAAGTCCACAAAAGGTTCTAAAGTAGTGATGGCCTATCTTTTCAGGCATTGCATAAATTAATTCCCATGCCTTTCCAAAGTGCTGCTCTGATTCTTGTCCATCAGACCATACCTGATAGAGTTTGGGTCCTGGAACTGCCACCACCACAGTTTTATATGGCAAGAGAGGATTCATGCCTGAAGAATCAGGGAACAGTTAATCTGGCTCCTCCTGGTGGTTCCCTTTCCTCTACCAGAAGTGTCTTGCTCCCACTCTCCTACATGCAGTCTGAGTTCCAAGCCTTCCTTTACTGAGCTTGTATTTGACACCCAGCAAGCACTCATGACACTTGTTTCATGTATGCCACAGGTTGGTCACCTCTGTTCTAAAGTAACAATCACCAGATGGGACACATATATAGAAGTAATGGAACAGATTTTAAATGCACTAAGAGGTAATCTAATTAATTGTAAGGCCACAGCCTCAAATCTGTTGGCTTAGCCAGGCCAGTATGGCTGCTCTCCCTGGCCTGCCACCCAGAAAGCTAACCACCTAGAGTGAGCAAGGCTGTCTTGAAGCTTCCATAAGGCATAAACCTCTGATAGTTTCCTGTCACTGTGGCTGGTCATGGTCAGCTAACACTACTTCCCCCAGATAGTCTCTTGAGCAGGAACAGGAAGTGTCCAGCATAACAGTGTGCCCAGACCCCCAATTTGGTGTGGAGGGTATGGCATGGAGCCTGATCCCCTGTTGGTGCCCTTGAACCTGTCCACGTGGATGCCACAACTCAGAGAGATCAGAAAGCCAGGCCAGACCAGCTGAACCTGCTTGTTTCGTCTCATGAGAATAACCATTGTGTGGAGACATGTAAGCTATGCGAGGAGAACACTGTCCATCCCACAGAGTCCCATGTCCCTCTTCTGCTAACTGAAAGATATAATGGGGGGCTGGTACTGTTTCAGGGGGCTACTTATGCAATGCCACCTTTTTTGCTAGCCCAGTCCAGAATCTCCTCCAGGGACCAGGAACAGATGAGCCTTATCATAAGTTTCCTGATGGGGATGCCCTGAATTGGGTCTCTGCACTGGTGAAACATAAAAGCCTTCTTTTCCAGGATTGGGAGGCATTCCTTCAAGAAATCTGTATGATATTTAATGATCCCCACTAGGCCCAGACATCAGAAGTTGCATGAAGGAACCTTTGCCTGGCCAGGGTACTCCTGATGCCTATACATCCCCTTCTACTGTTCCAGCAGACACTTACTGGACAAGGTGACCTAGCTCTATTCATTCTGTAGGGTGCTTTGAGAAGAGGTAGATCATGAACTGACATGGGTGGAACCCTCAAGGTTTGGTACCTTTGTTGATGTGGCAGTTTGAATTAACTGTTGTCTCCAGAAGCAGAGGAAGGAAAGACGATGACCCCTGCCCTCTCTGATTCTTCATCCTGCTGCTGCTACTCCCAAACCCAAGCAGCCTGATAAAGGGCACTATCACTTTATCCCAAATGGATAAAAGCAATGCCACCAACAGGACCTGTGTCTCCATGGTGGGGGCTACAGGACAGTTTCACTCCCTGCTCCAAGAGAAAGGACAAGGGAAACATGCCACTCCAGGCCCAGGAATGGGGGCTATCTTGGGATTATCAAAAATCCCCTCACTCTCTCAACAGTAAAAACCACAGAAACTTTGACTCTCAGAACTGTCAGTTGCAGCAGTATGACCACCTTCAGGCTCCAGGGCAAATCTAACATTAATTCCCCTACTGAAGTATTGGGCAATGTCATTGATGAAACCTTGGCCCATGTGCTCTAAATTCTGTTCCAATAGTGGTTCAAGCTGGAGGTAATCAAGACCATAGATGGCTTACACCTTATATCCAGCCCTATGGAGTGGAAGACTACCACTGTATCCATTTGCACTGTAAAACAGTTATTTGAGGAAATTCATTCTCTGCATTACCCCTGGACTCTGGGTTTTCCAGTCAGCTTCAGTGTCTCAAGAAACAGCATTAGTGGGCATGTCTACAAGGGCTATTAATAAGATATAGGCTTACTGTGCACTAAGATACTGTGAAGTAAGCCTTCTCTATTAGCACATCTACACGTCTTCCTTGTTGGGAGCAATTCTGCTCCTGTCCTGCTCTGCTCCCTTATAACAGCCCCCAGGGTGCTAGCTTGGGGGCTGGCAAGAGGCACAGGGGCCAGTCCTAACATACACAGGGCCAGGAGACAGCTGCTGCTGCAGTGGGAAGGGTCCTGATATGAATGGAGCTGGGAGACAGCTGCTGCTGCAGCTGGCAGGGGTCTCCTGGCTCTGTGCAAACCAGGACACAGTTGCTAGTGAGCCCCATGTCCAGGGTGTTTTCCTGCCCATCAGGCTTACTGGCAGCTGTCCCATTTCTGGGGAAGCTGTTGGTGATCCCCCAGCTGGACAGGGATTCTCCACCACTGATGGGATCACTCTCTGTTCTGCCCACCCTGCCCATTCTGGCATTGTGTAGGTCTTGGCTCCCATAGTATTTGGGATCCTAGCAGTGCCAGGACAATGGAGGGCAGAGAGTGACCCCATCCTGGAGCTGATCTCATCCTGGGTCCTGGGAGGAGCTGTAAGCTAATCAGGGCCAGAACTAGGGACAAAGAACTCCCCTGTTTCCTGTGACTGACCATGAAGCAGATTTGCTCCTAGTCAATGTCTACTACAGAACTACTGAGCAGTAACTACTGTATTTTCAGGTAATAGCTAACTGTGCATTAATCTAATTTACTGTGCAATAAATTCCATGAACATGTAGATGGTGATACTTTACTGTTTGGTAGATTAGTCTACTGTGCAGTAAACTGTCTTGTGTAGACATGCCCAGTGATACTTAACTGCAATTCCAGTGCTTTTCATAGGTCTTATTTTACAACACGAATCTTTCATCTCTTGATATTTTGTTTCTTCAAAGGATTTTTTTGTTTTGTTTTGAGGTTGTGCAGGTAGTTTGACATAAATATTGAACTCTGCATGGATGAAAGCTGACCAGAACTCTGTCCCCAGGACTTTCTGATCCCAATATCATTACTTCATTGTCAGGAAAAGCAATGTTAATGAATCAAATGGAATCGTTTAGAACAGGGGAACACCCAGGAAATGTTGTTCTCCCTGGAAATTCAAAACATAATGTTAGTAATTACAACATTATGGTTGGTACCATTCATGGGTGACTGGTGCCTCCTGGCTCGGGGGCGGGGCACCAGTGGTCGTTCACTAACCCCGGTGGAAGGGGGCCCCCGATGGCCGATCACTGACCCCAGAAGTGCTGGCAGCAAACCAGAAATCCTGCCTGCAAAACTGCAAGTGCCACCAATGCTCCCCACTCCCCAGCCAGCGAGGGCCAATTTCGGGGGAGGCACATGCCCTCCCCACCCATACTGCCTACACATTGCCTGTGGTACCATTCCTCTGTTGTAGTAGGCTATTTCTGTTGTACATTCTAATGTACTATTTGCAAACCAAAAGGTTTGGTGGCCTTGCTAAACAACAGCAAAATATTGCCCTAGTAAATGAATTTGTCCTTTGCTATCTGATAGTATATTGCAGGTCCGTAGATTTGTAATAGTAAGTGCATAGGCACCAATGGTAATAACATGATTCTTCCCAGAATGTGGTAGCCTGATGCTTATTTAAACAGCTATTTATGTCATTTGGAAAGCAATCAACATGAAGAGCTCTAAAAGCAAAACTAGCACTAGCCTCTCAACATTTTTTTTGGAACCAATCACTCCAAAGGAAGATGCAACTGATCCCAGGCTCCTTGCACTTCTTTTTAGCCCTTTATTGGGATAACTGTCAGCTGAGGTAGCATGAAGAGAGTGAATGTGAACCAGGAAGTTAAGGCACTCCTTCTGTCCTTTCCACTTACAGTGAAAGAGAGCTGCATGATAATGCTCAGTTACCCAGCGGACTGCCAAGATGACCTCTTGTTTCCATCCTGTGAATAGTGCCCATATACTCTAAGCTGTCTATATGTAAGTTTGCAACTGTTGCTTTTTCCCAACCCCCTCCTGCAGTAACTACACATACTACCTCACAACTTGCATATCACTAGGGGATTTTAGAAGGACAAGGATGAGATGAGGTGAAATGTACCTGCTTAGGAACTGGAAGAAGCAAGGAAGATGTGTTTTGTTTTGACATCACTTTCTTGACTTCTCTCATTAGGCCCTGTGGCAAGGTAGAGTCAAACAATTGGAAATAACTGGCTGAAGTGGATGGCCCTGAAATAGGTAAGATACCCATATTCATGACCTAAGCTATCCACAGAACTCTGCTGCAATGTTTTAAACTGGAGAAATTGGCATATCTCTTAAATCAACTGAATCCATCATGATAGACAGTGCACACTAAAATATTTCTCTATACCCTTAGAGGATCTATCCGGGGACTATCATCCACCTAGTTTGGTTTGTAAGCTGACACATTTGTTTGGAGTGTAGCCATCGCCATGCATGGCCAATTAGTTGGAGCCACAAGTGAGACTTTGAGTGTAACCATAGAAAGCAGTGACAGGAATCTTCAACAGGATGTGCTTTACTCTTGAACAAAAAGTGCTGCTTATATTAAGTTCATTGAGATACTCTACAAGAATCATCAACCAATACACTTGCCTTACCCAACACTTTCATTAATCCTTGTATGTATCTTTTTTGTATCTGAATGCCTCTGCTCAGAAATTATTCTGCTTTCACTCAAATACCCTCTCAAGATTAATGACTCCAACAAAAATACTGGTCAGAAGGCAGTGAGCATTAGTATTATGTTCTATATTTATACTATACCTTTTTAGTGTCTGCCTTCAGCTGTAAATTCTTGTGGTAGAATTCAGGTCTTGTAATGTGCATGCATTCAAAGTCTTGGCGCAGAAGAGATTTTGTGTTAAGAATGCCAGGACGGCATAGTTCTCACACATTTTGCACTTAGTTATTTCATGTATAAAGCACATGCATCATGGCTAGCATACTGTTTTCTCTCTGGGGCACTGCAAAATACTATACGAGACCTCAAAAGGTTGTCTAAGTTTAACAAATGTGATTTAAGAATTCAACTAATGTGAACCAATATAAGTTTTCTGCCACACACACAAACCAGTTTAAACCTTGCTTATCTCCAGTTGTGTTACATCATCTACTTGACTGATTTACTTAAGGATTGCACAACTTTGAGTGCATTATGGAAATGCCTCCGAAGTTAGAATTTTATTGTAAGTTGGGCTCAAAATGGGTAATACATTCTGCTTTTACTCCAAAAAGTTGTACAATTTCACACAGATTTAGTTATGCCCGTTGAATGTTTCATGTAGTATTTATTTGGTCTTCCTTAATATAAAGGGAAGGATGTGAATTGAAATTATGGGTGAAATTTTAATTGTTGGAAAATATTTTTAAAGAGTTTCCTACTACCCCTCCCCCCTCCCACACTATAATAGAAAAGGATGAGGGGGTGGAGAGGGTGGAATAACTGCAGTACTGTGGTAGGGAAGGGATTTAAGTAAAATGTTCTCCATAAGAGGGACACTGTTTATGTACCCTTTACCAATGTCAGTGTTCACACAGGTAATTCCCACAAACAACAGGCACTCGGGACACTTCATGCTTCAGGGATGGGGGAAGGTGTGGAGCTTTAATTAGAGTGGCTTTGAGAGCTGCTCTAAGTAAAGCACCACCGCATATCCTGTATCACCATCCCCATGTTTGAAAATGGTGGTGGGGGGCACTTGAACTAAAGCTTGTTCAGTGCTGATACACAAGATTCAGGAGGCTGCTGGAACTGCCAATTGCCATGCTCTAACACACTTGATTAAATGAGTCTACTGCAATGCGCTGGAATTCCAGCATGTCAAAGTAGCATCCGCACGCATGTATAGGCACCATAGGATTACAAATTAGTCCTAGTGCATATTCCTGCCTTGTGTATATGACAACTAAAAATACCCCACTTTACTTTTATGGCAGTAATGTTTTAAATCATCTGAAATTTTCCTTCAACATTTTAATACCAGTTTCCAAGACTCGGTCACCTTTACTTTTCATTTCAGTACATTCAGCATTACTAAGTATGCCCCCAAATCAAGTGGGTAAAGGGTAAAAAATATATTTGGATTGGATTTGTGTTATCATGTCAAATGCCAATCTTTAACCCCCCACCCCCCAACCCTCCCCAACCCTATTGTGTTTCTTCCCTCTACACTTAATTCAACATCAGTATTTCATATTTACATATTGGATTTCTCCTGTGTACTGTAAAAGCATTTCCATAATTGCATTGACTAAAATAGTTATCTAAATTATAGCAAAAGAAATGCATCAAGGTACATTAAAACTGTGGGAGACTACCTACACATTGAAAAGAAGTGGTTTCCTTGCGCACAAACAGGGTAATTCAGAGATGGAGCTTGAGAGGATTCTGCATAGGCAGCATATAATACACAGAGCTTGAAAAGAATTTTTGGGTGGGTCAGAAGAGTGCCAGAGCTACCAGTATGTTCATGGGTATGCAACTCTTGTAGCTAATATCTCCCACCAGGAGTGGACAATATGGGGGTAGGTTGCCATACACAGACTTACTTTAAGCTTAGATTGTAAAAACACTCATAGAGGGCTTCCAGAATTTGTGAAATGCAGTTTACAGGACTGGAGGGCTGGGTGGGAATTCAGTTCTCCCACTTGCTACCATAGTTTCATTGCTTTAAATTATACTCCAGGATAAGCAATAAAAAAATTAAAATGTCAAGATTCATTTTGTGCATTTTTTCTAAATTTAGGCTCCATTACACTGCAACAAAATAAAACAACACTCCCCCTAACAATTGACCAAAGCAAACCCAAAACAGCAACAAACAAAGCCAAACAAAACATCCAACAATCAACCAATCAAAAACACCCTCTCTCCCCCAGGGTTTATCTTTTATGGATTAATTTTTCTTTGGTGGATAAAATCTAGGCAACTGTTGGAAGTACTGTTTCACTGATTTGTTTTTTTAAGTCCCTCTTTTTTATTGGAATCCTTTTTTTTTTTTTTCAGAATGTCATCATATTAATAGAATACAGTTTTATATTTACTTTACTGAAAGACTCTCCAGGCTGCACTTTCACAGACTGGAGTCATGACATCTCTACATTCATGCTCCATGAACAACTTTAACTCTGTCCCCTTCTACATACCTATTACAATGGAGTTTTAAATTGTACAGTGATTAGGAAGTGAAGCCAAGACAGCTTAAAAGATATGCACAAATAATAAGTAGATGTGCTAAAAATAAAATCTATGTCTCCTGAACCCTAAGTGTAATATCTCTTCATTGGAGCAAACTGACATTCATCACTGAATGCTGCAGAAACACTTCTTTATTCAAAGCATCGGTTCCTGCAGAATCTAAGCTTTCATTTAAGGGGAGGGGGGAGGTTTCTTATTTATATTATTATTCTGAATATAGACAATTACCAGTTCACTGTCTTCAGCAGACACAATAGTTGGATGAGTCAAACACCTGCCATCTTCATTGGGAATGAAGAGCCCTAATCAGTAGCAGAACTAGGGGTGGATGAGAGGGGCACTAGCCCCAGATGATCACTTAGGAAGGGCATCAAAATCGTTTCTCGCTGTTGCACTTAAAAACAGGTTTTTAAACCTAGTGCTTTAAGAAATGACACAACACCTAGTTGATTAATAGGAGAAAGGTTTGTTTTAGTATCTACCAACAAGCTACAAAACTAAATGACAGAAAAAAGACTTTTTCCCCAATATAAAATGAACTATTACAGAAAGTCCTAGTATATATTTAGCTGCAGCAGTGTTTTCTCACCAATGCAAGCAGGGAAGCTGGTACAGTCTTGCAGCCTTTACAGAGCATGGCTCTTCACTGGCGGGCTGGATTTAGGGTGGCTTCTTGATTTTTTCTGGACTGCACCCCTCATTGGCCGTTCTGCCTTGTTTTTTATATTGTCTTAATTATATAGCTTAAAGTTTTTTCCTTGATGGTTAGTTGATTAAAGTCTGAACAAAACATGGAAGAAAAGGGTTACCATCACATTACAGTTGTTAAACTGCCTGCCTGGCTCCTGATTTGTCCAGCTGTGAAGACTCGTGTTTCTTGCAACTACAGAAGTTATAGGCCAATTAAATGTGATAGGTCTTCAGTAGACAAACAGGATACCTAAAAGCATTGGTTCCCAGACCTGTCTTTGAGTATTTGTTTATCAATGGGGCAATAGCTTCTTTTGCAATAGCTTGTACCATTGATGGTCTATTTACACAACTCCAGACAAACACTGAATGATTGAGACATTTGTAACATCTTAGACGTTGGATGCCTATTTTGAGAAATGTGAGGATGTCACATACAGGACATCTTTCATGTATTCAATGCACCTTTTACAGGTTTTCCTTGAAATGTATATTTAGTTTTTTGTCTTCTTTTGTTGCTGGTTCAATTGAAATGTATATGTAGTTACCTGGCCTTCTCTAGTTGCACTAGCTGAGCCTCTCTCTCTTGCTCTCTTAGCCTGGAGATACATCTGTTGAGTGTGTCAGGTCTCTGCCAACAATTTTCCTTTTAAAGGAACCATCACTCTTATTATTTCATGGCATGGTTCTGGTATTGGGTACCTCAAGCACCACTGTCTCTACGTCTTCATGGGTTGTAGCCATCACCAAGACTTGATTTTTCTTGTATCAGTCTTGTCACCACAGCCCAGTATTGCCCCACCCACTGTGTTGCATTTTTGTGCAAGAGACACAGTTCAAGCTTTTACAGCCAGCACCAATCCTTGCTGAGTCTATATCTTGGCAGCAGGGCAGCCCCACAGTGTTACTTTTGCAGCAGTAGCCAAAGTATGGGCACTATGCTGCCATTACTTTATGAGCAAAGGGGGAGCTCTGCCCCTACATTTCACCTTCTTCACTTCTTGATGTGCAGGAGAGTTTGTCTAGAGTGTAAACCCTTCTTGTTACACTACTGGCCCTAACTGTATATTTATTTATACAGTTGGTACTTGACACAAGGCAACTAGTACACATACCAATTCACATGCATGTTTGTGAGAATAAAATGGCTTACAGGGTCATTCTGACTGGCCACTGTGAAAAGAGGATTTCTTTTCCTTTTCCCCTACTTAAACATTCTATATACCAAAGCTATTTTTGGGCTGTCAACAACAGGATCAGCATACACTCCTAAGGCAGGAAAAATGCCTTAAATTCAGTAGATTGATCTCTAAAAAATCAAATTCAGCAGAAACAGAGTTGCTGTACAATTGTCAATAGATTCTGAGCAGTTACCACTGAACACCTTAAAATGCAGAGAAAAAGTCTATTTAGAGGAATGTTGAGATTGTATGAGTCAAGCAATCCAAAGTTTGGCAATCTCTGGATTATCAGGTTGTCTGTCCATACAAACTTAATTGGCCATCTGGTCTTTTTGCATTTTTATAACAGAGTCTTTAATTACATACTTAAATACAACATTTTTTTCTATAGGATGCCTCCCTTTTCTACTGTAGAGGGTAGACCGTGGTCCAGGGGTGATTGATTGTATAAAGAAAGAGACAGTTTCACCTTGAAAGCCTCTCTCTGTCTTGTTGCAGTGGCTGGAACATTAGCACAAGGGATCACAGAAAGAGAAGGGATTGTTTTATATTTAAGGAAATTGAATGCCACCCAGAAGAACTGAATCCTATCCATGCCTATGCCACGGGGTTTATGAGACAGCATTATTGAAACATGCAGGAAGAAATTAATTTTGTATTCGAGTAAGGAATTACATGATGTGCATTAAATAAGGCTGGAGGACGTACATTAAATGCAGAGGAAAAAAAGGGTGGACTGAACGGGGCAGGGGTTCTGTGGGGAAATAAAATACTTCATGTGATCACATAATTAAAAACTATTGAAATGCATAGCCACAGGGCATGGAATTAAAGATGAATGGACAACCTTGATTAGGGCATTTTCTCACTTCTGAATGATTGACTTAGATAGCACAATAGTCTTTTATAATAAGAAAACATTATTTTAAATATACAGGTCTATGTTGGTTGGCAGAACCACATACAAAAAGTAATACGAACTGCTTTTCAATCTTATCCTCACTTGTCAGTTTATTTCTTGTAGGTATCATTGAAGGATTTTAAAAAGGAAAGACCAATTGTCTCAAAATGTCTCTTTTGGTGCCTGCACAAAACTGTCAGAGAGAGACATATAGAACATACCCAGAGCAGAAGGAGGCTAGAAATCTGTGATTTTCAAGACATTTTCATGTGCTGTGGTATAATAGCAAATTCTTGAGATTAGAGTATACAGTTCAACAAGTGAACCTGATAATTGTGACCAGCATAGATGAGGATCACATTAAACACAACATAATATAATATACACTGTATATGCAGCAACCTCTGAGGAAATCACTGTACACAATTACCACATCTAGGTAGATGAATAATTCAGATTCCATTTTAATACCAAATAAAAAGCTTATTCAAAGCTTGTACCCCATACCACATCCAGTGTGACAGTTAGAATCTCCTCATGTAAGTAACAAGTCTTATTTCAGAAATGTTATTTTGGTAATATAAATGAAGTGCCCAGTTTCCCTTCGCGGTGCTTAACTTCATTATGGCACATATAGATCCTATTCTGTTGTTTCTCTCTACTGTAAGAAGTACACATATACTATAATGATAACATAATTGTATATATTTGTATATAATTAATATATGTATTAGGAACGAAAGTGAAGGATACACAATATAATCTCATACAAGTGATTTTGAAGATTATACTTAAGTAGATAATTGGGAGAGAATGTTAATTGCTACTTGAAAAGGTAGGGACTTACATAAAAGTTGTTTTGGAAGAGGAATTATCCCTGGCAAGCATTCAAGAGAGGCCAAAAAGCTGGATCTATCTCCTCACAGTTTTTTAAGAATTTGTGTATTTAATGATAACAGTATGGGAAAATGTAACTGAGTGCTCTGATAAACTTTTACTGGTTCAATTTTAGCATACTTTTTTCAGATGCTATTTCTACAAGCACCTAGATTTAATTAAGCTCTATATAATTTGATAGTGGCACCGTTTAATGATGTCCACATCAATAATGATAGTCAATCACATTATTAATTGCCCCAACACAGCCATATTTTCCTACAAATTAAACATTTGTGATACAGAGCACCTGCCTCTCAACACACATGAAAATGAAGTAAGACAGTGTGTGTTCTCTCGTATAATTAACACTTTTCCCCCAAACCAGCTGGGTAGAACTGGGGTGCACATTATATACAAGTAAAAGGGGTCTGGAAGGGATCCACAAGTCTGGAATTTTGGCAGGAGAAGGGCAGGAAGCATAACATTAATTGTTGTGGCACTGGGGCCATGTGGCATGCCAAACTTGGCCCTGGCATGCAGCCTCAGTGCTGGCATGCTGACACTGGGGCCATGTGGCAAGTCTGGAACCCCATACTGGCTGCGAAGCCATCTGCAGAGGCTCTGTGTGCCAAGTCCAGGTCCCACAGACAATGCAAGGTTTCAGGGGAGTGCTACACACAAAAAATACGGATATATAATCACATTTTCAAGGGTCTATACTTTCCAGAGTACATAAAACCTGCCTTCTGCATGTCTTGTGCAGACCACAATTTAAAATCCCTTAAAGACATGCATGAAATTAAAAGCTTCTGTGACAATATGCTGGTATTTAAGATAATTTGAGAGCCCCTTGACAAATCAAAAAAGAATCCAAGAGATTCCAAGTGGAAAAGCTTAATTTAAAGTTGAACTAAACTGTTAGTTTCACAAATCCCTAATCAATTTTTTCAGCTTGCTTTTCCTAACAAGATGTATTTCAGTTAGAGAACTCAGGTATATAAGAGGCCGACAAAGTTCAGAGACTCTAGGGAATCTTATATTACTATCCATATTTTGTTTTTTATTTCCCCATCAATGGCCCAATCACTATATGGCCAACATCAGAGGCACAGACCTGAAAAGTTAAATACTATATTACTGAAAAATAACTAACAACATGTTTATAAGGATAGAGCTTCTATATGGTTTATGTTAGAGGATACTTCCCCCCTCTGCTCAAATTTTAGATACAAATCATATTTAAAGGAAGTATTTAAGAAGCGTGTCTTATATTCAAAGGATGCCACACACCTCCTTCTCTCTGAACATTTGAGAAATGGTATCAGGGCAACCCAGCTTTATCCTTTCAGAACAAAGATATTGTTGAATCTTACTTGCCTCAGCACCATTCTGCCTCAATGCACAGATCTATCACTTGAGAAAAAAAGATGGCATTTCTTAAGTAGCCCTAATACATGCATATGCAAGTAGATTTTCACCTACAAATCAGTTAAAAGGAGTATAATATTGCACAATGCTGACAGTTAAGTTTTCTGTGTTTCAGAGGTGGTGCCCTATATATCTTTATTAGCATATAAATCTTGGCTAAATTGTAAACACACACATATAGGTATACAACAAGACTCTGATGATGGTTATGTTTACCTAGTACAGAACGATACCAATGATATGCATCACACTTGTTTCATGTGCAGAACCTTCCCATCAGGAAATGCTATAGTCAGATTACTGTGGTGCTGACTAAATGCCAGTGATCCTTGCCTCTCACATACCAAGCAAACATATATCTGCATGTATTAACACTAAACGAACATCGCTACACTGCTGCAGGTTTGAGAGGTAGTGTGCACAAAGCACTATGGCCTACCTATCACTGTTTTGAAATGGGACAGAAATGTTATCAGAACTGTTCTTTCAAATTTTCTGCAAAATGAGAGAGATATCATTTTATAATTTACCTGTTGTTCATACATTAGTCACAACTCTGATGGCTGGCATGAGTATTTATCTAACTTTAATTAAATCCTATGTTCAACAGCATAAGATGGCTGCCTCCAAATAGAAGTAATGGCTCACTGCAGGAGGCTGGATCAATCAACAGAAAACACAGGGTTTGTCTACTAATCTGAAAACAGAGCAACCTGTATTTTACATACCATTGCAGTATAAAAAGAAGTACTTGAGAAATCATTTTTCCCATTCCCAGAATGTGAGTAATGCACCTCAGAAACAGACATGATGACAAGTTGTAACTCTCAGGAGCTCAGGGGCTTTTCCCACTTATCTCCTTGACAACAGTTTTGGACAGCATTTTTTCCTCCCAGGGCTTTAGCTCTGACTCCTGCTCTGAGTGGTATAGAAACTAAACTATTCCATTATTATTTAGCTATTGAGTATTAAATGTAAGGAGAAGAAAAGCCATGGGAGGCAAGGGTCAGAACCCACTGCCCCACTCCTTTACATAAGGCATATGTCACTGATATAAAAAACCTGGGGAAGCCTATAATTTATTGTGACATTGATATACGTACCACAGGAAGAAACATCAAAAACAAAACCAAATGGGGGAGGGGGTGGAATTGGATCCACCACATGAGGATTATAGTGTCGATGTTTGATGTGAATTTCTTTGATACTTAAATCATGGCCCAGAGAGTTATTTGTTATTAAAAGTACTTCTTGGATTGCTAAGTATGACTATTTGTATTCATAAGCATGGTATTTTTATATGCAGATGTGACGGGGTAGCTGGCAGTGACCTAGCCCAGGGGTTTTGAAAGGGCAAAAGATGATTGGAGGACTTGGGATTCCCTTTCCACACCAATCAGGCCCCAGAGACTCACCCCACTGTGTCCCGACTGGCCCCTTGGGTCACCTGGAGGGGGATAAAAGGGTCAGCGTGGGCTGACTCAGGGGAGAGACCAGTGAGGGGCAACAAGGAAGGAGCTTCACAGAGCTTGCAAGAGCTGAGCCAGCGGGGTAGGAGCAGTGCTCTGTAGGAGCCTGAAAGGGCAGGACCTGCAGGCAGCAGTGGGACCTTCAGCAGCGCAGCGTGCGGCCAGCAGGAGAAGCTCCCCACTGGGCTCCAGGGTCCCCTATGAGAGGCTGCGGCCGAGAGGCTCCCCCTGCTCCAGGAAGGAACTGAGCAGCAACCTGAGGGGTTCCCAGCTCTGCTTTCAGCTCCTCCAATCAGAGGCCAGGCAGCTTGACGTGAGGCCGGGCTCTGGGAAGGTCAAGTGCCACCAGTGCTGGCTGTTTGGCAGTGTTCCTGCCTACCACGTGGGAGATCTGGGTTGAAGTTCCAGCTGAGGTGACTTGGGGTAAGTGAGATAACAAGAAGCAAATCTTCTTGCAGTGGAAAGGGGACATTGTGTTTTTACCCCCTTTCTCCCCCTCCAGGTACCAAGGCCCTATATTTCCTTGTCATCTGACATTTTGCATTTTGTGCCTTTTTATATTTCATCAACCTGCATTGTTTGTTCTGCTGTTTATGTTTTATATTTTGTTAACCCTGTTTTTTGTCAATGATTGTTGAATCCTGCCCCCTTGGGGCATTGTAGTGTCCATTATATCCTGTGATTTCTGCCTGTTATGTCCCCAGTATTAAAAAGGTATATAGTTAAGTCCCCATTGGTGATCTGGCTCTGCTCTATAGGGGGAGGAGAGTCCCTACACCTCCCACAGCACTTGTGCACCTGCTTTGATCCCTTCAATTGGACAGGGGGTACCTCTTGGAGTACCACCCAGGTTACACATGAAACATCTTGCAAATGTATTACCTACCAAAATAATATGCTATATACACCCTTTAAAAAACCCTAAACAATAAGAGAATGTAAAAACTTGCCATAGCAACATTCTTTTGTATGAAAGAAATCTGTCACTGAATAATTGTATTCTAGTTTAAGACCACAAGAAAGCTTACCTAGTGTAAACATTCAGTTTTACATAGGTACACTTATTTTTAACCATGCAAAGTCATAGAAATTTCCCCTCCCGCAAAAAAACCAAACAAACAGAATTAGCAGTATACAATTTTAAGTTCTTATTAGCGGATGGGGGTTTCACAGTACTACAGTACTACATTCTCTTTTTCAGTTTGAATCAAAAGTAAACAGGAAATAGTACTTTATCTGAAAAAAATGCAGTGTTTATTATTCTGATGCTGTTCAGGAATACAACATGAATTCACCAAATAATTCAGGCTGAAAAAAATCTGGATGTGGGAAAATGTTTAACTTTTTATCCAGTACTGCAGCGTTTAGGGCATTTACCCAGAATGAGCCAGATCCAGTTCAAACCTATCATCTACCTCAGAGTTTAATCTGCCAGGAGAATGTTATAACCACCAGGCTACAGGGTAATCAGGTAGGGTGTCCTCTCAGTCTTTCAATTTCATGATGTCCTAAAATATTCTTTAGAAATAATTAGTTTTTCTAGTAATAAGATCACTTATTTGGGGCAAATTCAAACAGAAATTGCTTTTGGCTATTCTGTTTAGCAATCAACTTCTCCCCCTCTCCTCCCCCAACAATGCATTTGTATAGGGCTAGTAGTAACACATGCAAACAATATGTGTGTGTGGGGTGGGGGAAGGAACTCTTGCAATTTTAAAACAGTGAAGGTCTTTTAAGGAAGGTAAAATAGTTTAAATATCTACTAAACAGCTAATATGTTCAAATTCAGAGACCAGTTCTTCTCACAGATGGAGAGGAAATGTAGAGCTAGAAACAGGGAATCATCCAAGACTGTAGTAAGGAAAAAGTAAGGGCTTATTACATAGTAATTTTGGGCAGCTCCTGGAGCTCTTAAGCCATAGATTGTCTGCATGTTGACACTTGAAACTGGTGTTAAGCACTCATTACGTGGTTCAAAGTTATACCAAACCAGGGCAGGATTCTCACTGAACTGTGCTACCCAGCATGTGTTACACCAATGTACAGTGACACTAGGCTACACCCATTCTTATCCACCCTGCCTTCTCTGCTGGGTCCTGATCCAGCACATTACTCTGTTTCCCCCCCTCATCCCCAGCCTTTCCCAGCACCCCAGATCCCTGCTCACTGCCCCCCTCCCCCTTACCTCTGCTTACTTGTGGCTGCCTGTACTGTCTATCCTGGGGAAGAGCTAAACTACCTGCCTGGCCACTGCCACTCCTGCTGCTCTCTGGGCCAGAAAAGTAGCAGCCCCACAACAATAAGTAATGACCCAGGCAGAGAGGGAGGCAGAAAGAAGGAAGGCACCCTGACTGGTGGAGGGAAGCCCCAGGGGTCAGGGGGGAAGCCTGGAATGGGAGAGGAGGATTATTACTTTTGGTCCTTCAGGTCCCTGCTGACCTAAACATATGATTGCTTCAAATTCTACCTAGCACTAACACTGATCAACATTTGTGCCGCTCACAGTATAAGGTGTAATAAGGCCTTTAGAAAACCTGTCTGAATTAAACATGGCATTACTAATAAGTATTCAGTACTTAAGCCATTAAGTGTGCATTTCCCCTTTGGATCAGACCTCATAAAGTTAATTTCCATATGTGCTGGAAATGACAAAAAACATTTAAGAATTAAAACTTGAAGCAGTAAAACTTTAATTTTATCACCTGTTTTCATGCTGAAGAAGGTTGCAAGTTGGAGTATTAATATGAGATACCAAAGAATCAGTTTACCATAGAAATCATCAGTTTCTTCAAAAGAATTTAGGACTCAAGGCTAACAATTGGAAAAATAAACATTATAGGTTTTCTTGCATGAAAACTTTTCAATCCAATATTTCGATAAGCTTTTATTATTTTATTATTTTCTGATATACGTATTTTTTGGACAGAATGATTAGGAAAGATTAAAGAACTAGACAAGCACACAAATGATTAGTTGTATAACTAAGGAGGAGGAATTGTGAGGCAGGGAGAAGGTATTTGGCTTTTGATTGTCTTTAGCAAGAAACCCTTTTGTCTGCCCCCCACTCAAATGTGAAGCTCCTCCATTTGGCAAAATCCTCTCTTTTAGTATTTCCCCCCTTTGGGGATGCTTCCTCTTTTCTACCTTTTCTGCCTTCCTCCCCCTTTTTCTTTTATTATATCATTATTATTTTTATATAAGGTGTATCTGTAGTGAAAATAGAGCTTGTAGATGGTTTTACAAATGTACTTTAAGTTTAAAAGTAAGTTGTACCATGTAACAATGTTAGCAAGAGCAGGAATCTCTGTGTGGCGTAGGTCCCTGAATGAATTATAGTTGGTTGTGTAACAAAGTAGCTAGTCTAGATAAGCATGTTAATGAGCAGCAATTAACACCTACAAAATCAGAGACCAAGGAGAGGAAAGAATCAATAAAGAGCCAGGATTTCCTGGAAATATCATTGTTAAACTTAGGGAAGCCCCTGTTTGAACTAATCAATGCTGGAAACAAACTCTTGGGGCTGAAATACCACCTGATCAACCACTTCCATAGCTCTATTCATCATGGCAGTGAATCAATCAAAATTCATTAACAGATTCCTGAGACTGCATGTATGTGTAGACGTGACCCCTGGGGCTGACAGCTGCCATCCAGCAGCTACCAAGAGGGACAGCTTTTGAGGACAATGACCCCTGGATTGGGTAAGCCTGGGAACTGGGGAGTCACCAAAGTCTGCCAAAGAGGGATAAAAAGCAGCAAAGAATGACCTCCAATGGCACCCTCTTTGACCTGACCAGCACCCTGACTGTCCAGCCAGAAGGAGCAGCCGGCATCCCCCTTCTGTAGCAACATCACACTGAAAGAAGCCTCGACTGGCTATCGACGGCAGACTCCAGTGCTTGGGAATAGGTATATTTTGACATCAGTGCTCAGTATTCAGAGCTAGCTACTGTGAGTGTGTGTGTGTGAATGTGTGTGTTTGAGGGGATCAGCACCAAGGTTTTTGGTCTGACTTTTGCATCTGTCCAATAAACTAGAATTTTATAATGATCCTGTGAGTTGGTGCTTTGTAGCCAACATGTCTACAAATATTTTAAGAAGTATGAGCACAATAGGGCTAGATTGTCATTTTTAGCAACTGCCTGCAGTAAAGAGCTGATACTAGTGTTGCCGGCACAAGGTGCCCGAGGGAGGCAACAATTGGGTTCGTTGCCCGGTGTGCGTCGCGCCAAATAAACACACTGGGGGAGAAGCAGACAGAGTTTATTTGAGCTCAAGTAAAAGGCACAG
>NW_017728886.1:137318879-137390778 GCF_001723895.1 Crocodylus porosus
AGGAGATTTGCAGGCGCCAGAGAGAAAGGGTTGCAAAGGTTGGGCAAGGGGGGCTTTGGCTCATCTGAGCCTGGAGCAGAAGGACTTCATCGACACTCGTGGTCTTCCATCCCTCTGAGTTACCCAGGGCTTTGCCCAGTGTCACCAACACTAGCACATAATCCAGGGGCAGCTATTAGTGGAACTATGTCTTAGGCAGACAGAAGTACGCAACAGTTATGGCTATTCCCTGGATCTGTCTAAGCTGCATATTAGAAAGAAATTGAATGGGGGTGACCAGAAATGCAGCCCTAGGCACCACCTTTGAGTAGGCGACTGATATGCCATTGGCATTGTGGCAGCCCATGCCAGTACCATAACTACTGTGGAGCAATTGTTGTAACTGCCCTGGATGCCAACTTGAGGAAACACCTGCTTCTGATAGACTTGCAACCATGATCAGGGCAACATCTGGAAGTAACCACCACCCCTGTACCTTTAGGCACCCAGTTGTGTCCCTATACTGCTGGCTTGCCCTGTGCCATGATGCTCTGCTACACTTATGTTTCTAAGCCCTGATTACTCTGCTGCTAAAACCTGATTTGACAAATCCTTGTTCAGTGAGAGCTAGAAAAATGAAATGCTACACAGTCCTACTGTATAGATAGATGTAAATGCTCAATGGGAGATTCCATAAGTCACTGGTTTCCTGCTCCCCACCTTTCTCCCATCTGCCACACACACACACATATACACATACATATACATATACATGAACGTGCACACACATGTACTCTAGCATTACACTACAAGCCTGAAAGCATACCTTAAGAAGATGGCATCAACCCTACAAATTGGGAAGTGCTGGCTGGTAATAGGTCTCAATGTCTCTGCACCATACATACTTCAAAGAGAACCATATTGCTCAGGAAGCTGAGAAATGGTAGAGGAGGAAGGAAAGTGCACAACATCCTGGACAAGAGTTGTGCCCTGCCCCTGCCCTCTCCTCCTAAGGCATCATGTCATATCTGTGGAAAAACTTGCAGAGTATGGATTGGACTTCTCAGCTACCTTAAAACTCAAACTTAATCCTCCTGCCCCTGGCAGACATCATCTTTGTATCATCTTTGTATTGAGAGATAGCTGTAAAAAAACTCCAGGTTTGCATAAGATCAGGAATACTGATGTGAATATAAGGAAGAAAAATGTTAGTGTGCTAGCACCCCAAAGCAAATGAGAGTTTTATCTAGACAATACTAGATAAACTATACCGAAAAGAAAAACAATGCTATGATGAAAAATATTAACTTGATAAAGTGAAAAGGACATATTCATTAATTCTTCCCCAACACTACCTAAAAAGATTTTGAGTTAATCAAAACAGGATTTTCATAAATAGGCAAAGAAAAAGTTTGTCTTCTAATTTAGAAGAGAGACAGAAAGGAAATGTGGCTGGGAGTTATTTCTAGCAAAAACTGTCTCACTGAATAAGGAGAGCCACTCCACTAAAAAGGGTATTTATATCATAATTTATAAATATATATCCATTCTGTGGATTACTGGTAGTTTTACAAAACAAAGAAAAAACCCAAACACTGGGATATTTTTCAGTTTCTCCACATAAAGGACCCAATATTGGAAAAGCTAATAAAAACACCAATTAAAAGGTGTCAGGCACTTTTCAGGTTTAGAGCCATAGGATCATTTAGTATATATTTATTTACATGCTAAAATGTATATACATACTAAAACATCTAGTCAACAGACACATACACAAAATTTTAAGTGATCATCTCATAATGACCCTCTATCTAAATGGGATTCTTCAGAATTCATGAACAGCCAGAACATACCAATTATCACCTTAGGAATCTCCTTTTATGATTTTTTTAAAGCATCCCTCTACCCAAATACCACCCCCCCACTCTGACCCCTGAACACACACACAGAAGTACCATAGTTATTCAAAATAATTTATTCACTCTTTAAGGGTGATGACCTTAAGGCACAATTCAGCAGAATTTAGATTAAATTAATCCCTAAACTAATAACCAACCACCTCAGAACAGCTCTGTTATTTTAATATATTTGCCAAAAGGTACTTTTAAGTGCTTAAATTAAATAATTAAGAAATAAGTTTAGGAAAAAGTAGGTATTTCAGTATTGCTCTGATGTACTTAAAACATATTATTAAAAACCCAAACAAATATAGTAATACATATTAGATGTTCAGATAAACTATAGCTGACCTTTTGGGGCTTTACAAATTACCTTTACAATCAGCACAAAACCTGCTGAGATGCCACTTAGCTATAGAATAAGCTCCCTAGGCATGTCTAGACAAGAGCACATGTGCCTCTTGCAGTGTCCCAAACCAGTTTGAGATGTTGCAAGAGGCACACTGTGAATGAAAAAATGTTTCTCATACTGCATATTTGAAGCAAAGGCTCAAAATTTTATACCAGGTATTGAAAAGAAAAAAAAAAAACACAATGGAAAAGAAGTGGGGTAGGGAACAGTCCCAGACCATGCCCTGAGGTAACCTGGAAGCCAGTCCTCCAGAGAGACACTCTGGTTTCTGACCAGAGCACCTCTATGTGCTTCTGGTGCCCCAGCACATGGGGCACGCAACCATAGCATGTTGGGGCAAGCAGAAGCAAGGCAAGAATCCAGCATAACCAGGACCCGGCCACTGTTGGGGGTATGTAGGGATAGATGTGGGAGAGTTGTGGAGGTGTGTGGGGCAGCTCTGCCTGTGTGGGGAGGTTGTGTGGGGGTGGGGTGCAGGTCGGGGGGTTCAGGTCCACTGCAGGGCCCACATCCTTCCCCCTCACAGCAACAGTGGCTGTAGGGTACTCAGGACTTACTGCTTTTTGAGCCCCCTGCAGCTCAGCATGGCCTCAGCTGCCTTAGAGCCAGCACCACCTGTGCTGCTTGTAGTGGGCACAGGCCAGCTCAGTGCAGTGTGGCGTGGGGCCATGTGCCTTTCTGCAGCTCCAGGCCACTTGGGCTGTAACCTGGGTGCAGTTTCCAGGGATGGCATGCCATACCAGGCTGGCTTCTGTCTCTACAGAACCATCCAGGCCCAACAGTGCACAGGGCCCATGAAGGCAGGATCTTCTCCAGGAGACAGCACGGAGGTGCAGAGAGGTGCATGGCCCCATGCTATGCTGGGCTGCACCCACAACAAGTGGCACAGGCAGCGCCAGCTCTGAGGCAGCTGGGGCCATGCAGCACCACAGCAGGGCTCCAACAGCAGTTGGCCCTGAGTGCCCAGTGGCCACTGATGCTGTAGGGGTGAGCTGTGGGCCCTGCAGGAGGGTTGCACCCTGTAGGGGGGCAGGGGACCCACCCCTCCTTACTCATAGATATAGGGTTGGAAGCGACCTAGTAGATCTCCAGTCTGACCCCCTGCCCTGAGCAGGAGAGAATACTGAGCTCATATGACCCCAAAGGTATCTATCTAGCCCGCTCTTAAAGACCTCCAAGGTAGGAGCCAGCACCACTTCCCTTGGAAGTTGGTTCCAGATTCTAGCCACCCTGACTGTGAAGTAGTGCTTTCTAATGTCCAGCCTGAACCTACTCTCAAACAGCTAACGGCTGTTATTCCTTGTTACTCCAGGAGGTGATCGGAGGAACAGGGTCTCTCCCATTCCCCTCCAGTCCCCCCTGGTAAGTTTATAGATGGCGACCAGTTCTCCTCTCAGCCTTCTCTTGTAAAGGATGAACAGGTTCAGGTCCCATAGCCTCTCCTCTGCCCAGATGGGAGAGCAGTGGCACACATGACAGTAGTGCTGCACAAAGGCCAACTGTGCAGCCACAGCCCACTGGCAGCTGGCCCAGATGCCTCTGCTGTGGCTTTGCAGTCCCCATCTAGCAAGCATCTGATAAGCACCCTAACACAGTCCCCCTACACCTACCCTCACCCCCCCACATCCTTCCACACCCTCCCACATCCCCCACACCTCACTTCCCACCCTCCTCCTGCAAACCCCCATCACACACCCATTATGCCCAGCTGCCAGACAGGATGAGATCTGCTGGTAGGATCTGTGGCTTCAAGGGAAGCTGTCTCCGCATCCTAGTTAGTGAAGGGGCCAGGGGGAGCTCTTATTGCTCTATGATAAGAAAACCAAAAGCAAACATCAAAACATATTTAGAATTTATTTTACTATGGTGATAGAGACACTGGTAGGCTTCCAAATTGCCTTAAAATTGTAAATATATCAATAAAACATTGCCCAACTGATCTCTCTCTCTATATATATATATAGATATAGTAGTCTTTTGATATAGATATAGATAGTGGTCTTTTGTTTAAATTGTGGAAGAACATGGATTTGGGGGCATTTTAAAGAGTGAATTTGGGATATTTTAGGTGGCAGCAGGTCATAGCCAGGCAGCATCCCCCACTGCCAGACTGCTGCAATGGGTAGAGGGTGTAGGGAACTCTGTTAGAGGTGCTCCGCAGTCCAGGTGGCACAAGGAGCTAGCATCCCCAGATACCAATTGGCCAGGCCCCAGAAGTTCCTGTCTATTTGTATCATCCAATTTACTGTGGGCCCTAAGACTCACCCACTAACTAGTAGCCCCTACTTATGGGGCCAGTTAATTAATTACACAACTAAATTCTTTGGAAAACAAAGGGAAAAAGCAGTACAGGAGTGACATGAGGGTAAAAGGGTCAAAATGTGAAAATGAGTGCTCCTGAGAAGTACACTGAGCAGAGCCCCCTGGGCCATGCACACTGGGCCATGCCCTCCGGTCCTCAAAAGCATCCAAAGAGCCAGTGGACACCACCCAGTGGTGCTCTACTGAAAGGCGTGTGTGGACTTATGAAAGGAAAGCAGCCCCACAGACCCTGGGCACCTTCCCAGCCAGAGCTTCCTTCCTAGTCATGTATAAACCCCACCTGGCCAGGGTGAGGGCCAGGGCCAGGGCCAGGTAGAGGTTGACCAGGAGGTCCTGGGACTTGGTGGAGCTGTGGATGGGGTGACCAAAAACAAAAAGGTGGAGGGTAAAATTCATCCAGAACCTCAGATGGCGATGGACAGTAGAAAAACAGACTGGTCCTGGGACTTGGTGGGGCAGCAGACGGGGTGTCCAAAAATAAAAAGGTGGGGGATAAAGTTCATCCAGAACTTCAGAAGGAGGTTCCAGAGGTGAAGGGGCTGTAGCCTAGTGTACTTGAGCATCATGTGCACCAGGGTCTCCCTCTGCCCTCAGAAGGGACAGGAGATTGGGGTGTTGGTAAGGCTCACCACATACATGCCTGTGGCAATGGCTCCATGAAGGAGCCCTCAGCTGAGGTCCCCAATGGCTTACAGAATGAGGGTGGAGGACAGCCACTGAGGCACCCCAGCTACGTCCTCACTGAGCAGGTCCTGCCACTTAGTGTCTGGGTGGGAAGCAAGGGTGGCATGGTGGACCGAGGTGGTGGTGATTGGATGGTGGAGAAGTGGACCGGTTTGGTGTCTTCTGGCCAACTCAAGTCATGGAGCAGGAAGCACTGCAAGGCCAGGAGAGATGCTGGCCCTACTACAAACTCCAATGGGATGGAGAACATGGCAGTGGGGGGCGAGGGGAAAGACCACCATTGTGCAGGACCTGGTTGACAAAAAAAAGGGCATCGGGAGGTAAGGCAGATTTTACCTCGTAGACTAGGTGGCAGGTCACACACATCATGGGTAAACCCATGCGTTGGGTCAGTGCAGTGAGGTCCACCCATGCCTGCCTATCATAGTCCAGGAGGTTTCCAATACAAGTGATGCCACCCAGGGCCAGCCCCCAGAAGCTCCTGAGAGCAAGTAGCCCTGAGCTGCTTGCCAGGGCAGCTTTTTACGTTATAGGGACCAGCACAGGGCAGATTTTTATACAGCCCCCTGCACTCCCTGGATGCAGATCTGGGAGGGGCTGGGCAGGGTCATTTTGCTGCAAGTGTCACAACTTGCCCTACACCAAAATGCATGTCCGGGTATGTGCTCTGAGGCAAAAATCTCTGGCACAAATTTGTGCTGCTTCTATTTGTGCTGCTGTGAGCGCATGTGCCTGCATGTATGGATGCACCTTCTCTGTTTCTCCCCTCACAGGGATCTTAATTTTTAAAGATAATGTGGCTTGGATGGCAAAACTGGCTGCGATCCTTGGGGAGAAGGGTGCACAGAACTAGAGCTGTGGAGTATGTTTGAAGAAGTAGAATGTATTTACTATTAGATACTTCACACTGTTCATTTGCTTGATTTTGTGCCAACCCTACCACACCAGACAACTTTACTGTTGTATAATTATGCCTTTTGTTGTAGTATGCAGAAACTAAAGGTCATTCTGAATGAGTAGAAAATGCCTCATGGTGTATAGAACAGCATAGCATCACGAACAGATTAAAGAGGAGGATTAATCATTTCAATAAGTCACATGAAAATATTCATAGTTTCATAGTTGTCAGGGGCTGGAAGGGACCATACAGATCATTGAGTCCAGCCCCAATGCATATGGGCAGGAACGACTGCTATTTCTTCCATAAACTTCAAAGAAAAATATTTGAACTAACAGTTCTACCAAAATAGATATGAAAATATTATTTTTAGTAAACTGCCCCTTATTTGCTAACCTGTCAACAATCTATTAAACATTCTAAAACTTAATGTACATGTAACATATCCCTTTACCCTTAAACAAGAATATTAAGGCAGCAGACAAGGCAAAAGATGCAGTAGGCTGTGTCTTCTGTCCTGCAATTCTGGAATTAGAAAACATTGTACAAAATTCAAGATTATTTTGTATAAGACTTCTCTGCAGCATTATTATTTAAGGTTAAGAAACTGTAAAATGAATTGCTTCCTATAGCAGACAACATAATGTATTTGTTCAATCGATCAGTGATAGAAAAGTGCTGATTCAGTATGTCTATGAGATAAGCTATATGCATGTAACATTACACATGGATTCAGAAAAAAGAGAGAATAGAAGTGGGCAATATTCAAACTTTGAGACTACAACTATCCCTAGCTCGGAGGGGATTCAAATTCAATACTGAATTTGAATACAATTACTGACTCCCAGTACTACAAAATATGTCCAGTTGTCTCTAAAACTGACTAAAGATAGCTTTGAAGTACACCATATGAGCAGACTGATTCTAAAATCCAAGGAAAATGACAGTGCCAGTGTCAGGCTGAGTGACATTACTGTTAAACTCATCTTATGAAAGTCTAACATCAACAATAAAATTTTGAAAAAGTTTCATCTTTATTCTACAGTAAATAATTGCATGTAAAATAGGAGGGGGTCTGTGTAAATGCAAGTATACAGGTAAAGGAAGAGGGTTATTCATCTTATAGGTCACTATTTCTGTAGGCAATGGTTTCTTGCAGATTTCACATACTTAAAATAGTTAATGATAATATTAATACGTCCAATGGTTATATTTTTCGTGTGAGGGGGTGGGAAAAAAAATCAACATTTATTATGTAAAATAATGGATACTAGAAACTAGAGCTTGGCAAATCCCACCCCCACCCAAAAAAACTCCTGAATGAGAACCCCAAAACTCACATTCTATGAGGAATTGCTCACAATTAGAAATGAACATACTTCAAGCAGAGTCATACTAAATAAAATCATGCACATGAAGGCAGTTACAGCATATGAATATGAACAGAGAAAATTACATTTAGACTCTACACTCAGCCAATGAATATTTTAACAGCTTAATTATTTTCTGTGAATTATGCCTTGGGCAAGGCCTGTGTAGCCTACAAAGAAAACATTTACTTTTTTTTCCTAAAAAATTACCTAATCCCAGTTATTAGTTACTTCTCTCTGAGCTGCTTTATCAATTACTTCTCTCTGAACTGTTTCTATCCCTGAAAGATTCAAAATCCCAGTCTTATTCAGTTCTCTCTCTCTATTAGGAGTCAAGCTACAAAGTTAAGAAAATAAACAACATATAACCTACCAAAATTTACTAAATAAGAATTACATTTTAAAATACCAAAACCTTCCTCCAAGTTACAAAAAATACAACTGAGATTCCCAGGTATACAGTTTTATGAACATAATATTTGTTCATTAATTTTGAAGAGTTGGCAACAATCAGCTCCAATTAGAACATTACTTATATTAATTCCTAAAGATGACAATAGATTATGTAACCTGATCCATTATTTAAAAGCCATACCTATTATCGAATCTGTCATCAGACTACTGTCTGTTGGCCAGCAAAGAAAGGTTCTAACAGAAACAATGAATTCCAGATGTGAGAGTATCTTACTCCTACTGTCTCTCTACTGACATGCTCCGTGGGAATTTGATCTCAACGCCAAGGATGGAGCTCCAGGCAGAAAGCAGTGACAGAAATTCAAGTGCAACCTTCTAAAAAGGATCACCATAAACAAGTCCTTCTCTGAGGGGTGGGGGAGCGCACTGGGGCAACTGGCCTGGGCCCTGTGCTTTGGGGGGCCCTGTGGACTGTGCCATACAGGCCTTGCCACTGCTGCCATGTGCCGCTGGCTCCACGCTCTGGCCGCTGCCCCCCCCCATGCTTCAACCACTTGCCACCTCCTGGCCCTGCACATTCCCAGGGACAGCTCTGACTGTAGATCAGGGGCTGGCAACCTGAGGGCATCTGGCTAGATAAGTCCCATGGAGCCATGGGATCCAGAGCATGGAATCAGAGGGCTTCAGGGCATTTTGGCAGCAGGGGGCTTTGATGCAGGGTGATGCAGCAGCCAGGTCCTAGCACCAGCCTGCCTTAGATCTGGCTGAGTCATTCTGGCACACCACTTGAAAAAGGTGCTGACTGCCACCAGAGAGGAGCTCTACAGCTAAGCAACTCAAAATAATAATGGAAGAACCATTCCCCTTCCCCCCACCATGAAGACAAATAAAGCTTCTAGGGAAAAAAAAAGGGCTGTATTGTGTTATTTAAGCATAAAGTTCAGATATACAATATCCACTGCACTAAATCATTCTCTAACTTCAGGTGGAGCAAGGTCATATAAACAGTTTACAGTAGGATAAAAAGGGTTGAGATTTACCACATATTAGTTACCCTCCAATTACTACCCATGTGCATGGTATTATACCATGGTAAGTGGAAGCTCAGTTATGGCAGCTTATCCATCCTTCACTGAGGGCTAAGAAATCAAAATTTATTTTCTACCTACCATAGGGTAAACCTGTGCACAATTAACACAACAAATATCCTCCTCAGCTCCACTTTGTACCCTAGTAAATAGTTTGTGCCCATACTTTAAGAGGCAATGCTCATCTTCTCTTCTCTTAGTAATAGCAAGTCTTTGTATCTATCCAACCTTCATTATATCTTTCAAGGAATTTCAAAAGGGGCTTATTTTTATCTCCGTCGTGCAGGTGAAAATCAGAGGTATGGAGAAAAAGATGTTTTACATAGCGAGTCTGTGGTAGAACTCACTGTTCAAGAGAATCCAACCCTCCTGACTCCCAGAATTGGTCCCATCCACTGTACCATGCTGTCTAGCTAAAACAAAGCATTTTTCAGTAGATTCAATTTAGACTTCAAATGTCACTTCTTACTTTAGGGCAAGGATTTTTGTGAGTGATATAAAAAAAATATGTGGTGTCTTTTATGTGATATCTTAAATATGTGATATCTTTTTTGTCACTCACAAAAACCCATCATCCAAACACTATCACTTCTTTCCCTTCACCTTTCTTCCCAGTGTCCCTGTAACAACTGGCATCATTACCTGCTTCTCTAGTTAATCTTACATTCTCTCTCATTCCTCATTCCACCAAATTTTGGGGTATTCATGTAGTGTTACATGGGGTTTTTTAATATTTGTTTGAAATGATGTGGTTTGTGTGGTCTTGTTGAAAAGTCAACGTTATGCTGCAACCATTTATGTCACTTTTATTATGCATTATTTTATGCTGTCTCAGGGTGCATCTTCACATGAAATTAAGCCAGAATGATAAATTGAAGTGCAGTTCATACCAGATAAAATTATTCCTGGCACAGCATTTACACATGTGTTCAGGACCACTGCAATTCCCAGGCTGGCAGGGTGTCTGGGGGGTCAGCCCCAGGCTCCAGGTGACAGCATTGGCAATGTTGGGGCTGGCTGGGGCATGAAAATACTATAGCACAGGTGGTAGCCATCGTTTTGAAACAAGGGACACTGAATACATGAGACACCGCAGCACGGGAGCATTCTGAGTAGAATGCTCCAGGCGACTCAGTTAATGAAGTCTGTTCTGATGCCTTCCAATCAGAATGTGTTGGAGTACATGTAAAAGTACTAACTGAATAATAGCTGGAAACAATAGGAGGTTACCACCTAAGCACTGCATGATAAAGCTCAAAGAAATTTTTCTTGGGACTGGTTGCAAACAGAGGGATTACTTAGCAAGGTATAGACCCTAAACCAAGGCAATCACATCCTGTTTGGTCCCACTGTATTCAGGAAAAAGGAACTTTGGTACTGAGCATACACTATATACGAGTAAGTCTCATATGACCACATCAGTCATCTGGGCTCCAAGAAAACAGGCTAGCCTCCCTCTCTCCCCACTCCTGCTATAACAAAATATATTGTAATCAGCTGTTCTGAAATTGCCACTTTTTTGTTCATTCCAATTCTCAATATGTTTTATTAAACAGATGTATTTTTTTATATTCTTTAAAGGAAAAAAGGATTATATCAAAGTTACCTCACTTTTATCTGTTTCTTTCTTTAACAGAAAAACTGGCCAACTACTCTGACCAAGGGGACAACAGCATGCAATAGTTTGTTACAGCACTGAATTATAGTTTTTGTTTAAGTTGTGTCTTTATTTTTGTTCGGAAGCATACCAGGACAGCTACATGCCCAGGGTAACTATGCAGTGCCTGGAACAGTGCTGGTTTATGCTATGCCTATTGTGGTGGTGTGGTCAGTCGCTGCCATGGCAGTAACTGCTTTTGTACCCCAGCGCCTGCTTGCCTCCCTAACACTCACATAAAGGTGGGCCCTGATTGCCTCTGCTTCACTCCTAGCTAAACTACTGTTTAACATTTTGGGTTTTGGGGGTGTTTTTGAGAGGATGAGGGAGGGGAGTTGCTTATTTTTTATGGGTATAACTGTTTCATTTAAATACTTACCCCCACGAATTGCATCATGAAATTAAACTTATTAGCACTGTAGCTAATTTCAGGTAGTCATGTTTCAGGACAACTTCTGATTCTGTATTATGGAAGATAAGTACTTACAAACCAGAGAGAAACAGTGTGTGTACGTGTATGTGTGTAATACATACATATATACATACGTGTACATATTTTATCCCCTCAGAACATTAGGCATACATGATTGACATAAATACCCTCATACTACTAATACTGCTATTTTCCTATTGTAAGGCACATTTTAAAAACTGTTTTACAATGATTTTTTTGAGAAAAACTAATTTTTTTGGAGAAAATTCCATTCTTTGGATATATCCCAAACTTTATTACAGAGCTAATTTCCCTCTGTCCATTTACTTTTCCTGTATAACTGCTGGTGTTGCAACATTTTCTCTTCCTGGGGAATGAAATGAAATGATATCAATTATATCTCCCCGCGGCTACTGTTAAATGACTTTACATAGATAACGGACTAAACATAGCAGACCCCATCCTTATTGAAATGTTACCGTATCACTTTACAAAAGCATAATCACAAAAAGTTTGTGTAATAGAAGACCTAAGTTTCTCTCAGACTTGGATCACATGAAGAAGTGCTATCAGTATTCTGCCACTGAGTCCACCTTGGTCAAAAGGTTAGGATTAAAAGAAAACTTCAGTCATATGTGTATTTGTAGAAAGGGTGTATGTGTGTGTGTGTGTACCAATCTAAGTACTGGTGCTTAAGTAGGTTTGGTTTTGTTTACTTCTGATTAATCATTTCAAATAATCAATTTAATGCTGCAGACAATATTTCTAGTTTGACGCACATAAGAGGAGACCAAATACAGCCTGAAGACAAAATCTGCACTAGCAAAACTAGTAGGAGGGGGGGAAAAAAGATTCCTTCCATCCAGTGCTTCTGCAGTAAGTCAAAACCTTTTTCAATCTTCTCAAACATAAGATTAGTGACTTTTTTCCAAGTGAAAATGCCTGCACACACATATCCTTCCCCCTAAAACATAGATACACATATATATAAGGTAAACATTTAAATAAAAATAACCTAGTTATATAGAAGTAAAGGAAAATTTTCCCTTAAGGAATAGGTACATTCACTAACCTCACATTATCAAAACTATGTAAAGAATAGTTAAATTTTTTTAACATTTTTGTTTGTTTGTTTACTGGGTGGCTCCATCTAATACACTTCTTCCAGTTCTGTTGCCATTAAAACTGATTATGGCAAAGAGCAAGAAGCAGGAGATGACACTTACTCCTTTTAAATTAGGAAGGCAGTCAACTCTGTCAAAGAGCACAAGTGTAAAATAGCCTGTGATCAGGAGTAAAGAGATATTTTTATACAGCTAAAATAAGAGGTGTGAGAGTTTTCCTCACTTCCTTCTTTAAAAAGGACAACAACCCACTGAACTGTTTTTTCTAGAAGTGAAAACATTTGGGCAAAGTGGCACAATGCTTCAGCAAAATATATATATATATATATATATATATATATATGTATATAAGTCCTTCTTGTGTCTCTACATATGCCTTTACATAGCAGGCATTCAGCAGGTGCAGCATAGTCTGAGGCTCTGTGCTTCAGTCACAGGTGGTTGAACTAGTGATATAGAACCACTTGCTCCTTGAAGGGCTCAATTTAGTTACATAGGCAGTTGAGACATCACCACCTTTGCTAGGGTTCATCAAGTGATAAGGACTCCACTGGTGGAATGTCCATTCTTCCTCACTCAAGTATTTTTTTCAGCATCTTGTTCCACATATGTAGTTGTGTCTCCTTGAGAGTGGCATCAAGAAGTTAGGTCCTGGTGAGGAAGCTCCTGCATAACTTCAGACTTCAGTGTGCTGCAAGATGGTCTTATAGCAGGTGTCTCATGTTAGGGTAGAATGAATGATATGAATTTTGGGGAGTGCTGAGTGTGCAGCTGAATGAAGGCTTTTTTCCTGTGTCCCAGTCAAAGCTGCTGGTCACAAGGCTGGATGATGTATTAAAAGCAACTAACTTAATGAAGGATAGGGTGCAAGGTGCATGATGTGTTGGGTAAAAGTAGAATGCAGCCTACCACTTAGAGTTAGGAAACAAAGCAGAAATATGGCCTTGGATATGGTGCTGAAGTCAGCAAGAATACCAGAAAGAACCAGTAAGAAACTGCAAGTGACCGAAAGAATATGGGGGCCAAAGTCTTATGCATGCACTCTCAGCAGAGAGGCATGTAAATGAATGAAATGCATAAGCAATACCATGCTAAGGAAGCAAACAGTAAACAGAGGTGAAGCTTGAGATGGGAGGAGAAATGGCTGGAACCTGAGGGACATAGGGTGAATGTTAATATGTATGAACCAAGGTGTATAAAATGTGAAAAGAACTAATGTTCAGTGCAGGTCCCCAGTTTGTTGTTTTTTTGGGACCTTTGCCCGAAGCTGTGTCCATTCTGAATAAAGCTGTTGCAAGCAATGTGTGCTGGTGTTTGCTCTATGCTTGCTCTGGCTAATGAGTACCAGGATCCATGAGCAATTGGACTATCATCTCCCTAGTCATTGGGCGCTGCATAAAGTTGGGGTCTAACCTCTAACATCTTCAGTCTGGAGATATAAATTCTTAAAGCTAGATTCAGACGCTGAAATAAAGCATGTTAAATTTCAAGTGTACTTAGAACATGAAGTAGCAATTAGTTCCAACAGGTGTTCAAAGAAGGTCATATTTTCTCAAAGTCTCCTCAGTGGGTGTATCTACATAGCAAGCTTACTATGAAGTTGCCTATTAACTGCAGCAAGCTTCACTGGTCTACACATGCAGAGCTATTAAACTGGAGTAAACTAATTAACTCCATTCTAGGTTAGTACTGCCAGATACAAGTGCTATCCCATGGCAGAGTTATTAACTTCACCACAATGCAGCTGTAGATGCTGAAGGGTTGGCTGGGCCATGAGGATACTACAGTGCAGGGGATGTCTTAACAGCTAGCCCTTGTGCCTCAGCCAACCCCTCTGCAGCACTCTGAACTGGGTCAGAGCAGCCCCAATCTGGCAAGCAGACCCCTGGGCCACCCTGCAAGCCAGAGCTGTACCACCCTGGCTTAACATGCTGTGGTCCTGAGCTCACATGTAAATGCTTCACCCAGGAGCAATAAGGTCTGGTGCAAACTGCGCTGGAGTTTTTTTGTGTCATATTAATATTCACATGTAGATGCACCTCATTTGGTTTAAGTGCTTAGATTATGGATTTAGCCATCTAAATTTAGGAACTCAACTTGTAAAATATTTGTACTGATCTTTATTATATAAGGTAAGTTAGGGTAGGGACTGACTACTAGCTGCCTCTAAAATTGGCTTTAAAAAGATTATTTATTGTTGTATTACCATAGCACTTAGAAATCTTAATTTAAATCAGAGACAAAGATTCCTTTCTGCTGTTTCCTTCTTTCTTATGTCTCCTTAAGTTCCTGCAGTATGGACAATTCATGGGAGACTGAGGCAGTGGGATGCTGATATCAAAGGTAAATCAATGACTTTTTCTCAATTAGCACCTCCAATTCCAACCTCTCCCTTTTCTTTACAGTTCTTCCTCTCCTTTTGATTTTCTCATTTCACCTTTGCTGACAGCCTATGTATGCTTCAATCAGTTGGGCTTTTGTGAGGGTTCACAAAAATCTATAGAATAATGATGTTCAACCCTCTGGTCGAGTGGGCTCCATGAGTCTGCTGGCCTGGTCTGCAGACCAGATCATAGAATTATAGAAAATTAGGATTGGAAGGCACCTCAGGAGGTCATCCAGTACAACCTGTTTTTCAAAGGAAGACCATCCCCCACTAGATCATCCCTGCCAAGGTTTTGTTTAGCTGGGTCTAGGATGGAGATTCCATAACCTCTCTGGGTAACCTGTTCCAGTGTTTTACTACCCTACTAGTGATATTTTTTTTCCCTAAAATCTAACCTAACCTAACTTCCTTTGCTGCAGCTTGAGACTACTGCTCCTTGTTCTGTCATCTGCTACCACTGAGAACAATCCAGCTTCATCTTCTTTTGAACCTCCTTTCAGGTAGTTGAAGGCTGCTTTTAGATCCCTTCTCAGTCTTCTCTTCTATAAACTAAATAAGCACAGTTCTCTCTGCCTGTCCTCCAAAGTCATGTGCCCCAGCTCCCTCACCATTTTTGTTTCCCTTCACTGGAACATCTCCAATTTGTCTACATCCTTTCTGTAACGGGTGGCCAAAAACTGGACACAGTACTCCAGATGTGACCTCCTCACCAGTGCTGAATAGAAGGGAATAATCACTTCCCTTGACCTGCCAGGAACACATCTACCAATTAGGGCTGTGCAAAGCTTCAGTCCCTGATTAAATTTGGAGGAGATTTGGCCCAATTTGGTAAATGACTCACCAACTCCAAATCAAATCAGGAGATCCTTTAATCTCTCTGAATCGAATCAGAAACTCTGAATTGATTTGGAGAGATTAGGAAAGGTTCGCAGATTTGGATATAGGCACAGCTTTAAATGTTTTTTCTACATACCTCTAGGTAGCATGCAGCTCATGAATGCTGTGATGCTGGGGCAGATGGAGTGTCCCACAGGAGCAGATGGTGGGGATAGTCCCCAGTGTGCTCAGCAGCAGACCCAGAAATAGACCAGAAGCACTTCCAGTCCACTTCCAGGTCTACCTGGGAGTGCAGTAGCCCCCCCCGCCCCATGCCCCCTCAGCTCAGTGACTGGTGCTTCCTGGGTCTGGGGGGGCACCCAGGGTCCCCCTTTTGGCAGATTGCTGAGCCAGAGCACGTGGAGGTCTCCCTACAGTGCACTCCCCAGCAGACCCAGAAGTGGACCAGAAGTACTTCTGGTCCACTTCCAGGTTCACCACTGAGCATGCAGGGAGCCCGCCCCCCCCCACTCCTGTGGGATCTCCATCCTTCCCAGCATTGCAGTGTTCACAAGCCATGCTTGTACCTTGAAGTACATAGAAAAAACATTTAAAGCTGTATCTATGGCCAAATCACTGATTCTCTGAATCAGCATTCAATCTTCAGATTCAGATTTGGCCAAATCAAGGACAGTGACCTGAATCAATGAATAAAATCATTGTCCCCAATTTTGGCTGAATCCAAATTGAATACAGCCTGTTTCACACACCCCTACTACAAATGCAGCCCAGTATGCCATTAGCCTTCTTGGCAACAAGGGCACACAGTTGGCTCATATTCAGCTTACTGTCCATTGTAACCCCTGGGTCCTTCTCCTCAGAGCTGCTGCCCAACCAGTTAGCCCTCAGCCTGGTGCATGAGAGTCTTCTGTCCTTAGTGTAGGACTTTGTACTTGTGCTTGTTGAACCTCATAAGATTTCTTTTGGACCAATCCTCCAATTTATCTAGGTCACTCTCAATCCTAGCCCTACCCTCCAGCCCATCTACTACTCCCCCCCCAGCTTGGTGTCATCTGCAAACTTGCTGAGGGTGCATTCTATGCCATCTTTCAGGTCATTGATGAAAACATTCAGCAAAACCAGCTGACACTTGATACTGGCTGCCAACTAGACTTCAAGCCATTTATTATCTATACTCTGAGCCTGATGCTCCAGACAGTTTAAATCCACCTTACAGTCCATTCATCCAGCCCATATTTTCTTAGTTTGCCTTTGAGGATGTTGTGTTGTTGCACCAGATCCAGACTGGGGTCACTCACAAAGGCAATCTGGTGCATTGACTCAGCCTCCCATGCCAGATCCAGCTTCAGAGTAACCCTGTGTGCCAGATCTGGCCATGGAGTAAACCCATATAATCCACATATCTGGAAATTTGGCAGTAAAGGACTGGTGACAGCAGAGCTGCTTCCAGAGCTGTGGTAATTAACATTGCTACTAATTCCCTACTGCCAAATTTCGAGACTTACGGGGAGCTCCACAGGCTGGATGCCACTGTTCCTTGGGATGGAGCTTGAGTGCTACTACTATAGACTAGTTTGCAATATTCAAGTGAAAGGAGAAGCAGCCTGCAGACCTCCCTTGACCACATGCAATTAAAACCCTAATCAGTATAATTTATTTATAGTATTTCAGATTTCTCTTTTGGGGCATTCCCTATATTTTGTAGATACGAAATTCAGTACTGTGTATTGTTCATTCCTGTAAGCTTAAAATATGAAAGATTTACATGGTAAAAGGACTACATTTTTATTTGGGACTATTGAGAAAACAAACATTGATATAAAAATTGACCACAATGCTAGCTTTGTCCAGAACTTTGGATAATATCCTCCAACATACTAATGTGCAATAATCACCTGAGGATATAGAACATTAGATCTTTCACAGATAATATTCATCACAAACAATCTACAGAACAAGTAATGTGATAAAGACTAGAGATAGGGTTGAATCACAATGTTTGTTTCTGAATCCAAATAGCAAATATCTCAGCACCTAGACTGGTTCAGACAAGATTCAGTTCAAATACAAACTCTAAAAGACTGCCAGAGCAGTTGATGGCTTTATGTTATGCCTGAACAGAGGATCAAAACTCAGATAGGAAAACTTCAACCAAAACACAGAAATTTGATCCTCATTCCTCAGAATTTAGATATCTAAGATGCCTATCTGAGAAAGTAGAAATGTGTAAAGTAAAATTACTAGCGTCAGGTAAGTGCATGGTAAATCCTCTGGCCATTGTTCCTGGGTTTTTCCCTCCTAAACTCCAATTAAACAGGAAAAGGCATCAACCAACAAGCCTTTTGCCTTCATGTTCTCAAACTGGATTATGATACTGGATCCCATATTGGGATATCAGGGATATGATATTGCATATTATAATCCTATCAGTTGAAAACTCTAAATCTGCAGGGTTGTAAAGGGGAGGTACAGATAGAAAAGGATAAACTCCGAAGATCTCCAAAAGATTGTTTTTCTTATCAAAACAAAATACAAAAGTTCAGAGACCAAAGGTCTTTGTGCCCATCTACATGTCACTACCTTTAAAATAATACCACCACATTAAGAATGGTTTGATAAGGGAGCAGGCAAAGATTTTCATCAGAAAATATTTTTAATTAAAAGATTATGGGACCAATCATCCAGGCCTCCAAGGCGCACTCAAGTCTTATTAAAAATCAAGTGAAGTTCCTCATGTAGAAGTCCTACAAAACCAGTCTTATTATATGGCTAGTAAGTTATACTAGAACATTAGAAATTTAGTATCTGTACACCTTAAACTTGAACTGGGCTTAACTGAAGTTAAGTCAAATTATGCTGTTAACATCTTTGCCCATTCCTCCTTTCCATGCACTGTTGCACATACAGCCTTCTCTGCTCCTACACATTCCTTTCTCCCTTTAGTTAAAGAAAGCATAAATTGAAGGCTCCAGCAAACAGTGAAGAAATTGATTTGAACTCTACCTCCTTGTGTTGTACCTGCTGTCAATGGACCATGAAGGAGGCTGGAGAGAAGTACACCCATGAATTTTTCACGTAACTATTTCCTGCACTATGGCACATTTCTTGCACTATGGCCCTCTAAATGGGGAGCAACTGCAGCCATCTTTCTACACAGAGGCAAATATGTTTGTTCCACATCCAGAATAGTGGACCTATTTTAGAACTATACCTCAACCTGACCGAACTATTGTGACCTGACAAAACTACAGACAAGGGTCTTACAGAAGTATAGGCTTATCAATATCTTGACTCACTTATATTTTCCATGTATTTTAAATTTTGTGGTTTGACAAACTGAAGATTTTTTCAACTTTATGCTGCACAATAAATGCAAAAGTTAGTAAAACATATATATATTGTCTTGAAAGAAAGGAGGTTACCACTTATAAATGCTACTTTTAGTCCCCCCAAAGCTGCTTGTATGATGACTGGCTATATTACAAAAAAAGGACATACAAGAAAGAGCATTAACACTTTATTGTCAAAGTGTTATTCTTAAAAAAGATAATAGAAAGCACAAGCTGGAAAAAAAAAACACTGAATAGGGCCATATGTAAATTAAATGAAAGCCTAGATAACTGAACAAATTAAATGAGAGATGAACGTTGACCAAGGCTACGTGGAAAAAAAATTAAAATGAACAACGTATAAAAACGAAAGTTAGCCATTCCAGCAAAGAGCAGTCACTAAAAATAAATTTAAACTACAAGTTCAAGTAACCAGTAGAAGCTTTATTCATTAAATAAAGCAACATGCCTAAAAAAATCTACAACAATTTTCAATATAACAAATTAAATTTCATAAGGGTTTATATTTATGTGCAAACAGCAGAAAGGCCAAAAAAAATTTCAAAAACATACAAGACATTTAGGGAAGAAAAATAATTGCATTCTGTGGATAAGCAAAACCTGAAAGAAAAATGGATGGGGGAAAAAAGAAAATTACACCTTAACTGTCATTCTTTCTCCAGCAATTAAAACAACCCCCAAACCTTTCAAAACAAAAATGCAGCAAAATTAATTTCTTAGGAAAGTTATGAAGAAAGAATATTGAATAGGAATTAATCTCCTATGAATTGTGACAGAATGTTTATTTCCAAATAGCTTCTTTTTAAAACCCCATTGTTTATTATCTAAGATCTATAACAGGTCTCTTAGGGAACTGCACAGGCTGGGATTTCTTAATATACCCTCTTTTACTTTTATTTTACAGGAATCATTTAGATCAAAAACATGAAGAGGAAGGGCATGAAGGTCTTTCTTTTCCCTTCTGATACCTCATGAGATCTTGCTGTCATTGAATTCCACTGGGAATTTTTTTCCATTGATTTTAACAGGAGTAGGAGTAAACCAAATCTCTGAGGATTCTCTGATTCTTTTAGTTTCTTCTTGCACTAACTATTTCAATCTCAGTAGTATGCTTTTGGGGCAATACAAATAATACATTAGAAGAATTTAACTTTTTATCATCTTTTAAAATCAATTTAGCTTGCATATATTTCACAATATGTACAAGAAAACACATTTTCTTTTCAATCTACTAAAAAAATCTGATTAACTGGCAGGTACAGTTTCACTATGCTCCAAGTTTACAGAAAAAAAATCAATCCATCCCAAAGAAAACCCATTTAACAGTAATGGTTTCTTCTGCCCCTCAAGTTTAAGAAAGTAAAACCTCTTACCTGAACTGGGAATAAACAGTAGCTAAGCCCACACAAACTTGAACTGAACAATGAATCAGTCTGCTACTGCCTGCCAAGTACTGCCTGCCAAGTGGCTGCATATAGTCCAGCAGTGGTTTGGTTTAAAGTGGCAGGCATAGCAATAATTGAAGCACTACAGGTGCAGCAGAAACTGAGGCAAAGTATGTCTTTGGCTGTCAGAAAGTTCTGCAGCATCTCTCTATTCACTACTAGTATGCTTACTGTAGAGACAAGATTCAAGAGTGTTTAAAAATTCACTGCTGTTTAAGGACTGAACACGTCACTGTGTTTTGGACTGTGGGCTACATTCAGTTAAGGGGCCCTGATAGACATAAAATTAATGGTATGATGGGATGTGATGTGGGATCCCATCCATCATGTTTCCTTCTATACCACTCATGTATGGCTGGAGGGTAATTATGGCAATAAAGCATGAGATCCCATCACACCATATTGCTGGTGCAGTATGAGCCTTATCCTAGGCAACCCATTCCTGGGCAAATAAAAAGCTTGGCATCCTGCACTTCCATGGTTAGGAGCCCCAATGATTAGTTGATTGGAGCTCCCAGCTATGGGAGCAAACCAGGCACTCTCCTGGTTGGAGCCCTGGACAGCTGATCAGAACTCCAAGCCACAGAAGTACATGGTACACTCCCATGGTTGGAAGCTCCAATCCACTGGTGGGCATTCCCACCCTTTGTAGCACATGATCATCTTGAAATGTGTGCTCCAGAAGCTAGGAGTTCTGCACATACATTCAGTGTGCAACTGAGCCACTGTGCTGCCTCCAGACAAATGGCACGCAGTGGCAGGAGCCAGCCTAGCCTACCCACATCTCATACATGAGCAGTGGCTTTGCCCCGGCTCAGCAAGCAAAAGCAGGGCAAGGGTGGGGAGGGGGCACGTGCTGCCTGAAAACTCCTCACCGCCCCTCCTTAGTCTCCACTCTGCCTCCTGCCCTGCCCTGCCCCGATCTGGAGGTATATCCCCACCCCACACACCCTGCCACTGCTCATCCAGAGGCAGCACAGGGTCTCAGTCTTGTGCCAGTCTTGCCTCATCCCGTTCCTGGGGCAGCACTTGCCCCAGCCTGGGTCCCAGCCCCAATCCCTCCCTCGCTGTGTGGGTGTTGATCATCCCCACAATATCCCTTCCCTCCCCCCTCTGCCCACCACAAAAGACTTACTGGCTGGTGTCCAGTGTCAAGGACACTGCCTGTTTAGTCTATGGCGAAATCTTCAAAACAGCGCTGAATCTTCAGATCCAATTCAGCCAAATTGAATCGGGATAGTGATTTGAATTCCTGAATCAAATCACTGTCCCCCCGAATCAGCTAAGACTGAATCTGAAGCAAATACTGGCCACTTTGCACAGGCCTAACAGTCAGGTGCTCTCCATGCTGCAAGGGCACTGCTATGTTTTTCTTTCCCCAATGGGTTTTTTTTTTACCTCTGGATATCCAGGGTAACTTGTGATGTGCCAAAACACATATTGCACAGGCATTCCCCAGGGACAAGTAACTGTGGTGCAAGGTGTTCCACAGCTGCTTGTCCTGGAGAAACAAATATCCACACTCATTTGGATCCAACCTTCCATTCCATCTAAGTCCTGATTTAGTTTCCTAAGTCCATTATTATATCCAGCTGTTTACTCTACTTCTATTTTGTTTTAGGCTTTAGTTTTTGGTCAGTAAGTGTTGATGTCTCATTTCAAATATTTTTTTTATTTCATATGACCTATTCATCATTTGCAAACCTGCACTTCAATAACAACCCTACAAAGACATGAATAATGTGCAATTCTTTAAACAAATGCCTTTTTATGTCAAATATCCACTCTTCTGGATTATGCTTAATATCAAGGTGTGTTTAGAATAATAATAAAAAGCTACCTTTTCTCTTCTTCATTCCTTTTCCCAAGGTTTGTTTTTGCAATATGGTTTCCTGATACCCTACTAGGAAAATTTTCAGATCTACAAGCCTGACAGCTAACAAACAATTGTGGTTGAACACCTCTTTTGTATTGAATCTTTGCCGTTGTGCATAAAAGAACGCGAAATTCAAGGGGAGAAATAGGAAGAGGAAGGATACCCTTTTCCTTACCTGAGATGAGTAAATTGTCTCCATAGCATTTTTTATTGGAGTATTTTTAAATGTCTTTTTCTTTAAAGCTCTGCTAAGAATTCACTACGGTGACCATCTCATCTATTCATAGAGCTTGTTTAAAATTAAGAGTGAACTATGTTTCTAGAACACTTTGATTTTTTAGTTTAATAGACAAAGATAATTCAGGTGTTTCTAAAGCTTTCTTCATAGTCTCTTCAACTGATTTTTGAGTGCTTACTTAGTATATGTTTACTTCATATATGCAAATTTACTCCCATACCACTACAAAGTGCTGATTCCCAGTTTCCCCATGGGACATAGCCTCTGCTCTAGCCTTGGAAAATTTTATGACTGTTGCTATTTTAAAGTCATTCCACATTATTTTTAGATGTTTTGCAACTTTATGAGATGTATAATTGGACGCTGAGGTGTCTGGATTCGTCAGATGAGGTTTATATACAAAAAACAGTCTTGAGAAGAATTTTAAAAAATTCTCTGAAACTTTTGTAAAAGATTTTCATCCCCCAACCTTCCCCCCAGCCCAAAAACTTTTAACTTGCATTACCTAAACTGTGTAATTTCAAGCTTTTTATCCATATAATAATAATGACTCACCAGATGTAACACATCCCCCCTAGTAGAGAGAGAGGTGGTGAGCCATGTTAGTTTGAAGCTAGGCACAAAGCAGGGCAGGGTGGCATCTTATAAATATGTTCAGAGAAGCACAAGCCTTTGTAGTCTTTGAAGTATCACCCTGCCCTGCCCTCAATCCTCACCATATAACTTATATAAAACATCTAGGCCCTGTCATATAAAATGTCTAGGATCTTTTCAGTTGTTGTAGGAAAAAGATACCTACCAAAATTACATAAGCAATACAGTGTAACTGCTAGCCAACAGATAATTTCTATGAATGTTTTGCATAGCTCTATACCCAAACTGTTCTTCATAGATGAATAAGACTGTGTTTCTCTTTCTGCTTGGAGTCACTAGTTTTCCTTCTTGAAAGAAAAAAATGTCAAACTGTTGTTCTTTGGGACTAGACTTAATATGACAATTCTGGTCACAAATTCTGGCTTTGGGACCAGAATTGTCAAACTGCTGTCCTTTTGAGATCTCAGGATCTCAAAATTGTGCTGTTAGATGGGAGGGTATGACACAATTGCACACACAGAAAAATCAGTTAGGCACATACACACACACTACCAACTCAGGCACATGCACATCCAAGATTACCAGTCCAAGCACATGCACACCCATCACCAATTCAATCACATACACACTATACATATGCAAAATTAGAGAAAAATCAGTTGTCAGTACCCACACAATTATATATATATTTGCCAGTTCACACACACACCACACACCTACACATACACACAGGTTAGTTCCTAACTTGGGTGGTACGGTGAGTATGTGTGTGCTTGGGGTACTTGGGGTACCTAGGGTGCTTGGTGACTATGGGAGGGGGAATCAAGGGTAAAAGATTTCCAGAACGAAGGGAAGGAGGGAGATGGATCAGGGTTAAGATGAGAGAGAAAAATAAGAGAGTGAAAGCAAAAGCTGCTGGGGCTGGGATTAGAACCAGCAGACCAGAGGGGAAACTGGGGTTACTTAAGATCAAGTGGCCCTGGGATTACTTGAGGTCGCTGGGGCTTGGGTTTACTTAGGGTTAATGTGCCCTGGGGTTACTCAGGGTCACCTGGTACCAGGGTGGAAGCAAGAGGAAAAGCCCAGTGGCAAGGAAGAGATAGCCAGGAAACAGAGAGACAGAAAGCTGGGAGACAGGGCTGGAAACTGAGGCAGAAAGATGGGAGACTGGGGGGGCTGGAAACTGAAAGGCAGAAAGCCAGGAGACTGGGCCAGGAAACAGAGGCAGAAAGCTGGGAGCCAGGACATCAAGGAGGAGGGTCAGGAAGTCAAAAAGACAAAAACCCGACTCGGGGTTTCAAAATAACAGGTTTATCAAACAGACAACACACTACACAGCCTCACAAAGCAATTGGTTACTACACACACCCGAGCACTCCCATACTCACACAGTGGTAGCAGGAGAGAAAAATAGTCTTGGTGCAGAGACTGAAGTTAAGATGTGTAGGGACAGAGTCCAGGTCCTTTGCTTGGGGAATGGAGGTGGGTAATAGCTACCAATCCTGGGCTGTGAGTTGATCCTTGTTAGCCAGTTGGGGGTCTTCTCCAGCAAGGTGTCGTCCAGAGGGGATCGCCGACAGGGCCTCTGGGTGGATAGGTGGTGTGGCATGGTGCAGGTCGAGATGGAGATGGTGTCCCACTGGGTCTGTCTTCACTACCTCTTTTATAGAAGCAGACCTTCTATGACCTTAGTGGTAGGGAAATGCCCAGGAAAGGGTCAGACCCTTGTGTACTGAGCATGTGCAGTCCAGGCTAGGGCATGTAGTTTCAGGTGTCTATTATGGTGGGTTGTCTGGTTTCTGCACCAGTGTTTGTCTTCCAAATCTTAAGCCAGGGAGGGTCAATAAAAGGTGATGGCTGGGTCGAAGAGTTGATGGTTCAGTCATTCAGAGGGAGCTATTTTTAGACCTACTGCCATTATCTGTCAATCACTCACTCATGAGTCATGAGTCACACACTTCCAACAGAGTTACAATAGGGTATGCCCAGGCAGGTGACACAAAATGGAGACTTGACAGTACAAGATGGGGGCTTGACTTGACTTATGCTAACTTACACATTTGGCCTAAATCATATAGTATCAGTAAAAATCAGTAAAATAGTAATATAAAACAGTAAAAATCAATATAAACATAATAATTATACAATATTAAACAGTGGATATCCATAACAGAGAACTTCTTTGCAAAGGACAGAAAAAAACAACAACAACTTGCTACCAAAATAAAATGCTAAAGCTTATCCTGTGTCTTAGCTTACTCATACTTATCTACAGGGAATAGAGAGGGAAAGAAAAAGTTGGGGAAAGGAGGGAATGCATTTTAAAAGGAAAAAAATAAAAATTGAGGGTTTAGCTACAAACCCATAACCATTAACTAATCATAAGTGGATCACTAATTATGTACTAGGAGTAAAACTCTCTTTGCCTCTGGCCATCTCTGCAGTATCATCTTTTTGAGGATTTATACTTCATTATCTTCACAATATAAAACTTGTGACTCTTGCATTTTATCAATAGACATGAGTAGCAATACATATATTTTTGTGTTAATGGAACAGGAATAAGACTCAAGAGACTTCAATGAATTTTTTTCAGGTCTGCCACACACATCCTGTGGTATCCTAAAGAAGCTGTTCAATGTCTGGACTTCTATTCCCTATCTTAATGTGTAGAGTGAATATGTATTTATTGTCGTGAACATCTAAAGCATAGTTTTGTCACTTTTCATGTTACTCTAGAAATGAATGATTGGTTAAACTCCTTATCTTCATTGACAGGTTCTGTATCTAAGTCGGTATTCAAAGACAAAAATCATTATAAAATAAAGTGAATTGCTATGGTATTGCAACAGTTGCTCTAGTGAGAACAAAATGTAATTAATATTATGAAATAGAAGAATAACAGACATACCTCCTGAATCAAATATAATGCATCTTTGCTAATCCTTAAATATATCGAACCCTTAAATAACTTTCACATAGGTACCACAACAACAACAACAAAAGAATCATTCTACAAAATAACATTTCCTCTATTCCCCTATAACTTTGTTATTAAGGGAACTGGTATGTCCTTTGTATTCTGTGGGCAGTGGTAGTTTCCAGATGCAACAGATTGAGGCCCCTGGCAAATGTTACACTGCAGATTTGATTAGCCAGATAATCTTGTTTTAAATAGTAACCTAAACACATGTTCAGGCAATTAATGGTGCAATAAAATGGGAAATAAGCCACAAAATTATTCTACAAAATGTGAAATGTATTTTGTGGCTGGTTTCCATTGCTCATGAAATTAAAGATGTGGCAAGGTTCTACCATTCAGTTTGATGCTAGCTGCATAGTGGGGATCTGGGACTGGCCCAAGTACAGTCCAGGAGTGGGGATTCACAATGGTCTGATTGTTGCAGTTGTGGGGATGAGACTGACAATGTCTCCAGTGTAGACTGAGGCTGAGACTGTCAATCAGCTGATGGTTGGTTCAAGCACTGGAACCCCAATGGAGTTTTGAAACATGTCTAGTGTTTTCCCAGGGCTGAGACCAACAATTAGCTGTTTGTTGGTCCCCGTCCCAGGACTGCACCGAAGTTTGAAACTCACTCTGATATGGTCCTGGGACTGATTATGATGTCATTCATGAGACTGTACTGGAGCTGGTTTGAGATTCCAGTGCGGTCCCAGGACTGGGATCAATAATCAGCTGATTGTTGATCACAGCCCTGGGAGTGCACTAGCTCACTGGATACCTGGTTTTGTATTTGCTAGTGTAGGGGGAGACTGGGATCATGATCCTGTGCTCCTTCTTTAGTAATGGACTGGAATTTGATACCTAATCTAGAAACAGTGCATCTTACCATGCATGTGTGGTTTGGCAGGAAGGCATGATTGTTGGGATCCCATTATAAATGACACGTGACCCTGGCATTTGGGGGGGGTGTGGTGGTGGGTGTGTGGGCTGCAGCAGGATCATGGCGGCGGTAAGCAGGGAGCTCCCATACTCGCTGGCACTGTTGGTGGTGGAGGGGCGGCGTGGTGAGCACTGACCAGGAGTTGGCAACTGCTTGAAGATGCTGCTGGCAGTATTGGTGGCAGCCAGCAGTGATCGCTGACTGCCCAGAGACACTGCTGGCAGTGCAAGTGGTGGTGGTGGGGTGAACAGAGACTACCCACAGGCCAATAGTGTCAGTGGTGACTTTTTGGAGGGGTTACACTGTTATGCTCAGGGGGTGCAAGTGCACTCATGTGTACCTGCTACGCATCGCCAATGGATTCCATCAAACCATTAAATGAACAAGTGCCAAGGGCCTCAAAGATACATGACCCTACGATTGCAATAATATGACTTGACTGAAAAAATAGATCCTGAAATTTCATTAGTTATCATTGTTTACCTTCCTTCCCTTTTAACCTTTTGTCTGTATAGCACTAAAAGCTATTTCACTTTTAGAGGGGGAATGATAAAAAAAATTTTAATAAATAAATATAAAATCCTCTAAAAATAAATTATCCCCATTTAAAACTATGTTGTATTAAATCAAACATGTGATGACATAGTGAGGGTCTTAATGACATGCACTTGTATTACTGCAACAATTAACTCTAAAATGCCAGTATCACCCATAAGCGATATGCCAGCCTTAACTGAATGTAGCAAAGACCTCTTTCCTTATCACACCACTCCTACATTTAGTCTCCATGTACAGGAGTCTGAAGACAAGAAGTTTCACTATAGTATCACATTTGGTTGAATATTCCATTCTTTCGAGGAAAAACACATATTACTCTTCAATAATAAAATTAACATTCCAAAGTGCAGTTGAGGCCTTTATAGCATCTCACATAATGATGTACTCAGTACATAACCTGTTACAGAAAAAACAATTTTAGCATTATCTGAGAGATTTTTAAATGTTATTGGAGCACTTTTTCTTATCTTTCCATTTGAAAGGAAACTGTAAAACAAGGCACCTAATGTAATTAATGCACTTCGAATGCAGCTAGTGAGGGCTACCTGAGAAAAAAGAAAATATGTCAATGGCTTGAAAAAGCACCTGCAGTACTTAGATGTGTGTACAGTAAGTCCTGTTAGAACAATGGGATCGCCTCCTTTTGAATGCCATGAAGCTTCTATTTGTATGGCTACAAGGTATAAGAAAAGACTCTATATAATGCCTCTTAAGCCTATCACTGGTCTAAGACTCAATATTGCCCAGGATATTGAAAAAAAAAAGGAAACAAAGAAAAAGGACCAACAGATTGATTTAAAAAAAAAAAGTGGTAGTAGTTTTGAAGCTGTTCAAGGAGCCTGAACGTTATTTTAAAATAAGAAGATTAGTGGGCAGACTGCAGGTGATTAGGCAACAGTGTGACAAGTATAATTTACCACACACTCTTCCAATGTTTTATTTGGATCTACAATTATATATCAGCATTACATATGCTATATATGTGAATATGAAATACTTCTACATACAAGTTTTCTTTCTTTATTGAAAGAATATGATTCTTCTTGTAATTGCTAAGACAAAGGCATCATTAACTAGCACATTAGAGTAATCTGACTCACTCCTCTCCTTTTGTGTTTAAAGAGTTCATTACATTCTTAATGACCCTGACCAACAGCAACACTAGGTTCTCTCTCAAGGGGAGGCCAAGAATTAAGTTGCTGGATCTGATTTATGCACTTATTGTACATAATAGTGGTAAAAGTCCAACCATTTAACATACAGGGAGTTTGAAACATTCTCATCCCTCATTCCGCTTCATTGATTGTACATTTCAGTTTCTATCAGGTTACAGTCTTTCAGATTTAAGGATAAATTCTCAAGAAAATGTTATGAATTAAATGCAATTAGAGTCTTACTTAATTAAACAAAGAAAAAAAATACAGGACATTTTTACCGTTGGGACATTTATAATTTCCAGTAACTTATTGGATAAGGCAGGTTAGAGCTCAGAACAAAACACATACGTACCCCACTTTCTCCATAAATCTACCAAAGCTCCAAAGTATGTATTCTATTTTTCTATTCTCTCTTAGAAACATTTTATTTTACTTTTACATTTTGGAGCTAGTTTAGTTTTTTATTACTCTTTTTTATTAGTGCAGACCCAGGGGGGCAGCCTGTTTCAGCAGAGCTTGGCAGATGAGGTTATCCATCTTTTATCCATCAGCAGCATTACTTTAGAACATAATATGAAGAACAGTATGAATTGATAATGAGTCTCCTATCACACAGTTGTGCGCTACTAGTGTATGGTATTATAAACCAGGATCAATTTAAGTGCTTTTTATTTGATATTCTATGGGAAAGAAAATGTATACACATCCCAAAAGTCCTAATTTCACAGTTGTATGGATATAAAGTCCCAGTTGTTTATGTGTGGTGCTATATGTGAACTTATGCTGAACTCCTTCTTGGAATTGATAAGTAGTTGACATTCTATACTGCTGTAGCATCACTGAATGGTGATTACCACAATGTGAAGATATATCATTCAGACCTACTAAATAGCTAAACATTTGCTAATACAAATATAATCCAATTTATAAATGTTTCATTTACAGTTAATTAACACTCAAATCAAATCATATGATCATCTCTGCTCCCTTCTACCATTATTCGCTCCCCTTACATCATCCCTGAAACTGTCATTCCTCCCTCCAGCTCAGTGGCATCACTTCTTTCACATTTCTACTGTGATCTCAACTCTCCCATCACTCAAATAATATGCCCGCCATGATTCCCCTTAAAACATGGTACTTCAACCGGGCTCTGCAGCGTTTGTATAGATTGGGTGCTTCAGTGGGGCTTTTTGGTGCTTTTATCTAAATCTGAGTCAATCAGCTATTAGATAAAAGCACCAAAAAAGTCCTACTAATGTGCCCGAACAGACTTTGGGTAAGCTGGGTCCAAGTACTATATGGCTCTTGTGGGCATGTGCTGGGCTCGGTGCAGGAGCGTGTGCAGTTTAAAGTGCTGCTTTGGTTTTTGTTTTTAATGTTTGCAAACAGCCAAAATCTCTGGTTAGTGCATTAGTGTTTTTTGTTGGTTACCACTTCGGTTAGGGATAGAAGTTACATATAAACCAGTGTAAGTGACTGGAAACTGATTCAAATCTGTAACACAACAGAAGTTCAGGGCACATAAATCATTTTAGAAATGGCTGAAACCAGTTTAAGAAAAACCTGGATGGATGTAGCATAACACTGAACTGATTTAGGTTAAATCAGTTTATTGAACTTCTGTCTCAGATCCCCTCCAGATTCAAGTCAGCTCACAGTCCCCCAGCATCCCAGGATGCTTTGAACCACCTCTGCAACTGGTAAGCTGTGGCCTAACCTGTTTGCTCTAGCTGATCAGAAAGGCACGTTCTAGCATCTCCCAGCTTCTGGCCTAGGCCACTGACAGCACGTGGCTGCATTTCTGGAATCAAAAGTTAATGTCTGTTCACTTTCTCATTGATTCAATCTATGCATCTTGCACTAACCTGCAAAGGTTGAATTGGTTCAGCCTCAAGTTTTTTGACTGTCTATGCTTAGCCTAGGGGGCTGCCTGTTAAACATGCAGGGTTTAACACCATTTTGATGTGTCCAGTTGTGCCAAGTACTGTATAAGTGCTCTATGGATTCCACTCTAGGATTAAAGTGCCTCAGAGTTAGGTGCTACAGTGTCTATCTTTTAAAGACCTAAACCAAAGTCTCTTACAGCAATGGCGAACTAGTAGAAGAGTGATTGTCTGAATGAGAGAAAGAAGTAAGAGATAGAGAAAATAGAATGGCATCACTGTTGATTTAGTTTTACACAAATAACAGTAGGCATCATTTTCAAGTGTGAAGCATTCCTCTGTAGGCACAAAATAAAGAAAAATATGATAACTTCAAGCCTTCCCTGATTCTGAAATTCTAGTTATTTCTTAGATAATCATGCACACCCCAATACAGATCTGTTTTAAAAGCACTTCACTAATGCACCAATGATCAATCTAGCTGCTACTCATAAACAGTTTGACTAACACAGAAAATAAACTGTACATCTCAAATAACTGGCACTAGAATAATTTCACTCCATACCCACAGAATCCTGGAAATATCATAAACAAAACTGTACGTATCATAGGGATACCTGTGAGACTTCCTGCTGCGATGAACTACACTGAGCAATATTATATAATCATTGTACATTTGCTGGTAAGCATAGTTGGGGAGTTCTGCCTCAAAAATTAAGACACAGTGCCTACACAGCATAATATGAAAAATCATGCAGAGGTATACATCCAAACATTAAACACGCTGCTAGGTGCACACAATTCTGTAAACCAGTCCAGTGATAGTAGCTTAAGCCCAAGAATCAGTATAGCTTCATGAATATGGCAGTCTACCTGGGTTAACGCATCTCACTACAATAATTAGCCCAAGCAGTGTACAAACCTGGCATGGCTCTGCTGGTTCCATTTCATAATCTAGCTCAACCATCTCTTCTTGGTGCTGCACAATATCATGGTACTATACCCACTAAAAACCCTGCACATCTAGCTGTGTCTCAGATAATGAAAGACACCAGAACAGATCAATGATAAATTCCTAATTCTTTGCTCAGCTTTTAAGCCAGCCTTCAAAGTGGGGCTAACATATTGAATGAGCTTCATATTGTCCTTGTACTTGGAAGTAAATCTCATCTTAAAACGTAAAGATATATTTATGCCACAAAATTGACCAGGCAAGGTAGCAGTACCCAGAAACATGTTGCAGCGCTTTGCGTGGTCTGTCTTTGAACTGAAAGCAATGTGGCTACAATCACTCTATGCTGCACCAGAAGTGCTTAACATTGGTGAAAGTATGCATTAATTAACATAACTCCAGTAGCACGTACCACGCAAATACAACTACATGATTTCTGGTTCAGAGGGTAACCTACACAAAGCTATCTGGCATATGTGAGGGTGCCACTTCTTGAAGAAGTAGGTTTTTGCAGCAAACATGCTCTAAAAGGCTTTGCTTACAAGAGGAAAAGGCCCAAACCAAGAGTCACTCATCACTAAATCTTAATGGAGATGCAAACAGTTCATCAAAACTGAGTAGAATCAACATCAGTTAAATCAAGGGATGGATCTCTTGTCACTTGGGCGAATCAGATTTGTTTTTCATGCTTACTCTCCACTTTTATTTTGTAATTAAGTTTCTTAATATTTTTAAGACAGTCTTTCCCTTCAAGTGTTTCTAAAGTCATCAGTCATATAAATCTCTTTCGAGTAATAATTATGAATGAAAAATAAAGCAAGAATTGATTTGATCATTTTATATGTTTATGTTGATGCATGCATATATTTTTATGTAACAGTGTTCACTACCACATTCTTCATTTGAAGATTCAATTCAACATCAATTAATAAACAAATATTACCATTGAGTTAGCATATCCTCATTGATTTGCAGGGTAAAGCAAGATAAGACATCTGTGAGTATAACATGGCCATGTTTTAATTTTGATTCTTTAAGTTTTTCATTTCCCATTTCTTCTTTTGAAAACTTAAAAAAAAGTGATTTATTTAGAAAATGTTTTACACATAAAAAATGGAGTACTATATAGTTTATTCCCACCTTGCCTCTGGCTGAAAAAAATCAGGTGATAAAATGCATTGAAAAAGATTAAGACTCAAGTACTCTAGCTCAAAAGAATCACTGAGCTAGGAAGCTGATCTCATTGCCCCATAAATAACTCAGTATAAGGAATAATTAGGAATATTAATCAATGCAGCACATTCTACAGAAAACTGCAACATGTCACTCTCACATTCCATGTATGCTTTGATAAGTCATTTGGAAAGGGAACAATATCCTTCCACTCCTCCCTGGATTTTAGAATTTTTTAAAGTTTTAAAATCATCAAACACACAAAATAATGGAACTCCTAATTTACTCTAAAGGTTATTTTGGCATTTTGTTAGTGGAAGCAACATTTTAAACAAGATTTTTTTTAGAGGCACAAATTGTTATAGTTTAATATCAAATGTAGTTCAGTGAATCTCCACATCTAAAAAACAATTTGTAAAATGCAGGGGAAAGATTGTTTTAATACAGAAGAAAATAACTCTAAAAAAATTAATTGGGTTATTTAAGAATTCATTATTTGCATTTTTACAATTTAATTGTAACATGAAAGATGCATTAATGAATGATTAAAAAACAGATACTAGTTGCAGCCAGTAAGACATATATATTCAACTTAATTCAGAAAAAACAAACAAAAAACAAACAAATATAACCTAGTCCTGTACTAATAACATCTGAAGAATGGATTTTTTCTTTAGAGATGTTACCTTAGCATTAGGAAATAAGAATATATTATTGGTCAAATATCATCTTAATATTAAGGAAAAAATAGTGTTTTTTATTCCAGCTGAATCTGATGGAAGAATGTGTGTTCTCTCCTTAATTTCTTTAATGAGAACTGAAACTCTGCTCACTCAGAATTTGCTGCTAACTATGGCATAATTTATGCCCTGCTTTTTTATGAGGTTGCTAAGGTAGTAGGGAGGGAATAAAAAGCCTTCTTTCTTGCTTGATCTATTTAAGGCATCCAGAATAGAAACCTATGCTTACTGGGGAGATATAAAGCAACACCACACAAGACATATGGCTACACTTTCTATGGGTCAGCCAGCTAACCAGAATGCAACGTGATATACCCCTCAAAGGAGAATAATGTATTCTCTCTCCAGCATGAACAGGTAACTCTAGAAGGTATTGTGCCTCCTGGAGCCAGAAGTGTTACACGGAACATATGGGCAAAACTGTTTAGTCATTTAGTCTAACTGCTCTTGCTAGGGTAGATTTTAAATGAGCCCATGAAGCACTCCCTGGGAGGGGAATCAATATACTTTTTGTGGAGGAAGGTAGCAGAGGTATTATATGAAGAGAAGAGAACAAAGACCAATCATAAACCGAAAAGAGGGTATTAACACACATGGCACTCCTCTATAAGTCTCAGTAAACTTCTTATCTCAGTTTTTTCTAATGTGGCATTACCTTGCAACCAAATACCAGATTCACCTCTATTTTCAATGCTTTACACAGTGCAAAGAAAGTCAACCCAGTTAAATTCAAAGCAATAGACACACACAAGTGAATCCAACTAGAGGCGTTCCTCAACATCTGTCATATGTTCTACAATAGATCATTAACAAAATGACTTTGTCTGATCTTTACAAAGAGTTTTAGTGTCTACAATATTTCAGTATGGCTTAGTATTTTTTCAAATGCAATTTTACACCCCATAGGGTAACAATGTATGGGCAAGTAGGTCCTAGGTTCTGCCTAAGGTGGTAGGAGTGGGGTGAATAGAGCTAGGGGCATGTCTCACCCTGCCATCCTCTATTCTCCACCTCTCACATTGGGAACTTTCTTCACAGCTGACCTGGCTCCAGGGAGGGCAGAGCAGCAGCAGATGGAGGTTTGCTGCTCAGGGGAGCAGGAGAAGATATTATCTCTTATTTTTCCATCAGAAAAAATTGGTACTGAAATGGTCATTTGACACAATGACCACTAACCTCCCTTCCCTCCCCTCTCCCTCCTCCTCCCCACCTTACAGCAGCAAACCTCTGGCCACTGCTCATGCATTGTGCACTGGTACCACCCAGGATGTAGTACTAGCCAGTTATGCTTTAGCTTCTCTCTTAATTAGTTAACTGAACCTTCATTTCTGGTCTCTGATTATTTAGGTTCAGACTTCTCCCATCCAGAAATTAAAAATATTAGCCTCAAGGAGTGATGTATATAGTATCCTTCCATTCTGCCGCTTCTAAAATTTAGCTAAAAGCTTTAGGTGTTGCTGCTGCTGCTACTGCCTTTCATTCTGCCTTCTTTAATTGCTCTTTCCTGTTGCACTACATAGTGAATAATAATGCATGACCTTTTACTTAGTTCTGCTTATACATTGTACTTGGTGGAAGTTCTCCCAATTATGCAGACTACTGTAGACAGATTTCATTGCTGACATTTCTATGGAATCTCATAATTTTTGCAACATTTTCACTTCCCTGTGAAAAAAAATGGGCAGAGAGAACTTTTTTTTCCTGCAGTTTTTGTTGCATAGTACTTCTTGTCATTTCTATCCAGCAGAACTAGAGAGGCATTAATCTGCTAGCTTCACAGTGCAGTATCAAGTATTTTATCAGAAAGATTTGAAGCATATCCAAATTCAAGCTCAAGGACAAGGATATGGATTTAGAGAACTGTCATTTGTTGCTTCAGGCTATGCTTTTGTTTGCATGACACCTTCCCTGTATGTTCATTACCATACTTTTATGTTGAGTTACCAGTGTGAACAGACATCCTTCCAGTCTGCTGATTTCAGGTCTGGTTTTGAACATATTCATTTAGCAGAGATAATCTCTAGGACCAAGCCAACTTTTGTTATATAAAGTGACCCCACCCACAGCAAAACAGCAACTAACCTGAGACAAATGTTATGAAGACAGGAACATTAATTATGCACAACAATAAATAGACTTTTTTATACCAGAGCAAAGAACAAAACTAACATGGACATCATGATTCAAGGTAAGCTATCCTTAAATAATATTTGTAGCAGGTTGAAAGCATAGTAATTAAATACAAACATTACAATATACTCGAGTTTGAGTAATATGCTGAGTAGCCTACATGAAAGTAAAGTAAACAACAAGATTGCCATGTGTTAGACAGCATGGAAAGGCATCTATTATTTTATTCAATATGTAGGCTGCATACCATCTCAAACATAGCAAAACATTCACCCTACTGAGATTTATGTTTACCTTCATAGGGTCTCTTCATTTCATTTGCTCAGAGGTTACTCTACCAACTTTCTTCTGAACTGAGTACATGAATTGTTTACATAGTCATTTTTCAGAGGGTCAATATTACAACCTCAAGGTATGTATGTTCTATTACATTTTGGTGGACTCAGTTCTGGCATCAGCACTACTTAATATAAGAGGCTTTGGCAGAATCAAATCTACAATGATGATGAAGTCTATTCTAGAAAGGAAGTCTAGTTCTGTGGCTAAAAGAGTATTTACTCTAATGTGATTGAAGCACCTCATTTAACATATAATAATTTATTAATTAAATAAGAGCTTCATTCTTCAAGGAAGAAGGCAGGAATGGGCTCTAGTAATATGAAATCCATTGGTCATTGAAAGTGGGAGTGGAAGAAAAGTAAATTCTTATACAATGTACAAAATGTTTGGCAGAGCTCCTCAAATTATTGCATTATTCATATCTCCAGCTACTTTACGTTGATTCTTAGGAAGCTTCCTGACTAAAATGTAGTATTTTTTCTCTGAACATTATTATCTGTAGTATTTTACATCAAAGTGAAGAGAAAGGCAAAATGTAATCTACTAATCAACCCTAAAAAGTGTGCTTGCCACACTCATGCTCATATCAATCCATTTTCTTAGACCACTGATCCTGATCCAAAGGGAGATTAAAGTACTGCCACACTGTACCTTACAGTGCCTAACTTTTACTAATTCCTCCCCCCACTCCTCCTGCTAGTCTTGGGTTAAACGCGTAGACTTTTTATACAGTAAGTGGGATGGACAAAAAAAACAGCATACTAAGTGGGGAGCAATATAAACTTGCCCGTTAGGAAACACTGGGGAGGGCTGCATTTTAAGCTCTGCTTTAATCAGTACTCCTAAGAGGTCATTCCCTTCACTTGCAATTCACAGGGTTGTGAACTCTCAAGTGTTTCTCCTTCTTTCTTTGAAAAATGGAGCTCCGTTTACACCTCCATTTAAGAAAAAAGGCTATCATTTCCTGATAAATTTTCTCCTTTTTTCTGGTATGCTTCAGGTGTTATCTTAAATATAAAGCAGTAAGATTTGCTTAAAATGCTTATATTTAGTTCAGAAGTCCCCTCTATCTCTATTTGGCCCAAAACTTAAAAGGCTTTAGAACCCCATAAGGGAACAAGACAGCAGATTGTCTTCGAGGAAAATCTGGTAATACCAGGCTCTCACAAATGCAGAAAGATGTTCTCATACTCCCCCTCCCCATATTGAACTACCACTTTAGGATTGATGCACCCCAGAGGGTTGCCTTTCATGGGGCATTCTGAGGCCTGCCATTTCAGGTAGAGACCAAAGAACCACAGAGCATTTATCTTAAAAGCATGGTTCATCTATTTTACCCTGGTCCTCCTACTCCAGCTTCACTGACAGCTTTCCAGCTGAAGATCCCTTTCACTAAGGATGAATACTCCAGTCCAGTATCAGTAGAAGAGGGTCATGATAAAGTCTGGATGCTGCTCTGGCTATTGTGTTCACCAACAGTGCTGCCTTCTCATAATGACAAGCTGGGCTGCTGTCCTGGTATTGGTTATGTAGCTGGTTCACGATAAATTTGTATTCACAACCAGCACCCTTTTGCACTCATGTATTTTGAAACAGAACAGCAGCTGTCATTGCATTTTGTGAAAAACATGATTTAGAAGGTGTGCTCTGACTGTACCATGCTCCCCAAAATGAGATGAGTGAATGAACACTTGGTATATGGATTTTTAACAGAGCTTAGGTGTGAACTGGATCTGAAAAGCTCAGTGTCTATCAGGGGTAAGTTGATTTTGGGCTGAAACAGTATTTTAGGCTCTTGAAAAAAATTGAAGTGCCTTAGGAGCATATACATCTCCAAAGTGAGGCAACATTTGACCTCTGAGGTCTGAGGGGTTCAGTTTTGTACTTAGAGGTATAAAATCCACTTAAGTCCTGACTGGCTGGGAAGCAACTTTGCAGAAAAGGACCTGGGGGTTACACTGGACACTTAGCTGAATATGAGCTAACAGTGTGTCCTTGTTGCCAAGAAGGCTAACAGTGTAGTGGGCTGCATTGGTAGGAGTATTGCCAACAGGTCAAAGGAAGTGATTTTTCCCCTCTGTTCAGCACTGGTTAGGCCACATCTGGAGTACTGTGTCCAGTTTTGGGCCCCCCACTACAGAAAGGATGTAGACAAATTGGAGATGGTCCAGCGAAGGGCAACAAAATTCATGGGGTGGCTGTGGCACATGACTTCTAAGGACAGGCTGAGGGAACTGTGCTTATTTAGTCTATAAAAGAGAAGACTAGGGATCTAAAAGCAGCCTTCAACTACCTGAAGGGAGGTTCAAAAGAAGATGGAGCTAGATTGGTCTCTTCTATTCAGTGCTGGTGAGGCTGCACCTGGAGTAGTGGGCCCCCACTACAGAAAGGATGTGGTCAAATTGGAGACAGTCCAGTGGAAGGCAACAAAAATGGTGAGGGGCTGAGATCACATGACTTCTGAGGAGGGGCTGAAGGAACCGGGCTTATTTAGTTTAGAGAAGAAGACTGAGCAGCCTTCAACTACCTGAAGTGTGGTTTGAAAGAGGATGGAGCTAGACTGTTCTCAGTGGTGGCAGATGATAGAACAAGGAACAACAGTCTCAAGTTGCAACAATGGAAGATTAGGTTAGATATTAGGACAAATTTCCCCACTGGGAGGGTAGTAAAACACTGGAACAGATTTCCCAGAGAACTGGTGGAATCTCCAGCCTTGGAGGTTTTCAAAACCCAGCTAGACAAAGCTTTGGCTGGGATGATCTAGGTGGGGGTGGTCCTACTTCGAGCAGATGGTTGGATTAGATGACCTCCTGAGGCCCCTTCCAACCCTAATTTTCTATTATTGTAAAATCATGACATGTTTCTCTTACTTTGCTTATCTTCAGATACAACAGCATTCTAACAGTTTTTGTACACACAGATCAAATGCCAGCCTCCACAAAGAAATACCTCTCCCCTCCCAAATACAGTTTATGTGCATGCATGCTGTTTCAAAATGAGGCACACACATATACAGAGAAAGTTTGAAGTAGCTGTGGAGTAAGATTTTCTAATGTACCTGTGTAACTTAAAATCTGAAGCTCCTTGACTGCCCTAAAGATGGAAACAGACATAAGCTTTTGTTATCCTTTGTGCCACCATAAGTTACAGCCATACAAAGACCAAGAAAACAAATTTCCATGCCCTGTGTTATACCACAAATGTCAAAAATCTGTGGCCAAGACAAGGTGATATAAATTTGTGGTGCTATTTAGCTGCAGATGTCTCTTTGCTTTGGGATGGGAAAGCCTGGACAGCTCAGAGCTGCCTACACTCTCCAGCCATCCCAAGCATGTGGTCCCAGGCAGGAGTTTGAGGGGACCTGATTGTATGCACTCCAGGAATTCCCTGCATGGTATGTCCTAAGGCATACAGGACTGAGCCTCTTAATGCTTGGGAGAAAACATCACCTGTTGTCTCTCAAGATCACTGGGCAGGAGAGTGGGTAATGTCTTCTACCCAATGAAGTGTATCAGCTATGCCAGAACACATGCCGACACAGCTAATTCACATCATTTGGTGACATACATTTCTGACTTAAGATAGCACCTTTTAATGAGACTTCAGCTCTTCAGTCTCCATGTTGACTTTAAAAGCGTTACTGCTTATCATTACGAAGTTATTTGAACAGTACTGTAGCCTATTCCCATTCTACAAATGATAAGATTAGATTCTGGCCCATATTCTTGGCCTGAAGGACTTTAAGAGTCTGCACTTTTCAGCTGCCTCTCCCAACCTTAATTGCTCCTTCGATATTTGTAAAAAGAAATAGCAAGACACTAACTAAGCTGCAACATAGGATGTGATCTTGGGAAACACATATCAATCCAGCAGTGCCCACAAACAAAGAAGAAATTCTAAGAAAAGTATAAAAATCCCAAGATATTGTGCAACAATAGTGGAATTCCCACAATTCATTATTTGCAAACATTATTATTTTTAATTGATTTTTCCCCTGAGCAGCTGAACATACAGATGCCTCAGATTATGAACATTTTAACCTGATATCATCCATGTGCAATAAGAAGATATTATTTTCATTTTATAGAAGGCATTATCAACAAAAGGCTGAACAACATGTCTAAAATGTAATTTATTCATCTCAGAATGCATATTTACCTTGTAGCTAGTCATTTACAAAACAACAAAAAACCTGAGCTCATAACAACTGAATGAGAGTGAAATTGACACAAACCAGAACAAAGCATAAGTGTAATGATGCAGCAAATCTAATACAAAAGTGTCTTACTCTAATTGAAATATTTATCCCATATTTAGTGAAGCAGCTGGAATATATTTCTTTCAGGTTTTTTGTGTGTCAACTACATTCTGTGCGTAGCAAAACAAAACAAAACAAAAAACCCCAAACAACCCCTCCCCCCATGATTTCATACAAAATAAGAAATTCAAAACAGAGTGAAAAGAGGTAAAACTGTAACAAACTCTGAAGATAAATTATGGAACTCTCAGCAATACCTATACAGGGATGGAGGGAAGGAAGAAAGGTCCATTAGAGCCCACTAACCTGTTGGCCTAGTGTGGTTTAAGCATATCAGCTTCTTAACCAATGACACACAAGGGAGTCTGATCATCGTCGACTCCCCAGTCTGAATGTCCAGGAAGTAATTTATAGCTGAGCCACCTTGGGGCAGCTTTTGGAATTAATCCACAGGAGTGCTTCAATTCACGTGTCTGCAGAAGTAATAAAACACCTTAACCACACTGCCATTGCACTTTTGTACACCAAAAAAATTGACCCAAGGTCTTCCTACATCATGTTATTTACGTTTTTCCTTTAAATTCCATTAGGCACATGTTAAAGTTTTGAGAGTCTATAAACATTGAAGAAAAATAGCCTGCATTCAAAAACTTGTCTGATTCTATACAGCTATACATTTGCTCTAATAAAAGATATTACCCTAAGAAATCCTTTCCTGTTACATCATTTCTGGACCACCTTTCCTCTCACCTCATTTCTGGACCACCATTGCTATTATCACAATTGCTAATCTGCTTTTGCCACAATATTATGAGAGCAGTATTATTGCTCTCCTATCCATCGTATTAACGACAATAATAAAACTTACAAAGGCTGGAGTCTTTAGTTTACTAAGGTAACTGTACTTGTTTAGGTTGATGCTATGACCTCTAGTGCATTAAAATGTACTCAGAGTGTAGTTTTGGGAATTATATTCCACTGACATTTGTTTTTCAACTCCTAGTACCATACCATCCCTCCTTAACTATGTACCATAGTCAATATATATTATATATTGCACTGTTAGTATGTCATCGATTGTCAAATTTATTGAGTTAACAAGTAAGAAACATGTCAGGTAAAATCTTAGTAGTTGCTGCAAGGTTCTCTGCAGCAGATGTTTAATAGCTTCGCATACAGTCAGAGGATTTGTTTGGAGACTGCTCTGGAATTAATGGAGTAAGATATTCCTGCTCTACAGTTTGAGAATACATTACATTATTCTTATTTACTACATACCAAGAGCTTTCAGAGTTTTAAAAGAACTGTATGAAAGGTACTGAAAAGAAAGAAAATAATTTTCAGAATACATGTAAATAAAGCATTTCTGTTTGTATGTGCTGCAGGAGAAAACAGGCGAAGTGAGAAATGTATCCTGCTTTAGCTAAGAAATGCAGGTTCAGAAGGTTACTAGAAGGTTGCTATGTCTTTGCCACCTTTTCTCCTCTGATTGGCTTATTAAGAAATTAAATGAACATGAGAAAAGAAAAAAAGCTATCCACTGAACACTTCACTCTATGAATATGTATATTCCCAGATATATCAAAATAGAGAGAAAGATTCATAAAGTTATGAATATGTTTAAAGATAAGCCATTCACAGTTTCAAACATCACTGGTGATTTTTAATAACCCACTTGCCTCCCCTGAAACGACCTAGTCTTCAGAGAGCAAGTGTTCACTTCTTTCTGAAATACTATTCCAATGAGGAAGCAAGTTGCATACCTAAAGTTGCAATACCCCAAAATACTTAAGCCTTTTTGCTAATTTAAAGACTAATAAGATATACACATGCAGAATTCACAGGAGAAGCAACCACAGCGCACACAATGTTCACACCTCCCTATGTCAGCCATAGGCCAGTGGAATGTCCTTAGCAGAGAATACAAAACACATTCCTTTACAAACACGATTTTAAGAAATAAGTAAACTTTTTAAATATCATACTCATGCTCTGAGGATATGCTGAACTAATATTACCAACAGAGAGAGTAGAAGAGATTGTTTGGAGGCAGGAAGTGGAAGAAAAGACCCTTTCCTGGGTTCTTCATAGTGTATAAGGGAAATGGGTGAGAAGGGGAAGGAGATGGTCCTCACTAAGGCTGCTCTCAGAAGAAATGAGGTCTGCCATGGCTCTGAAACAGTCACTTTGGTATAGAATGATAACAATCAGCTCTCTCCACTGCCTCCAAAAGAAGAAAGCAAGCCCAGCTGCAGACACTGTTCTCCACAAGGAAAAAAGGGGAGTCAATCAGAATGGGCTGGATCGGTACATGTTTGATTGAGCTCAAGAAAACAGCAACCCTTAGAACAACTCCAATGCTCAAGGCATGCCCATTTCTTTCTTTTCCTCCCCTCTGAGAAAATATAGTAACAGCCTAGCCTGCTTTCTCTTCACTGTCCCATATAACAGGAGGCCTGTCAGCTTCCTTCCTAGGAATCTGGCTCTGCTTGTTTGAGCAGAGAGAGTCACTCAGGCTTCCAGAAACGCTGGAGAAAGTGCATCTCCTTGTTGCCCTGCCCCTGCCAGCTGCTGTTTCCTGTGCTGTCATCTACAACAGGTCAGGAAGGAAAAAAACAGCTGCAATAGGGAATAAGACACCTGAGAGGTCTGTTGCCCTCTATGGTTAGATTGTATAATGGTTCTGACACATTACGTCTATTGCCCAATTAACTGTTTAAGTGCACAATAAAACCAGACATGCTACATATGTAAAAGAATTACTGCATGATAAAAATGGCCGGCCAGCCACAAAGATGTTACTTGAAAAAATGTAGATTTTTGTAGCTCTTTTCTATCAAATGTAATTTGTTAATGTGGCATGTAACATAAAGGGTGATAATGATAAAGGGTGATAATGTATGATGAGGTCCTCCAGCATCCCAGGGTGGACTACTTGCTGTCCCCTTCTCCCCTTTCTTGTCAGGGGAGGCTTTGTGACTCATGCTGAACTATGCTCTCCCCCAGGATGCCTAAGCAGGAGATGTCATGACTCCTTGACACCCCTTCTTTTCCCAACTCAGCTTTCAAAACTACTTCTTTGAGGAGTTATTATCATCAGGGATCCTGTTTTTCTCCGATTAAAAAAAATTCCCAATTTTTAGTTAAAAAAGTAAACAAAAATCCACATTTTTATGTGATCAAATATATTAGTGGTGTTTCATTTTGATCATGGGAAAATGTGGATTTTAGGCTACTCTTTTAAACAGAAAATTTTGGATTTTTTTTAAATCAGACAAAACCAGAATCCCTGATATCACCTCTTCCTTTGAGAATCAAGGTATAAACAGACACTCAACATGACATACTTTACTTACAGAGAAACAGTAATCTGAGGGAAAGAATTTGTTTGGAAAGCTGATTGTAGGGACAAGATGGGCAAGAGAAAAAAAAACACATACACAGAAGCACCTCACATACACAGAAGCACTTCTCAGTCCTGCCATTCCTGCCTCCTCCTGACCTTTGCATGCAACTCCGCTGCTCTGCACATATAACCTTATTGTGGTATTTTCTAACTTTTGGATGTTTGTGCTTTGTAAGCTTAATGTATCTTGTGTATTAATCATTGTTTTATGCACATAGAATATTGGTCTGATTTTCAAAACTGCTGAGAACCTAAAAATCCATGTGAAGATAATAGCAGCACAGATGCTCTGCCTCATTGAAAAGCCAGTCATATGTATAAAATATTCTACATACACAAACTATTACTATTTTGAGATGCTATTTTGTGATTCAGTAAAAGAAGTGAGTATTCAGAAATAAACTATACATGCCAGTCACATACTTCCCCATCCTGACAAAGGGTGTTTGTACCCAAAAGCTTGCAAAGAAGAAATTTTCCAGCTATTAGTTGGTCTGATAGAAGATATCAAATTTGCTCAAGGAACCTTGCCTGCCTCTGTCCTTAGACCAACATGGCTATAACCTATACTCCACAGTCACACTAACTATTCTTATAACCTTTTATGAAGAATGTAGCAAAGTATTGTAATTTTTTTTGCCTTTGTTGGTTCAAAATATTTCTTTAATGTTGTCATTAAAGGCCTACTATTTAATACCATCATTTGAATTAAATAGGTGAAACTAGTAACATTTTAAAAGTGAAATAATTATTTATTTAAAATGCCCTAGCCAGCCCCTGCCACCTACATGTGCATTTCAGTGAAGTAAATTATTCTGCCATACTATCCTATCCTACAGCAGAGTTAATTAATTTACTGCATTTAAAAGCATTACACATATAGAATGTGATGCTTTACTAGGCATGTCCACATGAGATGCTATTGTGCAGTAACCACAGTTACTGCACGGTAGTACCAGCGAATGTCTTTTAGGTGGCACTATTGCGCAATAGCCTGATAATACCGTGCAGTAGCATGTAAGTTCTGCCTGTGTTGTGATGTGCTACTGTGCAGTCTTATTCAGCTGCTGCACTGCCAGCGTCTCATGTAGACATGCACACAGCACCTGCTGATAATTAAATGAATTGAAAAAATAAAGCAAGAAAATAAGAATTGAATATAGGCAAGAAATGTCAAATAAAGTTCATTTTGTGATTTATATATGCTATAGGATTACTTTAAAATACACTTTTTGTTTCTTTCCCAAAATAAGGAGTAAAGAAATGTAAATCAGATGTGCAGAAGTGTAAATCCTTTAAATGCAAATTTTTATACACAGTCAATCAAACCTATAGGAGACCAGGAGAACTAAGACTACATATCAACCTCAGTTCTATACTGCTAGCAAAGCTAATGCTTTTCCTTTAATTTGTCTTACAGCTGTTTCTGTAACTATGTCCTTCACTTTATGATGTTTCAATTATATCACAGTTATCTAAACACATATACTTCTAATTTAGTGACCTTGCCTACACCTGCTTCTTGCACTCATATAAAAAGCATTTAGGCTTTTTGTTTCTTATCTTCCTTCTTTTTTATACTTGATGTATTTGCTAGCATGACCAACCTACTTTATACACAGACTCTTACATAATTTTTCTCTCTTTCCCAAACTTTAAAAAGGGACAATACATTCCAAAGGTTAGACTGCCACATATCTTTTGGAGGGTGTAAAGAAAAGGTATAAGTGACCATTTCTTTTAGGCCTTGTGCTTAAGAACCAAAAAGAGACTACAGTTTAGTTGCATGCCTTTCAACTATAGATGTTGAAGGGCACACAAATTACTTTCTCCACCTGCCTCTGGTGGTGCACATCATTCTGAAGTTGGGACAAGAGGTATGAAGATATATCTAACCTTGGCCAATTGGGCACTCTGCACCATCCACATTGATAGAAGTCTGAATGCCCAGAGCTCTCTCTTTTCCCATGTGTACCTGTGAAAAATTTGGATTATCAATGCAGTGTCAACTATGACATTTTCATCACTCTTGTGCTACCTAAATGGAATACCATCACTCTTCCTGAACATTCTTGTTTCCTGTCTGGATACCTACACATCTATCATATTTTAAGAGAAACAAAAACATGTATCCTGTTCCTGTATGTTTTGTTTAGTACATTGTTTCAGCAGTTCTATACTTAAAGCTTGTTGAAAGAATCTAACATGACTGCTATGCCTACTTGTAACATTGCCTGAACTTGTTCATTCACCCTATAGTTCAGCTAACATTATGAGAAACACTTTCTGACCACAGAGCTGTACTGCTACCTAATGCATCCACATGTGGTGGGCAGAGGAAGGTTAGCTTCAACATAAGCAGGGGCAACTCTGACAAATAAGCAGTTGCAGACCAATCAGTAGCAGCACCACCAATATGTTATGGGGACAGCAGATGGCAATGCTTTCCTTCCTGAAAAGCCACATGTATCCTCTGACAGTGCTGTGACATAATGAGTACAGGTCACACTATAATAAGCCTGCTCAGTCCCCCAGTCTTGGGTCTACAAGTTCTCAACTGTAGAGTAGGCAGAAGAAACTGTTATAATTTCAGTGGCTGCAAAGGTGGATGAAGGCTGCAGTAGAATGAGATTGCCAGGTCTCTTCACCTGCTTACTACTGAATTACGGTCCCATTCTGTCAAGAACACCTCATTGACTATGACATTGTTTGTGCCCGGGATTGCAAAGATGTCTGCATCACCCAAGCTACATTAGGAGCTGATGATTGCCAGACTGATTACTGACTCATCCACTCAGTTATATAGAAGACCCTGAGTTGCAACAGAACCTGTCAGCCTGGATCGGCCTCTTTGGACCCACAAATAAGATTAGCATGGAAGATAATGATCCTCAACTGTGAGGGATTGCCAAAGATGAACACATGATGTACAAAGATGAATTTGGATAGATAATAGTTGTAACATTTAACAAAGCTGAGGTTTGTTTTTTTAGTGTATTAGATTCATAGAATAATATAAGTATTATTATTTCTAGTTTTCTAATTTATATATCATACAGCTGAACACTAAAACACTCTATAAAACACTGCAGCATTTTCCTTCTTTTTTTTTTTTTTACCACTTTTGATTCTCCAGTATATCAAAGCAATTTTCCTCCCTCAACCCTTGCTTAGAGAGGTTAGCAAATAACTCTTACCCATAAGGTCAGGGAATTTTGGGGTGTGGCTAGTGGTAGAAAGGAACTCCAGCCAAACCTGTGACCCCATGATCCTATTGCACATGGCCCTTAATGGCAGTCGGGCAAGCAAGGACCCTAAAAGAGTTGCTTCCCCTGTGGCCACTTGACCTGCAGCTACTTGTTCCTCCACCACTGCTATGTGTGCTGTCTCTGCTGTGACAAATAGCTGTTTTGCTAGCAGGCACTAGCTACACTATGGCTGCCTCAGCCCGTGCAAGATGCAGCGATCTAGTCTGAGAGGAGCTCTGTAGTCCAAATCCATTTCAGGGCATGGGATGACTTTGACACCCTTTTTTAGGTCATGCTTTCTAAATCCAGAGGTCATGTGTACCCTTCCTTTCCTTATCGTTACTTGGGAGGAAGATACCAAAAGTCCACTTTTTTGTAATACAGAATCATAGAAGGAAAAAGATGAGATGCACTACCTCAAGTATACCTACCTATGATGTCTCTCATGTCTATTTTAAACTAAATTATATATTCAGTTTGAGGTTTCTGTGCTAGTACTTTATTTTAAATGTTTATATTTTTCTAAACCCCTTTGCCACCTATCAAACAGTTCTCTTTTTGGTTTCATGATTTAGGAAGAGACCAGAATTTATATTTGATTTGTTGTCTAGGTAGCAAGGATTGATGCTTTTTGTTTTGTTTTGGTTGTTTGTTTCCCTAAGTGGAACACAACCACTTTCTTCCTTCCAGACTGATGAGATTATTTTTCTGGTGGGGTTTTTCAAAACCTAATAAATACAAGGGAGTTGGAGTGGGTTAAGAGAAACAGAGGTATTAATTAATCAGTTAATGGGACAAAGAAGTATTCCAACCATGTAGGAAAAAATGGAAATGATTACTTTAATTTTAAAATGTTTTACTTACACTTCTTTTTAGTTGGGTCTAATTTGTGTTCTGTAGCTGTTGCCTATAATTCTGTTTTAACATTTCCATCCTGATTAATATTGGGCCTTTCTGTACTTCCTTTGTTATTTTGCGTTTCATCTGCATTGTATTTTGTTCCCTTTCAGTCCTCCCTGGTTTTAGTTTAATTTTTCCCCTCAATCTGGTTCCCTTTTGTTTCTTTTAATCTGTTTTTGCTTTTGAAAATTGTTTTCTAAATTAACTCTTTTGTTTTCTTTGTTTTCTAGTTATTTTGTTAGTTTTGTTTTTCTCCTAGTTTTTCATTATCATACAAACACCGGTAATTTTATAATAATAATAATAATTATAGATGGAGTGGTTTGTGCCTCTTACACTTAAGGTAGTCTGGCTATTTTCATTAGAATCCCCTGTTTCCAGTTGGACATAACTGCCCAAGCTTTCATTGTTTGGGCTGAAATTTCCAATTCATGCTGAATGTTTTGAAAGGACTCAATAGTTTATGGCATCCTTTCATTTGCGAGAGATGGTGGATAAAGAAAGGACTAGTTCTTGAAAGGACTAGTTCTTGCAAAAAAATATTTCTCCTGTTTGTGAGAATATGGTTAGGGACAAGACAGATTTTTGAGACATTTTTAAAGACATGATTATGACACTTACATTTGAAGCCAGGAAAATGTGATACATGGCCTTCATGTCAAGCATGAGCCATTTATCAAAACCATAACAATTTGCCCCAATTTGACAAAGTGAAAAGCCTTTGAAATATATCAATCCTGACACATTTAATTAGGGTCCTTTTAGATTTGTTACCAAAAGGTCTCTAAAGATTCTGTCTTGACTAAACAATCTCCACTCCTGAAGAATTTCTCCATGTGGCCATGTTATACATGCATGCTATACCCACATAGTATGAAAAGATGCTTCCTCCCAAAGGTACAGGTTCTGAGCAGGACTTTCTTTGCAATTTCTCTTCTTGGCTGCTGTGGGCAACTCTGACAAGAAGCCCACTGGGAGTGTAGGAGACTACTTATGAAAGGCTCTAAATGCTACAAATATGGCACAACACAGTAGGGAAGAACAGCATGAGTTGAATTCAAAGGGGATGAAGGATGAGATCTGGACTTAGGGGTAATAGAGGGAACAGGTTAGAACAAGTTGGCTACAGTAAAGAGAGGAGGAGAAGGATATTAAAGTTAAGAATGGATCTGACTAGGTCAGGAAACTGGGAAAGGAGATCACAGAGCTGAAACTATGATGAGACGTCTCTAAAGGGAAACTTTCTAAACCTTGTTTGGGATGAATTTTTCCACTCTGGGTATCTGTTTCAGGTTGAATTTATTGGAGGGAGACATTTTGGCAAAGTTGGTTCTTCTGTTTGTGAAAACATTGTTATGTACAATACACTGTTGAGCCATTTTTAAAGAAATGATTATGACTCTTGCATCTTAGCAGATATTTTATGACATGTGGCTGACCCATGGCCCTTGCTGCAAGTATGCACCATTTACTAAAAACATAACAATTGAGGTGATGTGCAATAGGAAACAACACAGGACATCCAACAGAAGACATTAGGACTGACTGGGTAAAGAGACTGGAACTGCAATGATGAGCTTACATAGTGGAGAATGGGAATGGGGGAGTGGATATTCAACAGCCTTAACCATGAGAACATCTTTTTTCTCCCTGAAGCACCCTGCTTGACTACCACACAGCTCCAACTTAACCAATAACTGAGGAAAAAAGCCGCCATAAAGCTGCTTATACAACTCTTACTCAGTTCCAGAGCTATAAATACACTAAGGGGCTATTAAAAAAACCCCATAATAGTAGGTGATCATATAATTAAAGACTGTGTTATGACACTTATGCCCGAGGGGGCCAAATTTTAAATTTATATAACCACCTTAATACTGTCATTTCCTAATTTCTGTTTGACTTTACAGTATTAACATACTTTTAATGAATGGTTTTGTAGATATAAAATATTTTCTAAACATGCAGTTTGAATTTAAAACCTAGTTAAGGTTGCCAAGCATATATATATATATATGTAACCTGGGTGGTATGCAGAAGGGTACCCCCTCTCTAACTGAAGGGATGTCAGCAGGTGCAGGTATGCTTTGGGAGGTGTGGCTGCCTATCTGTATGCAGCTCACCTCCTTTTCCTACAGAGCAGAGAGCCAGGACACCCAGTGAATCTTAACTACATACAGGTAAAATATTATAAAGTAATATACAGGTCCAGAGAGGTCTTGCTCCCCCTCTATGCGGCGCTGGTCAGGCCGCAGCTGGAGCACTGTGTCCAGTTCTGGGCACCGCACTTCAAGAAGGACATGGAGAACCTGGAGAGGGTCCAGAGGAGTTCCACTCATATGGTTGAGGGCCTCCATGGCCAGCCCTATGAGGAGAGGCTGGGAGACCTGAATCTCTTCAGTCTCCGCAAGAGGAGACTGAGGGGGGATCTTGTGGCTGTCTACAACTTTATTAGGGTTCACCAGCAGGAACTTGGGGAAAGTCTGTTCACCAGCACCCGCCTCGGAGTCACCAGGAACAATGGCCACAAGCTGAGGGAGGGTAGGTTTAGGTTAGATATTAGGAAGAACTACTTCACAGTAAGGGTGGCCAGAGCCTGGAATAGGCTTCCCAGAGAGGTGGTGCTCTCACCTTCCCTGGAAATCTTCAAGAGGAGACTGGATAGGCACCTGGCTGGTGTCTTATGACCCCTGCCACCCCCAGTGCTCCTTCCTGCCCATGGCAGGGGGTCAGACTAGATGATCTCTCTAGGTCCCTTCTGACTCACTGATTGATTCTATGATTCTACAACGTATAACCACAAACTTACATACATACATACATACATACATACAAAAATTAAAGATATAAATTTATTCAAACAATACTCTAATTAACCCTGAACTCAAGCATAGGCCTAGCTCCCTGTGTCCTTCAGGTTAGACTGCAGCCCCTGCCCCTTGTTCAGAGATCTTCAGACCTGAGGGAGAGGGGGTGGGGGCACTCAATGATAAAAAAGAGGTTATCTGATGGACCAATAACAAAAATATCTGGCAGTAAAGGGTCAATAATTAAACATTCACCAAAAAGTTACATCAAATACAATATATATATATAGCCAATATAAACTAATGACACAAATACCTGACAATTATAGGACAAATATACAATAAGGTTACATCAAATAAGGTACCTGTGCATTAAACAACCGATACAATAAATACAAATACAAGAAAGCTTAAAGTCCCTTTCTAATACAATAATAAAGGTGCACGGCTACAACAGAATCCCAGAAACATAGGAAAAACAACCAGAATGCAACAGCGGCGCAGCAGTTATGCTTAAGGAAGAAATTGACAACCCAGGCAAGAGACCCCACCACCAAACAGGACCCCCTTACCCTCTCTGGGGATACCCTCAGCTGATGGGGCCTGTGAGGGAGAGAAGGAGCCAGCAGGCTCTGGGGCTCCACACCCAAGCGGAAGCTCGCTAGGCATGCGCACACAGGCCCAAGACCTGGGGCAGGAACTCACCTTTTCCAGGTGTGTGGGAAAGGGAGGGGCCAGTACTCCCAGGACCGACATAAAAGAGAGGCAGGGGCTGGCAAGACGGGCGGACGTGGAACCGGAAGGTGGTGGCAGTGGAGTGGAAGCCGGCCAGAGCACGTTGTGGCGGCTGTGAGCAGCTCTCAGATGTGGTAGGAGCCTTTGGGGAAGGGGTAAGCCCCAGCGGGGCTTTTAAGCCCAGGTGGTTGGCCCAGTGGGGCCTCGGACTGTTGTTTTGACTGGCCGGGAGCGGCTGGGACTCGGCAGGAGCCGAGTACCTTATAAACTCTAATATAAGGGCACTCCTTGACTGTGGGCACTGTAGCTCCGGTAATAGGGACGGAGCAGCCACATGGAGCCTTAATTAGAACTGAGGAGTCGGGCAAATCCTCCCAAAGAGTTCGGCAAGAGCTGGAGAGGGGGTTTAGATCCCATGGCATACAAGGGAATATTGGTGGTTGTCTGCAGAAGATTGAAGCAATCGCCTGATCCAGGGAACCCCTGGCCTTAGCTTTTTGTGTTGACCCTTACATTTTCTTATATGAACTATCTGGGTGATCCATGGACACGTGGCTGGGCCAGATTGGCGGCCACCACCCGGTGGAATAGGCGAGGGTGTAGGGGTGGCGGAGCCCTCATCAACACAGGACCTGTGGGATGCCAAGGAGTCTCATATTTGGACGACACGTGCCAGACCATCCGAATCAACTCAGTTAACATCAAAGTCATGGCAGGTGAGGCAAGCGCATGTAAAGCTCCCAACCCCAGGTAAGCCGATACTTGGTGACTGGTAAGTGGCCCCGACGAGGGGAGGCGGTCGAGGCCATACCCTGACAGGGCCCTTAACCCAGGAACCTCCTAAACAAACAAAATCCCTGGATCCCTTGCTATACCTCAGGGCGAATTGTCACCTCCTGTCAGGAACTTCCCCTCAGCCGTTCGTGGTGTGGAGGGGTCCTCCTCCCCTGTGGGAATCCCTTTCCCTGGGTGACTCAAGACTCCTGTGCTTGATAGGTAGGCTCATCTCCAGTGGCATATTGTAGAGGCAAGGCACAACCCCACTCCCGTCGCTGGGTGGTTGATGCATGCTGCTGCCACAGGAGGGCCTGAGCTGTCTCGTGCATCTTTTCTGGCCTGTCAGCCTGCTCTCCACCCCATGCACTAAAGGGGAACCTGCCTTATGCAGTTGATGGGGGAGCATTAAGAAAGGGACCCAAGCTGTCAAGGGCAGCCCTTAGTGTCTCATCCACTCTATGGCCCTGTGCCCCACTCTGTGCACCGATGATCCTGCTTCTGCCTTGTACAGGTTTGGAGGCCCATGCTGCCTTGTGCAGCTCCCAGACCCTCCATGTACCTTCCTATGCACCAGGCTCTCCAGCCCCCATGCACCAGTCCCTACACTGAATGGGGCTCGGCTCCTTCCTCACGCAGGATTGGAGACTCACACTGCCTCAAGTAGTTGCTAAGGTCCTGTCCATTCCTGGACCCTCCATGCACCAACCTGTGCATGATCACTGTGGCTCCCTCCATGGTAGGGAAGGGACAGAGCCACTTGGCACTCCTCATTTGGCAAAGGCATGTTTAGGGCACTTCTGGGGCAACTGCTCTGCCCCTCTGGTCAGCATAACCACTCTTCTCAGCCCTTCTTTGTCATCCCTCACTGAAGCCACCCATGTGCTGGGCACACTGCCTTTTTATTCCTTCAAAAGATTCTGCCCCTGCATTGGAAGTGAACCATTGGAAAGCCTGAGGGGTTAGTTCCCCATCAGATCCTCCTCTTCAACTCACTACTAGGTCAGGGCAGGGCAAGCCTCTCTCGTTCTCTTCCCTGATTGGTGGGGAAGGGAAATACCCCCACCAATTGCTCTGAGCTTCCTGGCTCAAGCCAGAGAGCCGGGCTGCTCCTGACAAGCCTGCTACATCTATAGATATAGCTATAGATATATATAGATATCTCACACTATTATTAACAAACCCCATTCAACAAAGGAGGAAATGAATATTTTGATATACCATAAACTTATCAATTCTGAGCATGCACAAATACCATTTTACATCACACTTTTAGTGTTGAGCCAAAATAAATACTATTCTTTCTTAAATTATCTTGGGATATATATTTTTCAATCTATGTTTAAGCCTAAAGTCTGTGTCTATTTTATAGGAAGTTCCCGCTTTTCTTTATGATTCTGGTTATGGTCACATATCCAATGCTCCCATGTTAGACCTGCATGTAAGACCTGTTATCTTGAATGCCTATGTGGAAAATTTAGCCCCATATAAATTCTGGGGTTTTATAGCCCTCCTTTACTATTTTAAGCCTTTTCTCTTGTTCAGGGATCAGCAACTACCAGCACATGTGCCAGGTGGTGGCAGGTGAAGCCATTTTGTTTGGCACACCAGCTTGCCACAGCTGGCTTGTGCTCTGGATAGGCCTTTGCCACTCACCATGCAGCCCAAGCTTCTTGCAGCAGGTGGTGGAGAAATTGTAAGCAACTGTACCAGGGTCCATGCAGCTGTGGTTCATCTCCCCCCAAATATTAAGTATTAGTCCTCCCTCCCCCTCCTTTTTGCTCCTCTCTCCTTTCTGCCTGTCCTAACACTTTCTGGGGCACCACACTGCTTCCCTTTCCTGCTGGACTGCTTCCTACCCTATGCTGAACAATAACTGGTAAGGCATTACTGGTTATTAATATATGAACAATTAAAACATTTAACTGTTCACATCTTAGTTGCCATAGCCTGAAATATTTTCAAATGGGGTCCCAACAAAAAGTCTGAGAACTCCTGAGCTACTCAAACTGTGTAACTCATGCATAAAAATAGTCTGAATATCTGTTGTGTGCAATAGTATCAAATCATCTTGTGGTATTTGCACATGAACTTCAGGAAATTTTATGGTTAGGAGGCCTATATGTATTTAACTATGAAAAGTAAAAAAAACAAAGTTAGATATTCAAAAGTTTCAACCAGTGTGAAGAGAATTGTATGGTTTTGTACAGAGAGGGGGTTGTGGTGTTTGTAGCCTGTGCATTTCACAATGAAGCACAATTTCTGAAGTCAATGAAGCAGACAAATGTGAGTGCATTAGAAAAGCTATTGATTCATTTGAAAAGCAGACCACCAGCTTTTATAAGTTTGTATCTAAAAATATTCTTTCCACACAACCAAGCTATGTTGTAGCTCTAGCTGTAGTTTGGAAAGACAAGTATTTTGCATATGGAGAATACTTAAAGGAAATTTTCTTAAACTGTGATGAGGAACCGTTTTACAATTTTGCAAATAGGAAAGACATAATTGTTCATATTGAAGAAATGCCATTGTCAACCAGGACTGTTCAAAAATGAATGTATGAAATGGCAACTGATATTAGGCAACAAATGACTCAAGACCTCCAAACATGTGATGTGATGAGCCTTGCACTGGACAAAAGCAAAGACATAAATGATAACCCCCATCTTGCTATAATTGTTTGCTAACTTTATCTCTGAGGAAGTTCGGGACGAACTGTTTTCTTTGAGTGCTATGCATAGCACAATGAAGGCTACTGACATACTTAATGCAGTCAAAGACTTTTTCACACAACAACAAATTGACCTGCATAAAGTCTTTTCTGTTAACACTGATGGTGCACCTGCTATAGCTGGTGAAATAGCTGAATTTGTAAAACTTCCAGAACCTGAGATTGGATGTTCGGGTGTTCTCCTGTGAGTTTCCATTGTATTATTCATCAGGAGAACCTATGCACTAAGATCTCATCTTCTGATTTAAATATAGTCATGACAACCATTTTGAAATTGTCAACTTTTTGATTGCCCACTCCTCTTTGAGACACAGGAAATTCCACAAACTTTTGAATGATATGGATTCTGCATGTGGGAATTTAGTTCTGCATAGTAATGTATGCTGACTGAGTCAAGGTAACATTCCCAAGTGATTTGTTACTTTTCTTAAACCCATCAAGCTCTTCCTTGGAGAAGAAAGTGGTCAAAAATATACAGACCTTACTGAGAATAAATGGCTAATAAAACTGATGTTTTTGACAGATATCATATTACACTTAGATGATCTGAATCATCTTTCTTTGTCCCATTAAAAGGGACAAAGAAAACCATACTTCAGCTATATGAAGGCTAGAAAGGTTTCTGTGCCAAGTTGTCTGTTTTCACATAAGCTATTGAAACATCTGCCTTTCAGTACTTCCCCATTCTGAAAATCCATTCCGAGCAGCATCATTTGAATACCATGGATATATACTTCTATATGGGGACAGCTGGAAGATAAGCTCACAAGATGAAGAATTTTGTGAGAAAGGACCCATGTTTTAATTTCTTGTGAACTCTGACAATAATACAGAAAGTGACAGAATTTCAGAACTCTCCCTGGATGAAAATTTAAAGATTTGAATTGGAACTGATTGATTTTCAAAGCTCAGTCATCTGGGTATCAAAGTTCAAAACACAGCAGGGTGAGCTTGAAAATGAAAGTAACTTCCTGGCAAGCATACCTACATGGAAAAAGTACTTTTTGCCTTTCTATCTGCTTTTGGATCTACTTATTACTGTTAACAAGAGTTTTCACAAATTAAAACTGTACTCAGTCCTGTGAAAAGCATCTGATGATAACAACTACCAGCCAAACATCATTGAACTCAGTGGTCAGAATCAGGGCCAAGGAAGGCACTTAAGAGGACACAAGGATTTTTTATTTATTTCAGAGCATTTTTACTCATTTCTTTAGGTACTGTACAAAGTTTGGATTTCAGTATTCATAATCACTCATCATTTTTATTTATAGAGTACAATCCATGTAAAAGTGACATCCCAATGCTCTTAACAAAGTAAAAAGAAACCAGAACAACAAAGGGAAAAAATCCATCTGTGTTTCTTTTTATGTTTACAGAATGTGAAGTTTTATTTATTGTCACTAGGTGGTTAGTTTTAGTATTTTTGAAAATTTGATATTTCCTGTAAAAATAACAAAAAACAACAACCCATTTATGATTGTTAACTGTAATAATATGCAGTGTGTTCAGCCAAGTACCCCACCCCCTGTGTTGTTTGCCTGTTACTCCAACATCTTACAAATAGATGACACTGGTTTTTTTGGCATTTTGCCCCAAAACCTTGCCAATCCCTGGTGTAGTTAAAGGGCCTAGTAAAGGCATTAGTTACATAGTTATGATGTAATTATGAGGTCCTTATTTACTTTTGTAACAGTTTGGTCTATTCTCTTTAGGAAGAACAGTGCTTATTGTCAAACAACTTAGTTCCAGGATATTCCCCTTTAAATAAATGGATGCCTAAAGGAGAAGCAAATAAATTGATGCATCAAGACCAGTTGTGAATCTGATAGTTACCTCCTAAACAGATTAAGACCAAGAAACTCCAGGGAGAGGAAACAAGATTGACTCTTCGGAGACAATACACTGCTGAACCCTTCCCAAATCACAGAACAGGCCTTTAAAAAGGAGTGTTTTGGATCCCCTGAACCAAGAAAAAGAATTTATTGAACCTTAGTTCTTCCATTAGGAGGAAGAGTTGTCCAAGGAGGAGAAGTGTAAAGATAGTAAACCTGCTTGAACCATGGCACAATTCCTGGAGAGAAGACTATGGAATCCCTTTACCAAGAAAGATGTGTCTAGGGCCAAATGAAAAAGTTTAATACATTAGAGCTTATAACAGGATATCCTAAATTACTCTGGCCTGTGAACAGGTTATTAAGAAAACCCTTAAGAGAGCTGAAGGTACAGTAGATGGAAGGACCATGAGGAGAATAAAGGGGCATGCTCTGGGATGATACTCTACCACAATTCTTATCATTGCTTTTAAGAGTTTAGGGTCTTCTAATTTTGTGATAAAAATATACATGTAGTTTATTTTTATTTTAAAATGAAAAAAAATGTTTTTAGAACATTAGGCTACATCAGTCTATCTATGTATATTCACATGTGTATATTCCCAGAAAAAAACACATAAATTAGAACTAAGATTCAGAGAGCATAAATAATATTTAAGAATAAAAAAAAATTACAAAAATGTTGTATCTATCCTGAAACCAAGCATTATAAACCCTGGCAAGTTGATTAAATATAATGAAATCAGAGAAGTTACGGTAACAACATTTATGTTAGTGTACCCCCAAACCCTTAATTTTGCTTGTAGTGATACTATTTGTTTACCATACCGTTAAGATTAAGACACTGCAGTGTTTGTGGTCCTGAACTAAATTAGCTTTTTTCTTTTTTCCTGTTCCCCCACAGAAGTAGTCCAATGCTAGAGAAGCCACATGGACATACACATCTTGCCTGTTAATTTTAATGAATTATCCAACAAAAAGAAAGCAAAATGCAGGCAAACAAGCTGAGAAACTGAAAAGCAACAGAAAAGTCATTCTTGTGGACTTGTGAAAGCCCTTTCCTCCCACTGTTGAAATAATGACTAATTTAAATAATGTCAATGAGACAGTTTACAAAAATCAAAACAAGTCTGAGAAACTCATAACATAGTTTAAAAAGAAGTTTATATGGGTAAACATAGCAAGGACAAATAAGCTCATGTAGCAACACATTTAAAAACTACAAAGGGTGGGGGGGAAGGGGAGGGACGCAGAATAGGAGGGAAGAAATGAAATTCTTTTTGTCCAGGTTTCCATTTAGGATTCATTTCAACTCTGAAAAGGACACTCTCAATACAATCATGTAACATTAACTCATACAAATAACCTGGGCATTTTTCTGTGACACAATATTCTACAAACACAAATTGTATGTTCAATCATCTTGTCAGCCAAAGTAAAGAAAAACATATTTATTAGAGCCCAGAGACTTGAAGATAGAAACAGATACCCTCACTAACAGAGTTTGCCAGATACAAGCAGGCTTTTAAAAAAGTATATAGGCATAAATCCAAGGAAAAAATAAGTTCAACTTCTCTCAAACAGGATTCAGTGATTGCCTTTTGAAGAAGTTTTTCTACAGCTTCATGTGTCAGTGCCTCAGGATCTATTCTAGCATATGTTTTATACATTGTTCAATAGATCTTGTTGATCAGTGTCAGAAAATAGAAAAAAATGATAAATGACAGCCAATTCACCTAGCTATAACACTAACAAATTAATTACTGCTTTATATAAAGTAACTGGCTTAAGTCTGTGGTAAAGTCACTGACCAAACCATTTTTGAAGGTAAAAAAGTTTTCTTTTAATGTTTCTGTTTTCCTGGACCTTTGTATTTTCTGAAGTGGCTGAAAAGTGAGCATACCAAGATACCAAAGGAGATGCACTACTTACAGTATTTGGGGGCTAACTAGAAGCACCATAGAAATACAATGAAGTCTCATCAGAAGGCTTGCTCTTATGAGACTACCAGCCCAATTTTGAAGACCCAAGAGATTTAGCTAGTTTGACTAAGGATCAAATAAGTATCTGAACCAAAACAACCCATCAAACCTTTAGGGGTTTGGCCATCAGTTTCACAGCTTTTGCTTGTCAAATATTTTTTGAAGGCTGTCAGCTGCCTCTACTTCCGAGAGAGGTAATTTTGTGCAGAAAATAAAATCTTAAAAGACAGAAAGTTTTTGTTCATTTTTACAAGTCTGAATGTTATTAATATTTTACTTATTATGTGTGAAGTGCCATAGTACTTTGTGAATTAAAAAACCAATAGTATATATGGCACTGTAGCAGCCATTAAAAAAGATCCTTCATTCAGGAAATTTACCATGTCCAGGAACAGAACAATGTAGATTGGAGAATAAACAAAGGTGGCATTACGTGTGTGATTGAACAAGTCTCTAATGGAGAAAGGTCACGTGACCTACATTTTTATGTCCATATCTTTCTGGTTCCTTTTTTATTTTTTGCTGGAATGTGAAAACCGGACAAGGGATAAGACAACATTGCAGTTCCACAACAGAATAAGGAAAAAGGAAGATTGGAAGAAGGACTTAAGGGAGAATCCAGTTTCATAAGCTAAAAACAGATAACTAATTTCATATGGCCTTGGTTAGGCAAAACAGGCATGCTACACATTAGGCTTAAATGGCTAATAAGTCAAATTAGCTGTCATTATGTGAACACTTGCCTGAGAACAATTTCACTTTACTTAATGCTGGACAATGCTGATCAGTTTATAAGACAGGGGTGGCCAAAATGGCAGATTCAGCTGTTGGCTGAACTGTATTTCCCAGCTGGGACTAGTTTCCATGGAGACCCCAGCAGCAGCTGCATTGTGATAGTGCGGGGCCAAGGTTTCTGCGGAGACTGGCCCAAGCAGCACTAGCAGAGCATGCAGCAGGGCAGGGAGCCGCTCCAGGGCTGGGCTTGCATTGTGCAGCACTGACAATGTGATCTGTAGCCTGCATGCTTTGGGCAGGGACATGCAGGCAGTGATCTCTTTCTCCCCAATCAGGGGCTATTTTGAGTTCCCTAACCCTACTCACCCTAACAAGTCAACCCCCCTAATCCCACCCAAACCCAAATTACTTCAATTGTCTCCTTGCAGTGGCAAATCCTGGTAAAACCAGCATCAGGAACAGTTTGCAGGAGATGTGGTTCAGCACCATCAGGGAATTCTCGGAACATACAGAAGTTCTGTTAGATCAGCCTAACAGGAGCTAATCTAGCTTGGTGTACCTCCAAGGCACAGTTAAATTAGATTGGGTTGGCCCTTTTTTGACTTATCTAATCATCCTGGAATTTCTGTAACACTCACACTTAAATCAATATGTAGCAAAATCCCCAGTTTTTCTTTTCTTTTCTTTTTTTATTTTATTGCATTCACTCCCCTTCCCCAATCATTTCTGACTTTTTCTCTCCCTATTTCCTATAGATAAGTTAAGTAAGCTAAGATGTAGGATAAACTTTAAACATTTTTATTTTGGTAGCAAGTTTTTGGTTTTGGACATCCACTGTTTTATACTGCACTATTAGGTGTGTATTGTTTTTTTCTGTTGTATATTGTATTATTATCATTTTTGTATTGATTTTTATTGTTTCATATGGATATTGTATGGTGTTTGTAAGTGAACCAAAGTCATGTCAAGTTTCCATTTTATATGCCAAGCCTCCATCTTATGCCCTCTGCCCGGGCATCCTCTGGGTGTCGCAACTGTATGACTCACATACCTCTCCCATGTAAATTTGTTCCCAGATAAATGAGTGTGATTGGGAATGATTGAAATACAATGGTAGCAGGCCTCTACTGAATGGCCTGTAACAACTGGGCCATCACCTCACATTGATTCATCCAGAAACCACAGACCTAACCCAGGAACAGAGAAAAGACAGGTATTTGGAAAACTAAAGACCCTGCAGAACCAGCAACTCTCACCATTACAGACACCCCAAACTGCACATCCCTGCATGGAGCACACGTGCTCAGTATGCCAGGAGATGACCCTTGCCGGGGCATGACTCCTGTCAATAGGGTCACACAGGGTCTGCCCCTATAAAAAAGGGCAGTGAAGACAGACCCAGTGGGATGTCCTCTCCATCTGGACCAGCACCATGCCACACCACCTATCCACCCAGAGGCCCTGCCAGCGACCCCCCCTCTGGACAACACCTACTGGACAAGGACCCCTTTCCAGCCTGGATAGGTGGATATTACCTGCATACCTCATCCTACAATTTGGACTGTCTCTCTTCTCCTGGACATCAGTGAAATTCAGCCTCTGCACCAAGCCTCTCTAACCCCTGCTGCCATTGTGTGGGGGTGGGGGTGTGTGCGCATGGGTGCAGGAGAACCAATAAGACATTGTGTCACCATCTCCCCTGTTGAATAAAACCACTGTCATTTGCAACCCTGAGTTGGGTCATGTTTTACTAAATCCCAGTCCCTTCCTTATCTTAAATTCCAGTCTCATTCTTACTCTCAGCTCTAGTCCCCGCCCTCTCTGCTAGTTTCCCAATCTCCTCCCAATTCCATTTCCCCTTTTCTGCCACCTCTCAGCCTCCCCTGCTCCTACTGCCTTTTCCCTGTGACTTTCTGCTACTTTTCTCTGCTTTTCTGCTGCCCTGATGCCTGCTGCTTTTCCTGTGATTTTCTGCTGTTTTCAGACTTACCCGGAACCTTCTGTAGTCATCCCCCCCAGCTTCCCAGCTCCTATTAGCTGTCCTGCAGTTTTGTCGAGCTCCTAGCACCTACTGCCACTCCCTGCAACTTCTCTAGTTTCCCCAGAGCCATCCTCTGGCTCCCCACTCCCAGAGCCCTTCTTTTACACCCACACTTTCCCTTAGTCCCATTTTCCCCACTCCCCATCTACGTTTTCAGCTCCCCGGTAGCTCTGGCTCCAGTCCCAGACTCTGTGCCGGCATCGCTTCCCTGTTCTGCAGACTTTGGGTGTTGTTTTTTATTCAATTAAGATTAATTAACCTAAAGTTACCCCTGAGCCTCAGTTCTTCAGTCCAGGCCCCTCTAATCTACCAGTTCTAATCCTGGTCCTGGTAACTTTTAACTCCCTACACTTCTACTTTCTTACCTTAACCTTTCCCCAGGTATCCCAAGTACACCAAGCACATACATACATACATATCACAATACCCAACTTAGGAACTCACCTGTATGTATGTGTAGGCAGGTGGTATGTGTGTAAATTAGTGAATACACACACACACATAGATAGATAGATAGATAGATATCATTGTGTGTGGGGGAGGGGTATATGAATTAGTAATCCACATATGTGTAGTGAATGTGCAGGTGTTGGTAACTGGTAACTGATTCTGTCTAAACTTGGTGTGTGTAGTGTGTATGGGCTTAAACTGGAGATTGGTGTGCATGAACCTAGACTAGTTATTTTGAATGTGTGTGTATCTGAGTTGCTAGTGTGACCGGTGTGTGGTGTGTGTGTGTACATATATATATGTGTGTGTATGTATATATATGGCATTGTGTGCATGATGTATGAATTAGTGATCTGTGTCTAACTTCTGCGGTGTATAGTGTATGTGCTTGAATTGGTAACAGGTATGCATGTGCCTAGGCTGGTTTGAATGTGTATGTGCCTGAGTGGGTAGTGTGCATGTTTATGCACCTGATTGATTTGTGTGTTTGTATATGTGCAATTGTGTTACACCCTCCTGTCTAACAGTGCAATATTGAGATCCTGAGAGTTGGCCTGACCCCACAGGGCAACAAACCTAACCAAGGATGTAAGTGTAAATCCCACACATGGATGAACTAAGATCATGAACTAAGATTCATTTTTATTGCAGTCTAACTTCCCCAAATATCTGTTTCTATCTATAGATGTTCCTATGAAATTTTTGTCATATAATAATAAATAATACTCTGTATTCAGATGTGATATTAACCTCTGAAGTAAGAATAATGTAATATTGTTCTTATTTTTTATTAGCTGCCTATTTCTGATGTTTTGTTTTGTTTTCATAACATCTTTTAGGTTGATTTGTTCCATCGGTTATCTTCTGACTATGCTGGCAGCAGGAAAAATGTAAAGGAGTGAGTTTTAAGGGAAAAATGTTATGTAGATGTATAGAAATAGAGCTTAAAAGATACTAGTTTAAGATTCCTGGTGTAAAGCTTTAATTCTCTCCTCTAGGCAATACTGTGAGCTGAATTATATACTCTATTCATAGCAATAGATTTCCCTGTGATGGAGAAATAGGAATAAACAAATACTTTTATCGGTCCATAGCAGAATTCAAAAATAGTAAACCACTAAATATCTAAGGAACATTAAAACAAATATTTTATTTTAATGCTGTGTAAAGGGACAGGAAAATGGTAAGAAAAGCAGTGGGGTAGAATAAATTAAAATAAGGAGCTGCAAAGGTACCTTTATGTTTTGTTTAATTTAAACAAAAAATGAAACTGTTGTGGAAAGATTTTGATGTGATGGGTACCATCTGCTCTTATTCTGTTATATAACAATTTGCATAAAATCTATTAAGTTTGCTGTATTGCATGCTTCAGGAATTTAATAACCCAGAATTATGTATGATATACAGTACATAGTAACAAATTGTAATAAGCAGGAATTGTACCTCTAACTGCAAAAACATATAAACAGGAAAGTGTGATTTTAGTATAATAAATATCTTGCATGTTTTTATATCATGTTTTTCCCAAATTTTTACTTTAATGATTAATGTGTTAATTACTACAAGAGAATGTATCTTGTTCTATATTCTTGATACCATGTTGCTGTATTTACTTGGGACTTCTGGATCAATAGGCTTCCCCCTCCTTTTTTTGTTTTGGTTGTTTTTGTTTATGTGTTTATATGTTTACCTTTTTTTAAAGGTATTGATGGTGTTGATGGAGATATTTCTTAATTCTAGTTCAGATGTAGGACCAGTGTGTAGATGAAAGGAGAGGCATGTGTGCTTGACACTTTAAGTGAGCTAAATGATTTTGCACTGCTGTAATGGTGTCAGTGTTTGCATGCCTCAGTGGTGTATTGCACCTTAATTCCAGCCACTGTAGGAAATTCGGTGGTGTAATGCACCTTAAATGACTTGAGGCACAGCAAACTAAAACTCCTTTGAGGAGCAGTTTGCTGCCCTGCAGCTGTGGAACCAGGCTCCATGCAGCTCCCGGACTCTGCAGGAAGTCGTCCAGACAGCCTGGCAGCAGCCCAGGAAAGCAGGCTCCAACCAAGAAAAGTGGCAACCCTGATCTTGCCCCCTGCCCCTGGACCCTGCCTGAAGTTTTGCACAGGGGCCTAGTGCTTCCCTCCATGGGTGTGGTGCCCCCTGGGACCATGCAAGCTGGGTGCCTGTGGGCGGGTGCCACCTGACGGGGGGGGCACTGATGCAGAGAGAAGCACCAGCCCCTCCCTGCCACAGCCCAGGGACCTCTCCGCCCACCAGCAGCTTGCCCTCCCCTCACTACTGGAGGGCAAGTAAGTCAGCAGAATGTGTGCATGACATGGGGGTTTAATAAACCCTAAATTGAAGCAGTGTTTTTTAAAAGCCACCGCTTCAATTTAGGGCCCCCATTTCATCTATACGTGCCCTAATTCTGGTTTCACATTACTATATATGAAACCTAACTCCTCTAAAGTTTGTGACTTCCTAAATAGTATACAACAAGTGAAAATGATATCATTATTTTTCAGTTTAATGTTATAAAACAGACGTGCAGCACATGACCCTCTTAGAATGCTTTAAGGGGGGAAAAAAGATACTGATTTCTACAGAAGAATCTGTATGATTTGTGTGAGGGTTTGCAACCTGCTTCATTCATGGCAGGTGGCCAAATCAAAAGCAAGTCACTCAGCTGTGTGCTGCAGTTTTTATTTCAAAAGACTCCACTTCTTGATCCAATGAAGCTTATCACCTTTCCCACACAGTGCATTGAAGAAGTGGTACCTTCTGAAAAAAAGAATCTGCGGCAAGAGTTGGAGCACCTCAGTGGTCCTATAAAGCTGTTTGCTGTAGCTATATGTACTCCAGCTAGTTCTGGATTCAGCAGTATATAAATGGAAAGTATTTCCCACACCAGTATTAAACTGAATCTTTCACTTGAGAGTTATGTAGCCAGGTAGTTAGCCATACTAGTCTGAAGTCATTCGTAAGCAACCGTCTATTTTGTCAGAAAGCTTATCTCCAAGATGCACCCCCTGAATTGCCTTCAGAGAGGTAGTAAGTTATTATTTTATACCACTTGCCCTGAATTATGTGAACTAGCAATGCTCCAGGCATTTGTCATTTGTTTCCTGTTGCAGTTATTTGGAGAATGTAGAATACAGCAGGTCTGCCTGCTTCATTCCTTTCTTCCCTGATGTGCCACAGGAAAGCATTATAAGAACTTTACTTAGGCTCATTAAGGGAATGCCTTGCAAAGAATGGTTCCTTTCCCAACTACCCAGGAAATATTAGGAGGTAAATAAATGAAAAACAAAACAAAAACAGTTTTTTAGTAATAACTGAGGAAAAGGCCAATAGTAAGTCCCTACATATCTATCCTACAATAGAGTAGGAAAGCTTAGGGACTACACAAATTTGCAGCAGCTGATTGTGGTCCCTAAAGGCAGCTGAAGATGCCCTGAGCTCTTTGTTTCAATTATTGCCACACTCTGCTTTTGTTAGTATGCCTGGGCCAAAGGACTTGGAGAGAAAATTATAGGGGTGAAATCTACATCTACAGGTAATTTTCCATGCTACGTTTACCAGCATAGGACTTTCAGAATTTTTTAAATTGCTATGTACCACCTGTGCAGCACAAAGGGAGCCCTAGCCCCAGACACAACCCCCGCTTTAGGATCAGCCATCCCCACCCCCAGTGGAAATATTAGGAGGCAAATAACCAAAAAAAACAAAAACAAAAAAAACCCCAAAATGTGTTTTTAGTAAAAACTGAGGAAAAAACTTCTAAGTCCCTAAGTATCAAACCCTTCATCCCTCAAGCCAGCTCTCAGTGCCAATTTTACTGACATTCACCAGTGTTGAGATCTGATCAAGTAAGTTGGGGTGGAAGGTGAGTCAGATGGCTGGAGTGGTACATTCACTGGGTTAGTGGGGGTGAAGGGGTGGAGAGTCCAAAATAGCCCCTTGTCTATGGGGCAAAAGAGAGCCTCCCCATCCCCCAAACCTCTCTGTGGACCCTGCTAGCACCCCAATCCTGCCAAACCCTCCCATGGACCCCTCTAGCCTCCCCTCCAAGCCTCCTGCACACCTCACTTGCCCCTGCAATCCTGCCAAATCCTCCTAGTCCTGACTTCCCCCATAGATCCTGCTTATCCCCAAATCCCCCCAACCCCCCTGTGAGCCCTGCTCAACCCTCTCAATCCCCACAAGTCCCCTTACTATCCCTCATCCTGATTTACCTTTGATTGGGTGGCCAATCTAGCCTCCCCCTAACATCCCCAAATGTCTGTATGTACCCTAATAGCAGGTCTGGCCCTGCCACTCCTTACCCTTAAAGTAAAAGGAGTCCCTGCTGCCTGTTACAGGTCTAAACAGTCTCCCATGACTGGACATGCTAGTTTTGACATTATTGCTCCTGCTTTACAATGTACACAAAGGGAAGGTTCTAGCCAAACATCTATAATAACCTGTATTTCCTGGAATATGGTAGCATCATTGATTTATTAATGAGACTAGTAAATCAGACTCCTCATTCTGTCTTTTATTTTTTTTGCCCCCTTCCTATTCCCAATCCTTTCCTTTCTGCCTCTCAGAAGCTCAGGGATTGAAAAGAAAACACTGTTGACATACTAAGATAAGACTAAACAGGCATGGAAATTCAGTGTCAACATGACAGGATTTGATCAGTCAATGAAAACAGCCTTTTCAATATTGGAGTAATGTCTGATCCACTGTACTCTACAGACACTCTTTACAACAGTTGATTGTAGCCCACAAAAATATTAAGCTTTTTTCTTCATCAAAGATTACCCATAGCATGACGTTATATAATAAACTTGCTTCTCTTCCTGTTTTGACATTCCATTTAAGTTCTTCAGATGCCTTTTTGCCTGAATAACAGAGCTAGAGTTGGGAAGATAAAAATCCTTCTTCATTCATAAGATATGTATGTAATTTTTACTGTATTCAAGATTCTGAGGCTCTGAAATCCATGAAGAAAACTGTTATGTGTATTCATGAATTACAAAGGGATTTTACAGCTTGCTTTCTTACCTATATGATCCTCTTTAATAATTACGAAAAGCAGTTATTTATAATTACTACAGAAGTACGATGTTACCTTCTCATTATAAAATCTAAATAGACTTTTGCAGACTTTGTTACTTTCTATCAGTTCTACCCAACTCTTCAGCATATTGTTTTATTCTGCATCAGAGTTTATTCTGAGTGATAATAGTTTGTTCTTTTATTTGAATTTTGTCTCACTCATCCTTATCCTGTTTTCTTTAAAAACAGTAAGAAAGTCAGAGGTCAGAAAAAGATCTCCAAAACCAGTTTTTCTATTCATTTCTAATGATTAATTTCTTTCAGTACTACAACCTCCCTCTTCATCTACTCCACCTCCTCCTTAATAAGCAGAGCAGTCTACTTAGGTCATTGGTCTACATTTGGAGTAATAGGCAGAGATATACTTTTCAAGATAATGAAGACTGTTTGGCCAATAGATGCAAATAACCAAGTAAAAGAGGAAACTACACTATTCAAGTATTCTGTCCCATTAAAGTATACTTTGTTTCCAAGATGCAGGTTACTCTGTGTGTAGCTATTTACCTCTTGCCAGACTGCAAGCCTTTATTCCTTCTCCTTTTCTCTATGGAAAATTGAATTGGACCACTTTTGATTTTCAAACCATTTCTCTCATGTTTCAAGATCATTTTGAAATCTAATCTCATCCAACAATTTTTTGACACCCCACGCAACCTGGTGTCACCTGCAGATTTAAAAAAAATGTATCCTGTATTCTATATTCCAAAACCTTACTGTAAATATTGAATAGTATGTGACCTTGGACAGACCCTGAAAGCCTCACCTAATATGTTTTTCCTCTTTGACAGAGCTTTATTGATAAGTACTCCTTAGGCACATCTGCATGTTACCCTATTCTGATCTTGTTCTTGTCCCGTGCTTTAGAACTTCCTTTTCAAGGTACTAAAGCATGGTGTAGTAACTGCCTGTAATGCACTGTGCATGTGGTGCACAGTTAGTTTTGGCTGTTACTTTGCTATAGCAGCACACTAAAATGGGGAAGCATGCTGCTATGGTGAAGTAGCTTCTGGTCATGTGTAGACTTACATGATTGCTACGTTGTTGTACCACTTTGTACAGTGACATAGCTTGTTGCTATGGTGTTGTAGGGTGATGTGTAGACACACCCCTTAAGTATGGATTTTAAACTGTTGTACACTAACATACAATAATTTTATCTAGCTATATTTCTCTAGCTTACTCAAATATTATGGAGGACTGCAACAGAAGCTTTTCTAAAGTCAAGATATATTACAACTACTGCTTCCACCCTAACCAGTAGTGAAAAAGGAGCATTAGAAGGGTTGTTTTGTTAACATACAGTGACATCTCATGGAAGTATAGTTCTGTTGTACTAAGGGGCCAGGCCAACTCTCAGGATCTCAAAATTGTGCTGTTAGATGGAAGGCTGTGACACAACTGCACATACACACATTCAAAAATCAATTAGGTGCATACACGCATGGTGCACACACCCACACCAGAAGTGCACATACACACACTCTAGCTGGATACACTTCCACCAGGCGCACACACCCCCACCAGGTGCACGTGTACACACACACACTACCAACTCAGGCACATACACATCCAAAATTACCAGCCTAGGCATATATAGACCTATCACCAATTCAAGCACCTACACACACTATACAGACCAAAATAAATTAGACCAGAGTCAATTACCAATACCTCCACAGCCAATACACATACACGGATCACTAATTCATATATCATGCACACAGTGACATACATGTATATCAGTTCACATACATACCACTCACCTACACATACACACAGCTGAGTTCTTAACTTGGGTATTGTGGTATATTAGTATGTACTTTGGATACTTGGGGAAAGGTTAAAGCAAGAGAGAGAGTGAAAGTGTAGGGGGTGAAAGTTGCCAGGAGCAGGATTAGAACCACTAGACTAGTGAGAGCTGGGCTGAGGAACTGAGGCTTGGGTTACTTTAGATTACTGCTCATAGAGACTGAGATGAAAGTTGCTAGTGCTGGGATTGGAACCGGCAGACTGGGGGGGAATTGGGGTAATTTAAGGTTAATTGGTGTTAATTGAAAGCCAGCAGAACAAAGGAGCAATGTCAGGGAGAAGCCTGGAGGCTGAAGCCAGAGCAAGGAGGCTACACGGGAGCTGAGAGGTATGTGGGGTGAGGAAAACTGGGAGTGGGGTTGCGGGGAGAGGCTGGAGAACAGAGAGAGACTGAAAGAGAAGGCAGACAGAGAGATAGGGATTGGGGAGAGGTGGCAGGAGTCAGAAAGTGGTGGGAGCAGGGCTGAGAGCCTGCAGAAAGCAATGGGGCTGAGAACCTGCAGAAGGGGAACAAAGAAGGGACAGAGAGGAGCTGTGAGGTGGCAGGAAAGGGGAGACAGAATTGAGAGATCAAGAAAATAGGGTGGGGCTGGAGCTGAGAGAGAGATGGAGACCAGAATTTAAAATAGGGAAGGAACCAGGGCTCAGTAAAACACAACCCAGCTTGGGGTTGCAAATGATAGTGTTTTCATTGAGCAGGGGAGATGGTGACACAATATCTTATTGGTTCCTTTGCTCACGTGCACACACAGAAACATACACACACACCTGTACACACACGCACAATGGGAGCAGGGGTTAAAGAGGCTTCTTGCAGGGGCTGAAGTCTGGGAGGAGAGAGAGAGAGTCCAAACTGAAGAAGGAAATCTGCAGGTGATATCTACCTATCCCATGCTGAAAGCGGGTCCTCGATGGCCTGTCAAGGTCTCCTTCAGCTTTGTGTTGCCCAGAGAGGGTAGCCTGCAGGGCCTCTGGGGTGGATAGGTGGCATGATGTAGAGCTGATTTGGTCCAGATGGACATGGCATTCCCAAGGAGTCAGTCTTCACTACCCCTTTTTATACGTTAGTCTACTTATGATCCTATGGGAGGGCATGTCTAGGCAAGGTCAGTCCTTTTCCAGAGGGTTCCAGGTGTTCTTACTGAGCATGTTCAGCTTGGCACAATGGTGGGTTGCCTCATCTTTTGTTTCTTGAATGCTGATGGTTGTTCCAAGGGTTGGGTTGTTGGTCCAGGTATTGGCGTTGATGGATCAGTCATTCAGAAGGAGCTATTTTTAGACCTACTGCTATTGTCTCTCAAGCACCTGCATTCTTCCCCGTTCATCCAGGAATCAATTTACATAGGAGGGGTAGAGATGAGTCATAGGTTACAGCATCAGGGGACACAAAATGGACGCTTGACGTTAGAGCATGGATACTTGACGTGACTTATGCTAACTTACATATATAACCCTAAAATAGTAATCATACAATATAAAAGCAGTAAGCAAAACCAATACAAACATAATACTTATGACTTATAAAACAGTGGATATCTATATCAAAATAGCAGGGCACTTATTTGCAAAGATGGGAGAGAAAAATAAAACTTACTACATAAAATAAAATGTTAGAGCTTATCCTACGTCTTGGCTTACTTACAATTATCAATAGGGAATAGAGAGGGAGAGGAACAGGCAGAAAGAGAGAGAGAGAGAGAGAGAGAGAGAGAGAGAGATAGAGAGAGAGAGAGAGATATGTGTGTGTGTGTGTGTGTGTGTGTGTAAAAAACAAAACAAAACAAAACAAAAAACTGGGGGTTATGTTACAGTTCCATCATGTTCCTCTCCTGTCTTTACAGTACGGTGGCTTATTTGCCTTTGGAGAGAAGGATTTTATAGGAGTCACAGGAAAGTAGAGCTGGGAGGGACCTCACAAAAATCAACACTTCAGTAGCCTTTTTTCCCCCCTCAAGGCCACGTCCACATATGCAAACGTGCGAGTGCAGCAGCTCAAATAGAAGTGGTGCAAATTTGAGCTGGGGCTTTTTGCCTCAGTGCACATGCTTGGACATGCAATTTCTTGTGGAACAAATTGTGCCACTTGGGGGAAAATAACCCTGCCTGGCTCCTCTTGGATCTACAGCCAGGGGGAGCTAGAGGTGGGGCCAGCACCAGTGCTGTCCCCAGCAGTATAAAAAGTCACCCTGGCAAGTAGCTCAGGGCTACAAGCTCTCAGGAGCTTCTGGGGCCCAGCCAATTGATCCCTGAAGACACTACTCCTTGTGCCAGCTGGACTGCTGAAGCATTCCTGAGAGTTCCATTTATCCTCTACCCACTGCAGAGGTCTGGCAGTGGGGGCTGCTGCCTGGCTGTGACCTGCTGTGCATCTGCCAGACCTGGATGAGGCATCATCCAGTAGAGCCAGTAGAAGCATCTTCTTCTCTGGGCCAGCTGCCAGTGGGCTGTGGCTGCAGGGCTGGTCTCTGTGTGGCACTACTGCCACGCATGGCCCCTGCCCGGTCACCTGGGCAGCTATTGCCCAAAAGATGTTCTGGATGTGGTAGGCTACTTTGAACTGTCAAAACCTGTACTCCTGGCCCCAACTGGCCAGGAGGTCAGCCACATCCAGACAGAGGCAGTAATCAGTTGGACAAAGTTTTATTGATATATCTACAGTGTTAAAGCATGTATCATCATAATAATAAAGTGAACTCTCAATACATGTTTCATGAATTCATAAATATCTATTTTGCTGCCCTCCCATAGAAGTGATGGCCTTCACACAGGGGATCTAGCCCCCCAACAGGGGTTTTGGCCCCCACACAAGGGGAGCAGTCCCCACACAAGGGCTACAGCCCCTCAACAGGGAACAAATAACCCCTGCAGGGGCTACCACATTCCCCTGCAAGGCCCACATGCCCCACCCCAGCCCCCCGATGGCTGCCTGAGACTTCCCAATGGCTGCCCCACCCAGCTTCACCCCCCCAATTTACACCCTCAGGCTGCCATAGCTGCCCCCACAAGCCCAGGCACCGTCACTTAAATTTAAAAAAAAAAGGCAAGGAAAATGGGAAAAAAAGGCCTCTACTAATCTTAGAAGCAGGGTTGGGTGTCTCCAGGGCCCCTTGGAAGAGACCCCTGGGCAGCACAGGGCAGCAGGAGACAGGAGGGCCTGGGCTGGGGCTGTTCCTCTGCCTGACAGTGTGCGGGTGGGGTGCCAGTCAGAAAGAGGTCAGTTCCAACTGCTGCTAAGTGCTGGGTTTT
>NW_017728886.1:137390878-137399459 GCF_001723895.1 Crocodylus porosus
AGGGGCCAGGCAGAGAAGCAATCAGGGAGGCTGAGGGGAGCAGGCAGAGTCAGTGGGAGTTGCCCCCCCACAGTCTCCTCCCTCCTCCTGCAGCCCCCTGACCCCTTACTCACCAGCACTGGAGCACTGGTGCTGAACACATGGCCTGGCCAGCCACATGTTTCAGCACCAGGGTGAGGAGCCAGCCACAGAGATGCTCTGGCAACTAGAGTGTCTCCATGGAGGACCCAGCCTCCAGTTGCCTCAGGGGACTGTGCCATGCCCAACTTTTTTTAGTTTTGTTTTTTTTAGACCCTTGGATATCCAGAGATCAAATTTTCTCCCAGTGCTGCAAACTTGCAGTGCAGGGAACATTTTTTTCATTCCTGCACATGCCTCTTGCCTCACTTCAAAGGGGTGTTTTATCTAAATATGTTTTATTTTGAAAAATGAAATATTTTATCTAAATATATTTTGTCTATTAAATTGGAAGGCATCTTCTACAGTCAAAAATACCTTATTTTCAGAGTAGAGATAAGCCTTTGAAAAGGGGAAAATAAAGTCCTTGGATAGGTATATTCAAAAGTAATAAGTGTTGCTATGTTCACAGTAAAACACTACATGTGCCATTAACAACCATCGGCTTTAAATTCTCATTAACATCTTATGTTAAGCAAAAAGCTGCCAATAAAAGGGTTCATGTGAATATGAAAACCTATTGTCATTCTATATGTGCCATATTGCACTTATACACATTGGAATACACAAAGGGAAGTGGATTCTTTAATTCTTGTTTACTGTAAAAAATACCTTCAATTACCTGTTTGACCTGTATGCAACACTATTGCTTTGTTTGCTTAACTAGTCATATTCCTTAAGGACAACCACTGAGTTTTCTGTATCATGATATAAGCCTTTGTTACTGGGATGAATTTAATCCAAAACACATGGTTAAAAAGTAAAAGGAAAGCTTTTTAATGCAGGTGTTTGTTTTCTTTTTCCCTTTTCCACACTCTTTGGTGACAGGATAAAAGTAATAATTATTATAGGTTGAAAATAGTTCTATGAACTGTGAAAAGGGAAAAGAGATTGGGGGAATGGAGAGTGAGACCACTGGGAGAAAGGCACTACAGGAGCAAATTCTCTTTGAAGCTGGGAGGAGGCAGCAGCTTGGTGAAGGCATGGCATTCTAAAAAAGAAGAAAAAAACAGTTACAGAGAAGATGAGCCATAGAGACTGGGGTGGAGGAGTCCTGGGAGCCAGATCTGGTGAGAGGAGAGGGACTCAACGGGGGGAAAAAAAACAGGAGTCCTTGAAGAAGGAAAAATAGTCAACTCACTTAGATGAGGGGAGGGAAGTGGCAGAAACCGCAAAAAAAACAAACAAAGGAGAACAAAGGTGGATTCTCAACAGGACAAATTAAGGCAAGTTCATTTTTGTTTTTTCTGTTTTGTTTCCCCGGTATCATTTGGGGATTCTGATCAGGACAGATGGTGTTCTGGGAGCCAAAAAGAGAAAGGGAGAAAAGAAGCAAGAGTCTGAAGGAAGTTTCAATGTAGTTTAATGTAGTTTAACTAAAGACAAAGCAGTTAAAATCATTGACTTTACCTATGTTCATGCACGTGTTTTATGTTAAATAAAGCCAATGAAGTGTCCTGGAAATTTGAAAAATAAAAACAATTTAAAAGAGTATTTTGGTTTACAATACAGTGAATTTATTGGCCACATAAAGAAACAAGTGGATTCTTTGTAATGGTAAAGTGTCTGGGGGTTTGTCTGGAAGAGTGGGAAGCGAGACATCAATCAATAAGAAAAAGTTCCATCTGTATTGCCGGGGTCATTCTGTGTTTGTAACTCTTCCCAACTGATAACTTTGAATTAGATCATAATGTGGTGGACGAGAGTCAGTTTTAAAACATGAAGTATTTCAGTCGGGCTTCCCAAGAGGTAAGAAGAAACAAAGGGAGACCTCACCCCACCACAATAATAAAACTCTACATATTACTCCAGTCTTTATCAGGTATCATAGTATAGATAGTTAAAACTGAAGGCTGACTAATTTAGTTCTTGCTCATTAACATTTTCTTGGTCATAACCTCAGTTTATGGTAGTGTGGTTCATAATCTTGACAAAAAAGGAGATTTCACCTTTGACTTATTAAAGTGTTCCAGTGAACAAGGTGTTTGTTGCTTGGAATTTTTGTTCTAAGGAAACTATCTGTATTTAAATACAGTATGAAAGTTGAGCTGCTCAAGACAATAATTTAGAACTCTCATTAGAAACATAACATCAGTAATTCAGGCAGTACAATCTCTGAAGGCAGTCAGAGAAGGTTCTTTGGGTGAATCTGATATAATTTATTAGACCAACTTAAATAGTTGGAATTTTTTTTCCTGGAAGAGCAAACACCAACTGCAAAGAATTCCTCAATGTGATGAAAGGTTTTTAAAGCTGAAATCTTGCTAATTCCCCTCCCCCCAACTATTTAAATTGGTTTAATAAAAGATATCAGATTCACCCAAAGAACCTTGTTTGCCTATGTCCTTAGACCAACACAGCTACAACCTATACCCCTAAAGGCATTAAGACACAAGTCAACATAAATAATCAAAACTATTATGGAAACCGTATACCAAGTTCTGTTCTCATTTGCACTGGTTTGAATTGGGAGCAGCTACAGTGAAGTTAATTCAGATTTAAATCAGAGAATATTCTGACTGTAGGTCCTGCTCCTCTAGTCTGCTAAGAACGTATTGTTATTTTAACTGACACAAGAAAAGAACCATCCCTACAGCTTTAGAGGTGGGTAAAGGACTCTTACTGGCCAAAGCAGGAAATAAAATCCTTGGCGACTTTTAAGAAATGCATCTTTCCCTCCTTAGAGACATACTGATCCCTCCTCTTGAGATGAGGAGGGGACTAATTAATGGAACACATCTCAGCTGCTATCTTTAGTTTATCATTTGAGAAAATGGCAGTCCCTGAGGTACCCATCACCTACACAAATCAAGGCTTTATAGGATAAAACTATCACATATAAATCAGCTGGAAGCCAATTGGACCATAGAGACAGATTGAGAAATACCATGAACTGCATGAGTAGTCCCATTTTGTATGGGCTCTTATAAGGATGTATCCTTCCATAGGACAAACTGAATAAACTTAATTTTGAGGTGACTAAAGTGGATCAAAGTCATTGTATATATATTCAGAATGTAACTCCTAGGTAAGTAGTCAATGATAGAAAGCCTTCTAGGTGACCATTGTTAAATGAGTCTCCATTCTTACATTACACAGGTTGGTACACCACTCATAGGGAGTGGCACACAGAGACTGTGTTTGGCTTCTTCTTTTTTTTTTTCATTTTACATGATAATGAGAATTACCATCAATGTTAGACAGATCAAGACAAATTCAATTTATCTTTAGCTGATCATAACTGGTTTAAAAATCTCAGTAAGAACGTTCGTCTTGCTGTAAGATATTCATATTTTCAAGGGTCTTAAAATACAATGTAAGATTATTTTTATCTCATTTTAGGACAAAAACCACCACTGCTCAGAAACACAATAACACTCTCTTAAGAGAAAAAAGGAAAGCATTGCATGAGAGACATTTCTGTCTCCAAATACCTATGATAATTTCCAAAGTAGTTAAAATGGGCAAATGGGCAAAACCAGAATCTATAAATCTTGATATATCAAAGCAAGAGGCTTAAAATGTAGATTAATTCTATTACAATAAAATAAACCTAACAGCACAAACCATTGCTTCATCATAAAAAGCATTTATGAAATACTAATGGAATGCTAACTTCAGGAAAATACTGCCTTACTTGAGTTTGACCTGTACAGGAAATTCATATTAGGTTATCCTTTCCTAAGCCTTGAGTCAGACACAGGAACTAGTCTAAAAAATATTAATGACTTCATGAACTCACAGTAATTCCAAATATATTTAAAATTTGTCGGAATGCTAGTAACATTTAGGGCACTTTTACCTGTGCTCTCAGGGTGGGCAATTTAATTAGAGTGGATCGGAGAGCCGTTCTAATTAAAGTGCCCACAGCATCTTGTGTATCAGCGTCCCAGTGCTTCAAAAGGGCAACAGGGGTGCTTTAACTAAAGCTCATTGAATGAGCCTTAGTTAAAGTGACCACACCACCAGTTTGAACCATGGGGACACTGACACATGAAATGTGGAGGTTGCTGGAAGTGCACTAATTAGCATGCTTTATAATTACAGTGCATTGAAGCAGCTCCCTGCATGTCTATGGACACCCTTACATAGTGTAAGAGTGATGTAATAATCCAGAAATTATGCAATAGGCAAAGATTTCTTTGGGCATTATCTTTTATTGTAACTTTCAAATAGAAGACATTCTTCCTCCTCAGGTCTAATTCCAATGAGCCAGACACTATGCTGTTAGGACAGAATGCCATTGATTACTGTCCTTACACCAAGTCTCTCAGAAACCTGTTATATCAAAGTCACCATTTCATACTGGGCATTTTAGTTCACTCCATCTTATTTTTAGGCTTCTGGAATTTCTGTAGATGTACTTATAAATTTTGTCCTTACTGAAATGCTTGTTACTGCTTATGCTATGTGTTTGTAACTCTAGATGCTCTGACTTATCCTCACAATTATCTATGGTTGTACTACTTACTTCCTTACTATCTTCTTCAAGAAACTGTAAGATCTGAATGACATCCCTATTTGGGGTTGTGTCATCCTCTTCCACATTCATCACTCCAGTTTTTAGTTTAAAAACGGTTCTACAATTTTTAATGTTTAGTGCCAGCAGTCTGGTTCTGTTCTGGAGCCCAACTTTTCTGTGTGGATTCCTCCTGTCCCAAAATGTTCCCCATGCTGTGCCTGGGTCATTTTTAATCAGATGTGGGGAAGAACATTTTGCAGTCAAAAGCTTTTCTAATTTTATCCCAACTACATAGTTGGTCCAATAAAAAATATCCCTCTAAGATATCCTTGCCTCTTGCTGTAACTTTTAGGGGTACTATGACATGAAGCTTTCTTTTAAAAGTGATTTAAAAAAAATGTAGTAGTCAGTGAAACCACAATCAAAGGTAAGAAAATTAAAATCCTTAGGGCACGTCTACACTTCTCTCCATGGTAATACAACAATATGCTATGTACACTGTACACATCAGCTATGGTGATATAGTGATCATGTGTGTCTATATGTGAACACCAGCTACATTGCCATTGTGGCATGTTCCCCAGGTATAGTGTGCTGCTATGGTGATGTAGCAGCAAAATTTACCCTTTCCAAAAGGAAGTACTAAAGCATGGTGCCATAGCAATATCACCATATAGTGATGTGTAGATTCACCTTTAGTATCACAAACTCTAATCAAGCAGGTCTGTCTGAGCCAAGCATGTGAGTTACCACACCTGCCTCTGGTCCCTGGCTAATGTGGCTGACCCAGTTCTATGCAGTCAGACTGGCAGTTTCAGCAGCCACTCCCCAATTTTAAACACACTTGCAGCCTCAAGCTGCAAGCATGCCTTCAAACAGCCTCAGTCTATTCTGGCAAACCTTGTGTTCCCAGTTTTTCATGGTTCTCCTGACATCTGACACAGCCTTGGCTTTTCCTGATTTTGATCTTGAATTTCCCCTGACACTCAAACCTGGTTTTGCACTCTCCAGTATTCCTGGCATATTGACTCAGCTTGGCTTCAGTTCCTTCCCTGATCTCAGATTTTCCCTAGACTTGGCACCAGTACTCTGTCTCCTGGTTTCTGACCTTGGCATCTAATTAAAGTGCATTGGAGCAGACTTGATTATTTGAGTCTGTTGGAGCATGTTAAAAACCATGCTCCAGCAGACTCCAACGTCATGTGTATCAACATCCCTGCACTGAAACATGGTGGCAGGAGCACTTTACCTAAAGCTTATCTGATGAGCTCCCATCGCTGTGTTTCAGTGTGGGGGATGCTGATACATGTGTCACTCCAGGTGCTTTAATTAAAGCTTCTCTTGGATCCAGTCTAATTAAAGTGTGCCCCTCACCACCTCCCAGAGCACGTATATAAATGTTTCTAGTGTCTCCAGGGCCCAGATCCAAGCTGAACCCTCATATTTAGTCTCCACATGCATACTTACCTTAGCAGGTTCTTAAACAAAGGAAGCAAAATAGCAAGAGAGAATAGAAAATGGCAAAAAACAGAAGAGTATTTCAACCCTATATCCTATATACCTATCTTCTCAAAAATGAAAATTCAGGACAAGTAAAGCCAATAAAAGATAACCATAAATGAAAACAGAAAAAAATACAAGAAAAAAGAGGAGGCAGTATAAATGGAATCTGAGAGAAAACACTCAAACCTAAAACCAAAAAAATCAAAAACTATGACAGACTTTTTGTTTTGGAGATCAGTGGCTCTCTAAACTACCAGAAAATAAGTAGTTCAGGGAAGGAAGATGGAGCTATTGCTGGGAATTTAATGATTTTTTGGAATCACTCTTTACCACAGATGTAGGAAAAAGTATGCGCCTCAAACCTGCTCTCTTTCAGGCAATAAATATGAGACTAACATAGATGTAGAGATCAAAATAGTACATGCCAGAGCATTACAGAGAAGCAAGGCATCAGGTCCAGATGATATGTTTCCACCAGTTGAAGTAAATTCACCAGTTAAGAATGAAGCAATTGAGCTGGTACCAAAAATATGTATTCGTCTTATTGCATCAGATACCTGCAGGGAAGGATAACAGTAGCAATTCATTATCAATGAAGGGAAAAAAATAGTAAGAGCCCTGGCTAGAGACTGCTGTTAAGAATGGAAGATTCCTTCCGTTCTTGGAAGCAGGCTTATCAAATATGCTAGAGTCACATAGGGTGTCTATACACATGCTCCATGGGTGGGGTGGGAGGGCACTTTAATTAGAGCAGCTCTTGGGACCCACTCTATTTAAAGTGCCTGCAGTGTCACACATATTCAGCATCCCATGCTTTAAAATGGTTGCATTGGCACTTTAACTAAAGCTCATTCAAAAAGCATTAGTGAAAGCAACCCCAGCACCATTTTGAAGCATAGGGATGCTGAATACAGGAGATGCTGAAGCTGCTGAAACGTGCTAATTAGCACACTGCAGTAGATGCAATTAATTGAGTCTACTCCAATGTACTGTAATTACAGCATGTTGGAGCAGACATCCCGCATATCTACAGACACCCATTGGTTTTGTATTTGAATTAGTGTTTTTGAATGCCTTGGTTAAGTTATTCAGATGCACTGACCGGAACTCTGAATTTTGTAGATGCTCAAAGTAAATAAATTCTCTAAGCACTCAAGTAGACAAAAAGCTACACAATCTGAATATAAGTTACCTTTACAAACAAGGGTAAAACCTACAATTTAAAACAGACTCAGTTTGCACTATTAATAAAAGATGCAAAGAAGCAGGGATACTCATCAGCTACTTTGCCTCAGTTTTTACAAAATAGTTAAGCTAAGACAGACACCTAATAAGGATTCTTTAGGCAAGGAAGGAGACAAGCTTAGAGATGAGATAACGAAAGAGACAGAGAAATTTTGATAAATCCTAATGAATTCAAAGCAGCAGAGCCAGATGAAATTCTGGGCACTGAAGGGACTTGTTGAGCGAATCTTGGAGTTCTTGAAAATTATAGTTATGAAATGGTGGGAGATGGGTGAAGAATTAGAGGACTGGAAAAAGGCAAACAGGCAAAAAGGAGGACCCAGGAACTATAGACTCACCTCAAAAACTGCAAAGTTACTGAAAGGTATTCCATTTGCAAGCACCCAGAGGAGGAAAAGCTGATAACAAGGACATGGCATAGATTTACTGAGGAAAAAGTTGTGCCAAGCAAATTTCATATCTTCCTTTGAGAAGGTAACTAGTTAGATGAAAGGGAATGCTGTGACTATAGTGTACCTGAACATCAGTGAGGCTTTTGACATGACCTTCCTATAAACAAATTCAGTTCTTCTGCTTGGAGTTGGTGTCATTTTGCCAAGCCAAGGCAGAGGTCCAAAGGAGGACCCATGATATGAAGAACAAATGGTGGGAAGACACAGCAAAGGAAATTCAACAACTCACTGACATCCACAGTACGCACAATTTATTCAGTGCCACCAAAGTCATTTATGGTTTGAGCACTCAGAGACCAAGCTCCCCTCTTCCAAGGATGGAAGAGACCTGATCAAGGAAAGGGGAGCTATCAATGCCTGTTAGAAGTTGCATTTGAAGACCTTCTCAATTGAAAGTGTTCAATTATTCATGAGAGTGTTCTCAATTCCATCTCACAATACCCATTCAGGGATGATCTTCGAATCCGTCCAATCTTTGGTGAGGTGAGGGAAGCCATCAAGCAGATGAAGAATGACAAGGCATCTGGAGTGCTCCTTCTGGAATCTCGGTGTGGGTTTAGGTGATCAAGAGGAACAACTGACATGATCTTTACAGGTCACCAACTGCAGGAGAAATGCAAGGAACAACATAAGCTTCTCTACATGGTCTTCTTTGACCTCATGAAAGCTTTTGACTGCCAGCTGAGAAGTGTTGTGGAGGGTCCTTCTGAAATACAGATGCCCACTGAAATTTGTCACCATT
>NW_017728886.1:137399589-137402453 GCF_001723895.1 Crocodylus porosus
CAAGGATGCAGCCCCTAGCCAATTTACAGTTTAAAATGTAGACCCTGCCTTTGACCCTTCAGAATTTTCTGCATCTCCCTGTTATCTGCTTTTCTTTTCTTTGGACAATGGACTACAGTCTCTCCTGTACCAGGAAAGATTAGACAAAGCCATTGTCACAAGGCAGGCTTAAGTACTGTTGCCTATCTGACTATTGACAACACGTCTCATTCTAGAGAGCTTACACTAGTCCAGTAAAACTCCTGCCACATTTCTCCAATGCGCTTGTTTACCAGACTACAAACTTGCATCCTTCTCAGACATGTAGGTTCATTAACCCAATATAACCTTTGAAGTTAAGGCTGGAGTTAAGTAAGTCTGCATCATTGCTCCAACACTCTTCTCAATATTCCTTGCTGTGATGCAACATCTGACCACCAACAAACTTCCAGCCAGAGTGGAGCTAAACTACCAAATGAAGGGTAAGCTGTTTAACCTCAGTCAACTCCGAGCGAAAATCAAACCACTCCATCCTCAATAATTGAGCTCCAATGCGTTGATGATGCCATAGTGCTTGCTCACTTGGAAACAGACCTTCAGGAAATCATTGACATCTCTACTGAGATTCAAGATAATGGGACTGATGCTTAACATTTAGAAAACTAAGATCCTTCACCAACAAGCTCCTAATAAACAGTACCCAGCTCTGATAATTCAGATCCACAGTGAGATCCTGGAGAACCCTGAGTATTTCTTGTACTTTAGAATCCATCTCTTGCAGAAGACAAATATTGACAAAGAAATCCAACATTGCCTCAAATGTGCAAGCGCAGCCTTTGGACACCCAAAGAAATGGGTGTTTAATGATGGCAATATCAGGTCTGAAACCAAGCTCATGTTTTTATCAAGCAGTTATGATTCCCATCTTGCTATATGGATCTGAGACCTAGACAATGTACAGGAGATATCTAAAGTTATTGGAGAAGTACCATCAACACTCCCTGAGGACTCTTGAAGCAGGTTTTTCTGCAGCTCCATCAAGAGGGGGTCAAGAGGAGGGCAGAGAAAACATTTCAGGGACATCCTCAAAAACAACTTTAAAAATGAAACATCTATGTCAACTCATTCGGGACAATCACCCAGGACTACCCTAATTGGAGGAAGAGTCTGCTGTGAGGACCTCAGTACTTGGATTCCTCACAAAAACAACAGGAGATGGAAAAGTGGGAGAAGCAGAAACTGTGTTGCAGACTAAATCAAGAATACAGTGCCAACCATACCACACAGAAACACATGTCCAAGCTATAGTACCATTTGTCGATCCTGGATAGGACTCATCATCCATCTTCAGACACACAGATAAGACAGTCATGGAAGACAATCATCCTCAATTGTGAGCGATTGCCAAATATAAACAAATTGGATAAATGTGGGCTGGACAAAACTACTATTGTGGTGTATAGGCAACTTGCTCAATAGCCATACCCAAAGGGTAATTATCAATGGATCCATGTCAGAATAGAAGAAGATTTCTAGTGGAGACCCCCAGGGGGCTGACCTAGACCCAGGGCTGTTCAATTAGTTTATTAATTATTTAGATGCTGAAATTGAGAGCTTCTTGAGCAAATTAGCAGAATAGATGAAACTGGGAAGGACTGTGAACACACAGGAGGGCAGGAATGACATTCAGAAGGCTCTTGATGGATTGGAAAGCTGGGTTGGAGCTAACAGGATAAATTCAATTCTGACAAATACAAAATGGAAAGAATAATAAAAAGCACAAATACAAAACTGGCTGTATGGAAGCACTATGGAAAAGGACCAATTTATTATCTCAACTTTTCTAATCTAAAGGAACCCATAAATAAAAACCTCCCTAAAAGAACAAACTAAGTTTTAACACTTAAAAAAATACAGGTAAAAGTCCAGTAGCGGTGTGAGGGCTACCCAGTTTATTGTACCATGTCTAGCATATATGGTTACCTGCCCCAGGTATGTGGACAAGGAGCTCCTAGCTCAGAAAGCAAGCTCTTGAGGTTATGGTGACCGAACTGAAGCAGCTAAGAGAGACAGAGATGCTAAGTGATGAGACTTTCAGGACATTGTAGAGCATCCCACCTCCATTGTAGTGCCCCCCATGTTGCTGAGGTGGATGAGAGCATCACGGATAAAATACATAAGGCTGGGAAGCAGGGAATTTATCCTTTGAATGGGACACACCTTCCAACTAATGCTGTTGTGCCCTCTTGTGCTACGAATACTCTTCCACAGGAGCGAACCCCACAGGATAGAAGGAACTAGGTGGTTGTAATGGGGAATGCAGCCATTAGTCACATAGACAGCTGGGTTTGAGATGCCTCAGAGGACAACACAGTAACTTGCCTGCAGGGTGCAAAGGTAGTTTGGTTGCTAACAGGAACTAGGGAGAAGCTGGAGGTTGTGGCCAATGTGGGTACCAATATCATAGGGAAGTGTAGGCGAGGATTCATGGAAGCTAAATTTAGGCTACTAGGGAGGATGATAAAGTCCAGGACCTTCATGGTAGTATTCTCAGAGATGTTTCCCTGTTCTACATGCAAGGCCAAAGAGACAGGTAGAACTCCAGAATCTCAATGCATAGGTGAGATAATGATGTAAATGTAGCAAAACCCCCAGTTTTTTTTTTCTTTTAAAATGCATTCCCTCCCCTTCCCCAACCATTTCTGACTTTTTCTTTCCCTCTCTATTCCCTATAAATAAGTCTAAGTGAGCTAAAACATAAGATAAGCATCAGCTTTTTATTTTGGTAGCAAGATGTATTTGTTTTGTTTTTTCTCCTTCTTTATATTGTATAATTATTATGTTTATATTGATTTTTAGTGTTCTATATTACTGTTTTACTGGTA